>NW_015150623.1:964377-1031762 GCF_000732505.1 Cyprinodon variegatus
GGTTGGCCTTCTAGCTGGCCCAGTAGTGCAAATATATATATATATATATATATATAGCCAACAGGTGGCATTTAAAGTGCAGGAGGCTTTTATAAGAATTGGTGCAAATAGATGTTGGTAATGTAGATCTTGGTAATGAAAACAACCTTTGTGACTGGAGCTCTCTTTGTTACATTACCCAGATGATTTTTTCTTTCTGCCTGTAGGCCTACCTTTAAGTGTTTTCTCTACTGTGATGGTTCTCCAAAAATACATGAATTCTTCCATTATTTTACATCTAATTCACTGCAGAATATGTATTTTTCTCCCACATCTCCACTATCTAACTTTAACTTTATGTTTCTAATAAATTGTAGCCGAGTTTGACATGTCAGTTGTAAATATCCAACTCCTGAGTAAATTGTTTAACAGCAAGTCTTCTGTTTTTCGCATTTGGCTCCTGTTCACAAAGGCTCCTCTGGAGGCGGTTCATCCTAACAGCTTCTTTCAAAACGCTAAAGTCAAACTTTTAAATTTAAAACACCTGTTTTCTCAATCAGCCTGGGCTCAAGCTCGCCCACCTCTGTTAAATATTCAGGGGGAGTTGATGCATTCCAGGATTTCCACATCCGACCCTGAAGAGCCCGTTTTTACATGTTTTCTCTGCACTATTTGATTCATCCCAGCTTGTTTGTTTCTTCTTACTCAGGCTGTAATTACAGTTTGGTTAGCACTGATCTGTCCCATATTTGAACAGACTGGATCTTTCTTGTTGGATGAGCTCCTTTGTGATTGGCCCAACATGTTTCACTTTAAATGTTTTATGTTTGTGGTGCTGTAAATGAAGCCATAAAGTCCCACCGAACAGTAAATATGCCTTCACCCTCACACTCATGGAAAAAGACATACGGTAAAAAAAGAAAATGCTATCTGGGGTGCTCAATTGGTATTCATTTGTCAGTTTAAACATTAAATGGATGTTTCAGTCATTAGCAGACGGGATAAACATCATGAGTCAGGGGCCGTTACCACAACAACACTAATGACAACAATTACATATTAATGAGACACAGTGACTCAAAAACTCATTAGGACATTGAGGAAAACAAAAGCTGGTTGTCATTAGGATTTCATAAAAAAATAAAAAAAAGAATTATTATTGTTTGAGATTATTTTGCTTTGTTCATTGTACATTGACTATTATGCGTTAAATGACTATTTCCTGTTTTGTTTTCAAAGCTAATTTAATTGGTAATGTATACACACATCAATATCATAATTTTATTTATTGTCTGTAAACACAGGTTTTGAATTTATGATCAGCTAAGATTTAGATTTTGAACCTGGGTTATTTTGTGCTTGTAAACCTAGCTATTGATCTATTATATACTTCCAGAACATTTACAGACTGGTGTGAGGAGCAGAGAGTCGTCCAGTGTTGAATAAGGTTCCAGAGTTGCATTAAGGCCATGGATGTTTTCAGACGAAAAGTCTGGTGAAAACATGTAGATTCAAGTTAGAATGTGGAGTAATGCATTTCTATCAGGAGGAGAACCCTCATGGATGTGTTTTGTATGTTGTGGAGGTTTTACTGAGATTTCATTTGTGTCCAAAAGTAAACACTGTAATCCAAAAACGATGTAGAGAATATATGAATGACTGTCTGATGCAGGGACAGCAAGAGATGCTGGAGACTTGCGTTGTGTTTCAGATACAAAAATTTGGAATTTCTATGAAAATAAATCCATCCATCCATCCATCCATCCATCCATCCATCCATCCATCCATCCATCCATCCATCCATCCATCCATCCATCCATCCATCCATGATGGAAGCTCTTTTCTATTACAACTGCATAAAGGATTTAGGGGTGTGGGGAAAAATGGATTTGGTGATGTATCGTGATACTCACGATACATCACATAATGTGATATATAATAAAACTACATAATGTTGATCTTTCAGCTTCTGAACATTTTTCAGAAACTGAATATTTTTTCCTAAAATAGGAGGGAATCACTATTTCTCATTTTGCAAAAATCTCTCTCATGTTTGTGCATTGTCAGTAACTGAGTATTTTGTCATTAATGTTCTCAATGAGTGGTTACAATTCATTCATTATGTTGCAATGACTACTTGAAGATGTCTACTACAATATAGTTGCAGTGAAAAGAAATTTCTTCACTTTATTTTATGATGGCTGCGTCTAACTGTTTTTTATTTTTTCAATTAAACACTTGTAGTAAATAATAATAATGATATGATGTTTTGAAGATATTGTTTTTTAAATTAATATGTGAAGGATCAGTATCTTGTGAGGAACCTGTGCATCGGTCTCCTTTTACCTCCTAATTTAATATGCTAATATATGGTGATATTGCTATATTGTGATAATATCAAACTGAAGTATAGTGATGTGTATCGTATCGGAACACCCCTGCCAATACTCACCTCTAAAAGTTGTTAGGGGTTATTAAATCCTCCATTAGTGTTGATGTAACAGTGAACTTTTACACACCTAGCTGAGTCAGAGTGGTTTCATCATCTAACCTGAGGAACTCACCCAGGAATCTTCAGTCAGACATGTTCCGCCACGTTCAATGGACATGAGCAACTAATAGGTGGGATCATTTATGCAGAAATAATCCAATATCTGGAAATCTTTTCTGGGGGATTTGCTGTGAAAACCTGACACCGGCTTATGGTTTCCAAAGAGGTTTTAAATGTCAAATTCCTTAATGCTTCACTTTTCAACCCCTGTCATCAGAATGAAGATGGGAGCTGAGACTATTCAGTCTGCTGTCACACTTTAGCTGGAAAAGTCTTCAGGCAATTTTAAATAGAAAATCTGACTAATGAAGAAGCAGTATTGTTATTCCGCTGAGCCCTACTGATATATCGCCTTGGTGACTGTCGGCACAAAATACAATACTAAACTAATCTGAAACAGTCAATCTAAAAAAAGCAGTTCTGCTCAGGCAATATCAGAATGTAGATGTCTGTGGAGGACATGTGGCATTAAAACCAACTGACAGGAGCAGTAAACATATTCAACATATAAACACGTCAGTGTGTGTGTGTGTCTGCGGACATGTCTTACCGCAGCGACACACGCATATTAACGTGTTGCTGCTGTTTGTATCAAATTCGCTTCCAGGACGCCTCTCGCTCTGAAATTCTGCAATATGTCGACTCTGCCGAGTCAGCTGCGAACTCACATGGATCCACCCTACAGCTGCTACCCAGATCCACAGCGACGTGCCTTTTAATTATCCAAAGGCAGCTGAGGAGGACAGAGAACTGCATCTCATGGGGAAAATTTTTAGACTCCTGCGTGGGAAAGTGTTGTGCTTGTTTTCATGGATTAAAAGAGATCAGGACACATTTCTATTTCAACTTTTAATAATGTGACCTTTTGATACGTGATAATAATCAGTTCCCAGCTTGTGTAGACATCCTGTTGTTGTGTCCTTGTGCAAATAGTTGCTGACATCTCGATCGCTGACAGGAGCAAGACGATCTGTCGAAGAGCAGCTGCTTCCTGTTGTGCCTCCAGTCATCACCTTAGTTCACACCCACTTTCTGACACCCGTCTGCTCCGTGATGTCACCCCTGACCCTTCCTGACAATTGGCCTGTTAATAATGCAGACCTGCCAGGTGTTCTGCGTTGTTAGCAGGTTTTATCTTGCTTTTTTCATTTATTTTTAAGAGCTCAAAGGCTTAAGGGCATAAGCATTTAAAATGTCATTAAGGATGAGTGCTTTAATTCGGAATACCTAGCATGCATCTAACAGTGAAGCATTTATTTGGCCAATATTATCAGCAGCTGAAATACAGATTCTGTTCATGAAATGCATGAGAAACTAGAAACCGCCACGCTGTATTCCAGTCTGTAAATATGTCAGTAATGCAGGTCGTTATTTAGAGCTTATTAAAAGTCGGATAAGTGTTACTGTATAGATCATGCATACATTTGAAATTTCAACTGTATGGCTGATATTTGTTCTGGATCATTTGGGAATTTCTACATTTAGTGTATAAAACACACTATTTTTGAGCCAGCTATTTAATTTCTGCATGGACTAATGTAATGTAGGATAAAAAAAATATTGTTATTGATTACTTATTTTGCTATTCGCAAGAATCATGAAAAAAAAAATAAACTGATGGAACCTCAATATTAAGGTTCAAGTACTATAAAATGTGTCACAATATGAGGTCATTATTTAAAATGTGTACACCAGATTGACCCGCCTTCTTTTGAGCAATTGTGAAAATCATTAAAATCATGAATAACCATTTAGTTCTAATTATAGAATTGGAGCAAATTTTAACAGTGAGTTTGGGTTTTATAGTTAATTAGCAGGTCAGCAGATACAAGAAGCTGGTATTGGTGAGTTAACCCATGTGGTTCTTCTGTAGTTAGGAGGATTAAACATCATTAAAGGACCTTGATAAAATTGCATTTACTAGGGAAGTTTGGTCTTTATATATGTAGTATTTTTGAAACGTTTCAAGTAAATTCTTTAACATATTTGGTCTTTCTGTAGCTTATAGAATTGTAAGGTCTAAACAGATCTCCTCACCGCTCTCTTTAATAAAGGGTTGGACTCTTTTTGCCTTCATAACTGCCTTAAGTCCACATGGACCAGATTCAACATTTTGGTCACACAGTTGTAGCAGCTTTAATTTTTTAGGTGTTTATAGAAACCCATTGAGTTCATTGAACCCAACACAGTTTCCTAATGTTATGTTAGCGTTTTGCTAATAAAGCCTAAAAAAAAGTTCCTGGTTTAGTTTGTTTTGTGTTTTTTTTTTTCTACCAGCTTGCAGTTTTCAGGTTGAATTCAAACTTAGTTTTGGATACTATTTGTGAATAAATTTGAGTTTTTTATTTGTTTAAGTACATATTTTTAGGTCTGCAACGTACATTATAGAGCGTTTATCTAAAAAAAACGTGATATGTGCATGATATTTAGAGTGTTTAATTCTTTTACAATTTTGAAATCATTTTCAAATGTGGGCATATATACATGCAGATAGTCACCTTTGATTTTACATTGTGCTTTTGGTCAGTGCTGACACCTCTGTAGCTCTTGTGTTATGTACAGTACACCAGATTGGACTGTGAGATAGAAGTGATTAGATTCTGCTCCAGAATCCCTTCATTGTTAAAATTTTCATTTTAATCCCACAGAATTCAATACATAAAGAAGCTGATGGTATACACTTGGGCTGTTTTTCTTTGCAGCAAGCCAAGATCTAATATTTTCCATTTCTTTAAAGAAATCGTGAATCATTCATTAACCTTACACTTTTTCTTTGACATAAAGCAGCCAGATTTTGTGTTGCCCTCTGGATAACTATGCTGCAATATCAGCTAAGAGAACAAAATTAAATCTGCTGGTTTGAACTGTGGATCTTAAAAGAAGAATATAAAACTGCACAGTGTCATGGTGAACAGTCAACATCTTAAAGTCGACTCTAAATATATTCCAACCACAGAACATCTGAGCTCATGATGACGTTAATCTGTGGTAAAATAAGGCACAGAGGCAAAGAAGTGAAAGGGTTGAGCTTGTTAAAAGTAGATCTTGTGGTCGCTGGGAGCTGGAACCTTCTGGAAAGAGGGTTTCAGAGAGAATTACCTTTTGTTCGGATTCAGCTGATGTTTCCATGTGAAGCTGAGTTGTTTGTTGGATTTAACCTCAGTTTAACACTTTCCTTTAAAGGAAAGACTTTTGACTCCAGTGTTTATGTATAATCTCTTTTTCGCTGTTAGGGCTAACATAGTTTGAAATGAGGAACGTGGTGAGAACAATCCAATCAGCTTGGACATGTGGTTACAAGGTCCAACCACAGCTCAGGTGATTAAACCTGGGTCAGTTACGCTGTGATTTGAACACCTGGCATTTGGCCTCCTGGTCTGATCTGTAATCAGGGCTTTTTGCTCAAAGCAAAAAAGTTGTAAGGATCAACTTTTTCATAGCTGTTCTCCTGCAGACCTTTAAGATCTTTCTTTTTATTTCTCTTTATTTCTGCATAAAAACATACTGCATGTACTTTCAGGTCGCCATAACATTAACAAAGATAGGTTTAAAGGGACTGATATTTGGACCTCCTCAGTCGTTCTCTTTAAAGTGTCTACTCAGAAACTGCAGACTGTGCCTCATTAAATGAGGTATTTCAAGGTCAGCCTCATCAATAGAGGTTTTACTCTCTAATTTTTTTTATTTTTCTTACATTTGATATGATGTCCTTTGACGTTGTTGGAATGCATCAAATAAGTTTTTTGTGTATTATTTCCTGCTGCCAACTTTAATAAAAAGCTACCCATCTATATTATCCACAGTTATCCCCATTAGTTATATTATAGAAATCAAGTTTAATTGCAGATGTAACCTGCTTAATCACAAGTTTCCATCCATTTTTATTGTTGTAAAAATGAAGGCATGCTGACATGCTTCATCAACCATCATAAAGATGCCACTGCTGGGTCTGTTGAAGTAAATTCTGCAGTCAGCAGGAGCTAAATTGACCCAAACATCTTAACTCAGGTCAAGTAAGCAGGTACATGTGTGCAGTTCTTCTGTAAAGGCCTCATAAAACAGCTTCTGCCGTCCGATTATTACAGCCCATAAAAAGCTAATAATCCTCATTTTTGACTGGGTTTAATCAGCGACTCCTCGCTTTTCTGGTCGGCTGCTGTCGACTGGTCGGCTGTGTTTTATGACTGCAGTCAGTCCCAGTTTATCCTGGTCATGTATTGACAGCTACAGCATCCCTGTGCTTTAATACCTTTACCATCATCATCATCATCATCATCATCATCATCATTATCTTCCTCAATCAGCCCAGAAACTGCCTCTCCTCTTTGGGAACACCAACAAAGGATTTACCTGTTTTATCCATTTAAATTCTGCTTTCAAGCAAAAACCTTCAAAATAAAACAGCTTTAAACACTTGCTGATATAGGATCAACTTTAGGTGGAGTTATTTTCTTCATCAGGGATGCTTCCCTGATTCCTTTAATTAGAAAAAAATTAAAAGAAAATGAGACGATTGGATTAAAGAAAAAATGTCTGAAAACAAGCTGGTAGTAGCTGCACCACTGCTACATCACATGGTTTTAGTTAATAACAAGAAAACAGTGTTTCCCTGGAATTACTGGAACGTTGTTTTCTGTGCGTTTCTCACAGACCGATCCAAAGCGATTCTCCCCTCTTCTGCTTTAGGAAACTGCAGATGAACGGATAATAAATCAACTCACCCATACTCCTCATACGTCGCTGTAATACATTATTCTGCAGATGCAACAGTTTGGAAGAAATACCGCTTGACATCCAGAATGTCTCGGAGGCCTCAGACTTTACTTATAGGGTTTTGATATTATATGATGCTGCTGCCTGAGCTGTCTGGTGGGAAGCTTTGCAACGTCTAATTAAGATGCATTAAAGTCTGGAAACAAAATAAGGAGGAGCTGAAGTACAGGCAGCTTTTATTTTGACAGATTAAGTATATTCACTATTAGGGAGCCTCTGCCTGAGGAGCTCCAAAATTCTTGCCTTGTTCTGATTTCCTCCAAATATTACATTAAGGGTGGCGAGAACTTGAGTGTTTCATTCTGATGTAAAAAAAGTTTAAAATGATCAAATTGCATAAAATGTACATAAACTCCAGTAGATATGAGATTTTTACAGGTAAACAGAATATAAGAAGAACTTTACCCAAGCTTTTTTTGTCTGAGCCGCAACTAATAACCGAGAGCATCATTCAAATTAGAGAAACATTTTCTGATTTTACACATCAAGAAAAAACAACATAACTCAAGGCAGCTGTATAAAAAACCTGACAAATCCCATTGAGATGTATTTTGTTTTTGACTGAATCCAGGCAGGAATTTAATAATAAAAACATGGTAAAGATGGGGAAATAATAAAAAATAAAAAAATTATTAAGTCAGTCAATAAGTTTTTTTTCCTCATGTGCTAAATTGAACCATTAAATGTCTCGCTATTGATGTGTTTATTTGACTATGATCCGAGGTTATGAAGTATTCTTAAAAATGCAGCTCTCATGTATGCTAATATGCTAAATTACTGTGTTGCCTGAAGCATTGCCTCTGCTCATGTTTGTTTGGGAGTCACTCAGTAAGAATCTACTGTGCAAATACTTAAACATTCAGAGGGAAATCAGTAGGTTTTGCTAATTATGCTTATTATGAACCTGTGTTGCTTTTATGGATTTAAACACTAAGATGGCAATTTATACCAACAGAGTTTGAACAAAACATTTTGGATCTGGAGTTTGGGAATCAGTGGGAAAGTTTCCAACGTTCCAAATTTAAACCTTTAAAGCTTTAAACCGCCTAATGAAAACAGTGTGTAAGTTGAACCAAATTTTGTTGCTTCCAATGCAAACAGTTTGATTATTTTTTGTGCACTGATATAAAAAAAGTCCTGATTACCATTGCTACACTTTGACTTTTGAAATCATTTTAGGACACTATGCAGCTACTAGAAAGAGCTGATATTTGGAGCTTTCAAAAGAGAAATGTAAATATAAACTCCATTAAATCACTTTAGGGAAAAAAATATATGTAAATCTTCCTGGTTTGTCAAATGTAGTAATTTAATTGTCTCTGCCTGCTTATATGTAACTGTGTGTGCACTGCTGCATAATTCTGATACAAAAAAGGGCCTGTAAGATGTGTTTGTTCATTTAGAAAGATTTTATTATGAAAACATGTTCATAGAACAGACTGCAATAAGAACATCTGATCCCGTCAGACAATAATAGTTTTTTCTTTCTATGTTTGCTTGTCATCCTCTGTTTAATAATGTTTATTCATATGTTGGCATTTGCCCTCACACTGATAAGCGTTTTCAGAGTTTTAAATCTGGGTGAGTCCTTCTGATTGGCTCCCTCTAAAGCACTGATTGGTCTGTACTGCATGCATAAATAGTCACGGTCAGTTTGCACTCATGGACTTCCTCATAGTTTTTTTTGGGCAGGTTTTTTTTCTTCTTAGGGTGCAGTTTTATACTTTTCGCATAAATTGCATTGAATACATTAAGTTTTTTAAAAAAGTTTTGGGACTGTTTGAAAGTCAGTTAGAAATCACTTAAAGTGCTCATTTTGAACCAAATGATGCTTAAAAGACCTTTATTTAATTTGCAATATAAAAAAAAAAAACTTTTTGGTATTTGCTGTTAGTGATAACTGTACAACTGTAACAAAAGCTCCTTATAACAAAAAATTATTAGGCGTAAACGGTAAATATAGATAAATCATTGCAACTGACTGAAATGTTTTGTAACTTAAACATTAACGAGGCAAATTCAAAAGACGCAGAAAGAAAGCAGAGGAGGTTTGACAGTTGGTCACTTTTAACCCTGGCTATAAAAAGAACCAGTTAATAATTAATTTGACACAATGATTGATCCACCACTTATCCCTGGAAAGCAAACCGACACGCACAAGCAAAATACAGCCCCCTGTAGGCTGAAGGAGGCCTTCCACTCAAAGAAAAAGCCCAAAACATCTGTCTGTATCCCACATCTGCTGGAAAAACCTGCCAGGTGTTTGTTTGTCTTTTATAGAGTTGTTCATTGGCCAACTGTTAGGAAAATATTCAAGAAAATAAAATGGCTGATGATTTTGTTGGGTTGTTAGAGTACAAAGCATGTAGATTGCTGCAATATTTATCGACTGGCTGAAAGCACTGTTAATGGATAGCTTTACAGAAGCTGCAGATGGTTTGATTAGATGCTAAAGCACAAGCTAATTGAAGGTTCAAGTCATGGAGAGTCAAAATAAAGACATTTAACATAGAAAAACATACTTCAGGGTGAGTATTGTTCAGTATTCCTGGCCACGTGAGATGCCAGTTGAATTAATTTGTCTTTGAGGGTTTGCTTAAACATGTCTTCTTCTGAAGAGGTTTCAAGCCCTGCGGATCAGTGAAGCTCAGAGGAAGACTGCACACCTGCCCACAGATTTAGGATAGATACACTGAGTGAAGAAGCCTCTCAGACACCAGATAAACATCAGTGATCGTCTTGCTCCTTCTTTGTTCCACTTGAAAGAGTCAAGCAGCACTTTAATCACAGGGCTCAGGCTTCCCCTTAAGGTTTGAAGATGGATGCATGACAAATTCCCCATCCATTTAGAAGAAGAAAAAACAAATTTACCGCATTTTCCTGCCACTCTGTTTTATCATAGGGATGGTGCATTCAGGGTGATGTGCAACCCTTGATTCCCATATCACATAGCAATTTGTATGTTGTTTAAAAGTTCAATGATTTTTTCCATTGACCTGAGAAATGCTCTTCATGGGGCTGTTTTTTCACTAACTTGCTCTTCATAACCACCATAATATACCATTTAATCATATCTTCATATACCATTAATACCATTACAGATAAAACAGTGATAAATACTAAAGGAATGCCTGATGTATATAAAAAATGAGATCATGAAAGGCTTGTTCCTTCGGGCTTAAGGCTGAGGAGTGAAGTTGCTGGAGGTTTCTTCCTGTTAAAACTGAGTTTTTCCTCTCCAATGTTGCTGCATGCATACTTGGTGTGAGGGATTGCTGAAGAGTCAACTGCAAAATCCAAGCCAAGGTTGTTGCAGCAGGCTCATGCAATCAACTGGTTTCCCTAACCAATATCACAGTATTGTCTCTGAAAAGTGCCTTGGGATGACATGTGTTGTGAGTTGGCACTATATAAATAAATTTAATTGAACTGAAAATCTTTTTCAAGTGAGGATTTAAAAAGGGATGAAGAACCTCTATGTTGTGTGATAGTACATCTTTATAGATCTTCATTTCTGCCTCTTTTCTGTTTTGAAAGTTATTAGCTGAAATAAAGATTTGCTCATGACTTAGAATTTATATTAATTAATTTAGCTCAGCAAATTCTCACACATTGAATGCATAAACCTGTGTAGCAGCTTCAGATGGAAATATATGGTGCAGGAGGGCTGCAGCTGTTGGAGATGTGTATGTTTGGCAGCACAGCTGGTGCAGATGAGGTTAAAGCTCAGCAGCAGTGACTCTGGGCTCTGATTGTAAGCAGGGAGAACATAAATTATTACATTTTATAGTGAATACAGAATCAAAGAGATGCAGTCACAGAACTTGACTTAAGTTGAACAAAGTCGCGGTTTTAATGTGAATATAAAAAAAAAAATCTTCCCTTCTTTCTCCTGATAGAAAGGATGGCTGTTGTCGAGCACAAGACTCAGTTTGTTGCTTGAGAGGAAGTGGAATTGCTCAGACAAGACAGCTGCTCATTCCCTACCCTGATGGCGTACGAACGCTCCCAGCACAACAGATCCACCGTCTCCCAGCTCCCCCCCTCATGCACCCTGCAGAGAACGCATCAGCCACACATGTCCGGGTTACGAGGGGAAAACACACGCAGGCGATGGGTCACTGCTTCAGTTCTACTCCCTCTGCCTTCAGGGCGGCAGGTTCATGTTGGTGTTTTGGCTCCTGCAGGGAGGAGGTGTCAGTGTGGAGATTAGGGCCAGAAAGGAGTCTCTCCCTGGATAATAGAAGCATGTTGTTTAGGAAAGACGTGGAAGTGAGGTGCACACTGTGGGTGGGTCCGTACAACTGCATGGGAACTGTTTAAATAAAGCAAACAAAACTTCTTTATGGATCCTGTTTAAACAGAGGGAGGTTTTTCAGCCTGGCAACATCCAATGACCTTACTGAATGAGTCTGGTCTTTACTTCACAACCACCCCTGTCTTAGTTCAGCGTATCAGACTTGGTGTTAGACGGTTTCAGCTGGAAGGAGAGTCTCTGAGGTCTTTAATGGTGCAACAGCTGGGCCTTGATCCACAGCTCCCAGCCTGGTTAGAGTTTAAATGACATCTTATGCTGGGGTTGACAACAGCTCAGATAAAGCCCTCCTCCGGTATGTTTGTTTTATCTTCAGAAAAGCTGATACATGCTATCATTTTACATTTAATGCCATTTCAAACCATTTTTTCATGACCTCTTTGTCCAACTTTATTTTTGTTGATATGGCATCAAAATCCAACTTCCTGCAGTAGACAACTTTAGAGACAACCGTTACTAAAGGGTCTAACCCGGCATAATAAGATTGGATGTAGCTGCCCCTCTCGTAGCCAAACTGACAAAGTGTTATTCTGTCAACAACAACATGGAGGTATTCTGAAGCATCTTGGTTCTCAACACTTTCACACCCCTATTTACATTAAATCAGATGGGATCAGGTCACCTACAGCTGGATGACAGTGTAAGGTCTAAAAAGAGCAAAAGACTTGAGGCTGCAGCTGTTACTCTGCAAGAGCAAAAGGGAGTGGCAATGGAAGTTTTATTGACTATTTGTCAGAATCCATCATGAAGTGCTCCATTTTCCTCCCTAATGTCTACTGTTGGCTTATTTAAAGTATTTTTACAGTTCTGGTGTCTGTTGGCCAACATTTCATATTGGTTTTCTGTCAACAGCATCATTACTAAATGGTTTTATACACCATTAAGTTGCTTTTTTCTGTGCTGAACTGCAGTCAGAACTGCAGCTAAAAGGGCAAAATGTAGACCAGTTGTTCTCTGTGTCCAAGTGACAGAAAATACATTTTTTGTGATAATAAAATTGTTATTAAATCTGCTTTCAGTAACTGGTAAAATAAACACCATTACTACAGTCACAATCACGTTAACAGTTAAACTTAGCTTCATTTGTAAAAAAAAAAAAAAAAAACATACATGATTCTTCTGTCTGCAGCTCATATTTACACAAAAAGTGAAAATAATCTGGAAAACAGAATAACAAAAAAACTACAATATTTAGCAATATTTAGACGTAGGCAACAATTTGCCCACTAATTTTTAATCTAAGACACCGACACAACTCTGCTTTTTTAAATCAGTATGATGCACTTTAAAGCACTGAAAGCTGAAATCTGATCTAATTCAAAATGAAATCCAGACTTTATGTATCAAAATAAACATTATTTAAATACTTCAGTTTTCTAAAGCACTCGTTAGTCTACAATAATTCATGAAATCTTATCAAGTGTATTTAGCTACACTATGTATTGTTTGACCAAAGTATTTGCTTAATTCAGCATGTATATTAAATGATTTTTCGCTCAATATACAGCTAATATAGCTACATAACTTGGAAGGCTCAGATCCATCACTGACTGAGTCATGTGACCCAGCGTGCTGCGTTCAGGCAGTCTGAGCTCCCGCTGAGCAAGAGAGCGAACTAAGCTTACAGTTGTTGTTGTTAAAGTCCGCCCAATAAAAGCAGATATTAAACTTATCCGATCACATATATTTTGGTTATCTGATGTTGAATGTATTCTAGAGCGGTAAATGTGGGTTTGTCTTCACAAGTAACTGCATAGCTTCTCAGTCTGTTGGTCCAAAGTAATATCTGCTTTCAGATTTAAAAAAAAAAGGGAGATTTCTCTCTTGCCAGATGCTTTCCATGTTCCCTTTACCTAGATGTTACAGGACTAGCTCCCCTAGTGGATACAAGTCTTACAGTGTTACTTTAAAGCACAGGCCTGAATTTCAACTAAAGCATCTTTTGCATGAAAATTCCCCTTTAATCTGTTAAAACCTATTTGATCCATGTTTGAGCATGCATATCATCACAAAACAAATATGGAAATTCAAGGTTAATTGGATCACTGTTTGGCTTCAATGTTTATCCTGAATTAACTTGTCAGAAGAAATGTTGATCATCTATGGATCAACCGCCATTGATGGAGTCACTCACTTTGCAGCTTTTTTTTTTTTTTCTTTTTTGTTTAGATCTGATCTCCTTAATGGGGATTTTTATCCATTAACGTGGAGGTGCAACTTGGCTTCTCTTCATGTTCAGTTCATCATTAACTCCAAACAAGAACTTTGATGTAAGAGTCCAGGCAATCAGTGGTGATGAATGAGGGAGGGGAAGTGAAGCGCAGACATTTGGCCCAGAGCCATGTTTTGAAAGTCTCCTGGTGGATTAAACTGTGCAGAGGAACAGAAGAGAGGGCTGAGTAGATTAGTCGAGGGAGCAGAGTGAGACGATGTTCCACGTCTCTGCATCAGACGGGGGTGGACGGCTCATGGAGTCCACAAACAGAATGAGCATGTGTTGATGAAGGGAGGAGGGAAGACCTTCTCTCTCCTTTTCTTTTAGATCTTATGGTCACATCGGATTCCTTTGCCGGTGCACATCAGGAATGTCCGTATGGTTTCAGTTGGTAAACAGTTCAGGCCTCCCCGATGGATCATCTTTCTTTGTTTGGTTCCTTTATGGGTCATTAGACAACCATAAGCCTTTGTCAACACAATGAGGTTTTTTTTGTTGTCCTTTACAGACATTATTCCATATGAAGTCTTTGTGACGACTGTGTTCAGATAACTACAGAAAAGATGCTCCAGTAATGCTGTAAACTTAAACATATTTTTATCAGCCATCTGTGATTATATTGATACCAAAGATAGCAACAGAGTAGACTAGGACTAATTTCTGCTCTGAACGCTAGACCAACCTTCAACTTATCTTTTCTGAAATACTTGTTTCTTCCTTCTAAACATGATTCTTATGATTATGGCCAAACATCTATACCAGAAACTATGCTCCAGAAGTCTTGGGGTTTATTCATATGCAACTTGGCAAACCTATGCTTTGCTGCCATTAGGGGAATTTGCTTTAATCCCTATAAACACACAGCTCTTCCATCATTGCTTTCCTAACTACCCTGTTAGGAATGCTAACTGGGGCTCTTGAGGTTTTTGATTTTCAGAACAATTTATGCTCTGATCTCAATGTAAATTGACAGGTGATGTTTCAACGGAAGATTTTGGTTTTCAGACTAACTAATTTGGTTTTAAATTGATATGCTCAGCCTGTCTTGCTGACGTCTTTCCCTGTTGGAGTACTGGCTGCTGATCAGTATAGAGCCAATGCCTCTGCACCTTGAGGTGCTGGTGATGATTTTAAAAGCAGCTTTAGCTGCTACTTTCCCTCTTAGATGCAGTAAGAGATTAGAGGATGTATTTACCTTTTCCCTTGAGGCAATTCATTTTTTGCTTCATGTATCAAAGGAAAGAAAAAATCCAGTTACCTGTTGCAGTTGCTAAACAAACCCAAATAAATGACCTGCCATTTGCCTTTTTAACTTCTTGTATAAAAGTCGGGATCAAGCGTTCAGTCCTTTTATGAGTTTCCTTTGAGCATCACATTTATTTCTCTCCAGGAGATCCTTTTAATCGTGCCGCCTCCCTCAACAGAAGCGGAGGGGGGGGTTAGAACAACTGACAAAGCCCCTCTGATCTGCTGCTGACTCTGCAAACCTGAGCTTTACTCTCTCTCTGTGTATTTTACGCTATGAGCATTCATCTGCTAACTTTCCTCCCAGCCAGGTGCCCCCCGGCTGCCTGGCTGTCCAGTGTGACTGGGGGCTTTTAGGTCAAAGGTTGTTTCATTTTCCTGGTTTAAAGTGAGGAGGAAGGGGGGGGCACAGGTCTAAGCAAAGCACAGCGAGTGTTTTTCCCATTAGTATTAACCGCTCACGATGAGGAACCGAAGCACATGTGGCCATGCCATTAGGGAAAAGGTCCATCTAAAGGGTATTTTACTCTGGTTGCTTTAACTGAAAAATGTCTGAGTGCTGCTGTAATTACTGTTTACACTAAAATACAACCAAACAGGCACACGCATCAATCATTTAGCTGTCAGAAGCTGTTTTATTTACACAACTGAATTTAAAATGAGAAAAGAAACAACCAAAATCGTCCAAACCAATAGTTACATTCAGCATTTCCTCTCAAACTCTTGGAATTAAGTACTAACGTGACACAAACATTACATGTTGGCCTAAAAGTCTATTACATTAGTAGCAGGGAAGTAGAGGGATCAGCAGGTATGAAGTTGTTTTAGCTCCTGCTCTGCTGAGGGGCTTCAATACAGCTGTATGAGTGATTGAAGGTACAGGGAAGACAGAAACCCAACACTGTCCGATTCTTCATGTAGAATCCCTCCATCTGGTTGGAGGTCGGTGCCTTGGTAATACTATGGCAACCACATGTAATCTGGTCAGCCTTATCAAAGGCTCCAGCCTTGGGAAATCTAATCACAGGGACATTACATGTGATGTGTTATTTTAAACCTTCATCACTGTTTTGTTTTGTTTTTTCAATATTTCTGGGTCTGAATTGATCAGTCATTTTACACCAAAACTGTAAACTGGTTTATCTTTGTTTTAAAATGCTGTTGTTATTTTCAGGGTGATCGAGTGTGGTTACGGGAGGATGAGCAGTTCCTTCCAAGCACTGTGTCTTCCTGTTCTGGAGGTGTTGTTGTCTTTGCCACAGACTACGGCCAGGTAAAAACACACAAACATATTTATAACTTTCTCTGAAATCTTTGTGAATATTGTCTCATGTTGCCCTCTGACGAAATGGAAAATGACAGAATCCTAACGCTTAGTACACACGTACTGTAGACAAACCTGAAACCTGTTTTCACGTCAAAAGAGATGAAGGAGAGATCATATATTTAGTCAAAGTAAAAGCTGAGTTCATAGCTGTGTCTAAGACTGGAACAGGACTAAACATAGGCCCAACTCTGTGATCTATAAATGTTGATGACAGTAGCCCAGTCGATATTTCCCTCCAGGATGATGTCATAGCCAAACAGGAAGAGACCAGATTCAGTTACTATGACGAGAAAAAGCAGAGAGAACAGAAAGTTATGAGAAGAACGTTACAAATTCTGCAGAAAGGGAGAAGATAGAATGAAACAGAATGATAAAAAGAGGTCCCTATGTCCTCCAGCAGTCTAAGCCTATAGCAGCATAACTGTAACCTCTTTCACACTACCCTCTGAAAACCGATCTTTGCCGAGCTTGGATCAGTTAACAGTGCTGAGCTCTATTCCTTAAGAGCGTTTACACACCATGGTAGTGTGGTTCCTCGCCTCCTAGTGATGATCTACGGTACTACTGCTCTCTAGAGGTAAGCAAGCAAATCAACATGGCGGCACATGAAGGAAGTTTTTATGAATGTCTGAAGTTTCATTATTATAGAGGCTGACTAGATGATGCGGTCTGCACATGCGCTCTTTGTTATCTAATAACCGAGGCAGAACTGAACCGTGCCGAGACCTACTGATGAACTAGTACCATGTTATTGTGGTTCGGTTGTGTCTGCGGTGGTCCGGTTCAGTTCTGCGTACCATTTACACTCAATGGTTATTTGTGTTATTGTTGAGACATTCTTGGCACGGTTTCAAAAGGGTAGTGTAAATGGGGCTTAGAGCTCAGCATAGAGATAGCTCAGGATAACCTGAGCCACTATAACTATAGGCTTTATCAAAAAGGAAAGTTTTAAGCCTACCCTTAAAAGTAGACAGGGTGTCTGCCTCATGGACTAAAAATGGTAGTTGGTTCCACAGGAGAGGAGCCTGATAACTAAAAGATCTGCCTCCCATTCTACTTTTAGAAATTCTAGGAACCACTCATAAACCTGCAGATTGAGAGTGAAGTGCTCTGTTAGGAGCATAAAAAATGATCAGATCCCTGATATAAGATGGGGCTTGATTATTTAGACCTATAGCGGAGAAGGAGGATTTTAAATTCTATTCTGGTTTTAACAGGAAGCCAACGAAGTGGAGTTAAGATAGGAGAGGATATGATCTTCTTTTTATTTTTATCAGAACTTTGGCTGCAGTATTTTTGATCAGCTAACTACAGTTTGTGCACTTCCTGTTAGTAAAGAAGTACAGTGGTCCAGCCTTGAAGTAACAAATGCAAAGACCAGTTGCACGGCACCCCTGGACAGGATATTTCTATTTTTTTTTTTCAATTTTCCAGAGATTAAAACTTGGAAAAAATGATGCTGTTGATATTTATTGCACCTATCTGACCTGTTCTGGTCTCAACACATCTATGAACTTTTTTAATCAATTTATTTCCCAATCAGATCTTTACTTCTAGAGGCTCAACGTAGTATTTATATGATTAATAAGTGATTATATCTGAGGGATTTTACAGCATTTATCCTCTACTGCTGCTGATAATTAAGACTTTTCACGATTCATGATTAGTAGAAGAAAAGTGAATTTGTTTCTGTCTAATTGGATCTTTTCCACCTCCCTGCAGTTTTTTTTTGCTTTTTTTCTTTTCACTTTATCTACAACTGAATAAGGATGTTGCTCTTTCTCATATGCTTTTTTGAAGGATTACATTCAGATCAGAATTTTCTGAGTTTAAGTACAGTGAAGTATTCATTGTAGTAAAGTACCACATCAGCTTTCGAACAACTCATTGGAACAGAACAAAGTGAAATAAGTACACTTTAAGGGGATCATCTAGAGGTTAGAAGATATATCTGTCATTTGTTCAGGATCTAATTTAAAGTATTTGGAAACATTGGTAGCTAATTTAAGCATTGTGTGCCTCAGGTCGCTGTTTTTCCATAGTTTTGTTAGTGTGACCCTCTTATTAAAGAGAGATCAGTGATCAGTTCTGTCTCCTCTTTGGCCTGAACTGCAGGTTCCCCACAGACACTTTCTTTGTCTTTAAAAATGTTGGCCTAAAATCAAACTACTGATGGTGTTTGACCTTCTTTAAGAATTAACATATTTAAGAAGTGGGAACAGAACCATGAGG
This sequence comes from Cyprinodon variegatus, assembly GCF_000732505.1. Classification (NCBI taxonomy): domain Eukaryota; kingdom Metazoa; phylum Chordata; class Actinopteri; order Cyprinodontiformes; family Cyprinodontidae; genus Cyprinodon; species Cyprinodon variegatus. The sequence continues at coordinate 983,015 of NW_015150623.1, forward strand.
CTAACTTGATTTACTTCGACTAACGTGTAAAAGTCAGAAAGCAGCCTGTCACAAGACCCAGAGCTCCTGCCGTTCCACATCATGCTTCCACTATTTTTATTGGTTTTGCTAGATTCCACGTAGGTTAATCTGATTACTTTGGTCTTGGACTTTTTTTTATAAAACACACTTTTGTCATTTCCCTGCAGTTTTACCATCATGTAAGTAAAAATGTATCTTTCCCAAAACTTGGAGACAAGGAGAGGCTTAAAACCATCTCTTCTATAATTTAGGATCAGCTCAAGATGCTGAAAATCCCTTTAAGCTTGTCTGGTTCTGCCTCATGTCTTTGATCAGTGTTTTCAAAACAGTGGATCTAGAAGGGAAGGTGAAGGACATATGGAGTTGGGGTCAGAGATTTACCTTTCATGCATGTTTTGGGTATGTGAAATCATAAAGAAGATATTAGATATGGATTTGATGCAGAATTGGATAAACTGTTAACCTGATGATGTTCATTAACAAAACTAATGGGCTCAGGCCGAGAGCAGGAGGAGCTCCAGTATATTGAAATAAACTTTGTGTTATTTACTCATAAACTCAACAGACACCGGTCAGTAATAAAATCCAAACGTCATGTTTTCTGTTTAATTTCTTCAATTAAAAGTAGGGCTGGAGCTAACGATTATTTTGCAAATCTATTAATCTGTTGATTATTTTTTCGATTAATCAATAAATATTCGGATTGGCAAAGGTTCCTTAAAGATTTTTTATGAAACTAAATTAGGTGAAACAAAATGTTCCACTTGAGGAGCTCTGGATTGAGCAGATTGACAGGGGAAAAAAAAGTTTTTTTTTCATATAAAATTAATTTTTTTGCATATATTTCTTGCTATTTTTATATCAGGTTTAGATTATTTTACCAGTTCACAGCTTTTAATCACAACTTTTAGAAGTTTTAATTAACATTCTTATTATAAGATTTAAAAATTTTTATGTTGTGGATATTCTGACAACCGACAGAAATTCTTGGATCATAACCTAATTTTCCATTCTAGGCCTATAGATGTCCATGTAATTGATATTTATCAGCAGATAAAACATATTTTGATTAATTATTTTTGATGAATTATTGAGCTTTTCATAAAGGTATATTTCAGTTTAGTTTATTTGTGTTATATTTTCTGAAAGCCTTTGTGACCTAAGGTGTGAAGTATAAAATGTGAAGAGGATGGAAAGACTAGTTCCTAAATAATATCACTTGGCAATAAATTGACATCTTATTCTATTAAAAAAGCATACTATTTAGTCAATTTCTGAATGCAATCAGATAGATTGAAAAATTTAATCAGTCTGCCTGTATGATTTGATCAAATTTCATTAATGTGCATAAAGCAGAATCTAAACAAAAAGATGATCTATATAGTTAGTCTGAAAATTAAAACTGAGGCAATGGGAGCTTTGCAATGCTTAAATTCTCAAAATCCTCATTAACTTCAGTGAGTTTAATAAATGTTCGATGTACTGCGATGTGTCATTTTGAATTTGCCTGTTTAAGCTCAGATGGACGGACTCCATGTAAACCCTGTTTAAGTCAGTAAGTTGGTTCAATTATTTTACATTCTCCAGTTTTCAGTGGAAGTTGTATGTATTGAAGTTAATTTGATCTAATAAGTTTCCTTTAATTAGAGATAATTTGGATATTTTTTGTGCTGTGAACTATCACACTGTAAGTAAACTGAATGTAACCCAATCAGTTTGATCTGTTTCTGTTTAAACACAGTTTAAGGTTTCAGGTTTTGTGTCAGGTTAACCATTGTGTCGGGATTCACACCAACAAACAGTAATCTTCAGGAGCAGTTTAGGAGGATTTACTCTCCTCATCGCCTCTGTTGCTGACAGCTTTAACAAAGACTTCCTGTGCAGTTGGCCAGCAGCAGCCGGCCGGCCTGCAAATGTGCTCGCTGAAGGATTTAGGCTCATGTTGAGCTGAGGTATTGTCCCGAAGAATTACCGTCCGATTAAGGCATTCTTATCTCAGGGAGTCTGTTAGACCTGCTGGCTGCTGCAGTTAATGATCCCCAAGTTTACACTCTGAAGTCCCAGCAAATGGATAGTTCAGAGCCATCAGTCTCTGTTCAAAACCAGCGCTGCTGTGGCATGCATTTTCATTAATTAAACTCATCCATCCGTTTTCTGTCACGCTTGATCCCTTCGGTGTTTGCGAGGGGTCCTATCTCCAGCTGTCTGCGGGCGAGAGGTGGGGTACACCCTGGACAGGTCGCCAGTCCATCACAGGGCAACACAGAGACAAACAACAAAGCACACACACACTCACACTTAAGGAGAATCTAGAGAACCTATCAACCTAACAGTAATGTATTTTTATTTCTATAACTCTGGGAGGAAGCTGTAATACCCAGCGAGAAACCACGCATGCTCGGAGAGAACATGCAAACTCCATGCAGAAAGACCCCAGGCTGGGAATCGAACCCAGAGCATTCTTGCTGCAAGGCAAGAATGTGCTACCCACTGCATCACTGAGCAGCCCAAATTAAACCATATGTTCTTTAATTTATGAAGAAATAAGAACTTTTGAGCTCCTAAAACACCTAAACATCAGATGTGTACCAACTATAATGCAGAAATTTATTCTGATCAAGTTAGAAGTTTATAGGCCAGACTTCAGCAAACCCTTTACCAGAATTAGAGCTTTTTTTCTTACTGGTGCAGGTTTGGAGGTACTCACACGGACATCAAAAGAGGAAACAAGTCAACAACACTTCCATCTGAATCTTAAGTGAAGCAGCGATTAAGCTTTTAACCTGATTCTGTTGGGGATTTTTATTGTTTGGTTTTATTTTTAAATATTTTTTATTCAGATTTTTTTCTACCCAAATTGTATTAAAGTATTTTAATAGGACTGTCCTGGTAGATTAAAACTGACATCAATAAAAAAAAAAAGCCATTGCACTTAAAAACTTGGAAATAACTGTAAACAAGTGAGGTTAGACCCTCGCACCATGTCGCCAAAGTCACAGCCTTTTGTAGCTCTTCTGTCACAGGTGACATGTTTTGGTTGCAGGGTTCTCCTCGTCTTCCTCAGGTTTCACTGTTTTCGACGGTGCAGACAGTCTCCTCCTCCCCGGCTGACTGCAGGACAATGCAGCAGCAGATGAATGGTAATTCAAAGAGCAGCTGCTGCTTTTGATGATCATAGGAAGGGGAGCGAGGCGAAGCTCCAGGCAGTTGAGGGTTACCTGTTGACCTTTCTGACTGAGAGTGAGGGGCAGGAAAAGGGGTTGAAGGGGCTCAGTTTCCCCTCAAATAACTCTGATGAGGAGTTTCATTCTGTCTCTCTGACACACTGATTATCAGCATGAAATATAAGCTGGTTTTTAAATGTAACTGAAACAATCAGTCACTTTTAGCTTCCCTCATACTAACACAAATGAAAGAGTTTCAGGCAAAGGATCCGCATGAAACTCTCTTACGTTTTTGTTTAGAGTAAGAGAAGTGTGTTCAGTGTTTTTAGAACTTTCTTTTTTTTTTTTTTTTACAATTTTACTTTCTTTTTCATTCTTTCAATCCATTTAGTGGCTCAACGCTTCATCACACTTAAATGAGTTGAATCTACATTTATGGGGGACAGAGAACTCTATAAATCTGAGTCATTTTGACACAAATAAAGTGGAGGGACCCTGTTGCATTCAGATAAGAACTATCCAGAGAAATAAAACAGCTAAATGGTTCTTCCATATATCCCCAGCTCCCCATACCTCAGTCATTCACACTGTATATTGTATTATTATAGGTTTACCATGTGTATGCCTGCCGTTATAAAGGCAGCGACTGTGGATCACACCTGCTCACCAACTTGACTCTGTGCCTGCTGCTGCATTCTTTTTGCCTGAGGAGTTGGATCTAAAATACAGGCATCCTATCTTGGTTAATGGTGTTTAGTTTGAAAACCAGTAGGATTTACTAACTGGTGTGGCCAGAGACTAGGTTAAGACACAATAGAAGCCAAAACATNATCTGAGGTACGGACCCTCTTCGCCTCTCTAAATAGACAAATGAGCTAAATATAGAAACGTGATTAAGTGAAAATCTGAGGGCAACCTGTGCTTCACTGGAGGCCTGCTGGGGCCAGGCTTTAATACCTGGATGAGGATGAGGACTGTGTAATGCTTGGGGCCGTTTGTAGGAGTTTTACAGATTCCTTTACATATTGGTCACTGCAAAGTGAAGTTTTAATTTTATAGCTCTGAAGCACTTTACATCTTTGAACTTCAGGACCTGTGACATTTGCTGTGTGCAAGGACACTAAACAGGTATAACAAGTCTGTAAAGTTGTTGTAACAGCGTCTCCTTGGAGTGAATGTAAACATTGTGCTCACTTAAAAGGAGTTCCAACCTGATTAGACCCAGGAAGGCATTATCCATCCTTTCAGTTAGTTTAGTTGTTTTTGTCATGCATTGCTGGTTTTCTGTATGAAACCGCTGTCAGACATGACGGGATGACGGCTTGTGATCCCCACATTTAGCTTCTGGAGAAATGCTTCAGTGACGGTCTGTTTCTCACTAAAGCGTCACTGCAGGAGGAATGTGAGAAATGAAGGTTGACAGGAAGCTGGAGGGCATTTCTCCTGTTAATGTGCAATGAGGGGAGGGGGTGTGATTGGGGTCAGATGCGATTGACTCCTCAGACAGAGACCGGCTTGTTTTCAGAGGATTCCCTGAGAACTGGTCAACCACAGCTGGTCTTACAGCGACTACAGACTCCCAGTTCACTTTGTGCTGGTTAACTCTACTGCTTTTATTCCAGAAGATGTATGTTGCATTGGATTTATTAGCAATTCGTCTTAAACCAGCCTTTATCACAATAAATCTGACCATCCCCTCAGTGTGTCCAAACCTTCAGTTAGAAATAAAACAAGTCCTGGTTAATTCTTGTTAAAGATGTAAAAACGACAATACTATGGGAAATTTATTGGTTTAAATTTTTTATTTCCAGTTTTATTTTTATTTCCCAGTTTTATCTGGTACAAATCTCCTTAAAAAAATAAGTAACAACATGTATACTTTAATTTGTATTATTTAATTACATTTTGAGTACAGCTGAAGCAATTAATGGGATCAATCGTGATAATCGAATATTGAAATAATCACTTACTGATTTAGTAATTGATTAATCCTTAACTGGAGTATAGAAACTCTAAAACATGGATCCTGATCTTAAAGTGGAGATTTTCAAATTCAATTATTTTTAAAGTCATCCCTCATGTCTGTTAGACCTTCCTGTTCTCTGCTGAAAGTGTCCTTCTCGTCTCAAAAACAGAGAACGAGATTTCTCTCAAAGTTTGGGGCTTCCAGTCGCCTGATTTCCAGGACTGCTGCAGCTAAAAAAATGATTTGATCAAGTCAACACCTAGTTTCAAACTGAAGAGCTGAAGAAGCCATATCTGTCATAAACCTATATCCATTTTTTGTAATTATTGATTTGAAATACAAGGGAGAAAAGTAAAAGAAAAGTAAAAGTAAATGACTGTCATTATCAGAACCATATAGTTTTGAAAATAAAATAACTTATTTCCGTGTGAATTATTTCTTCTGTGTGGACAAATGCTTTCTCTAGACTTGTAAAGGCTTACTTTTTTCTTAACCTAAATAGGTAGCAGCCTCTTTCTGGCAGCGTTCACCTTAGGCTCATGCTCCTGACAAGCTCAGGATCAAATTTATCTACGCTGCCCACCAGATGTCACCTCTGTTGAAGGAGACATGAAACAAGAGATGCAAAGAGAATCGCTGTAACCAATGGAAGGAGGACGGTGCTTTAGCTTCTCTTTGTGACTTTCTTTTGTGTTTTTCCTTAGCTGCTGACAACCAGAAAAAAAAACATGCAAACAAAAATGTTTCCAAACACTAAAAACTAATCTGTCTTGGGTTTAAATACATGAAAAGTGGATATTGGCTTTAAGTTCTGATAGCAGATTTATATCACCAGTAATGTTATTTAGGTACACTTCGCAAGCTGTCTGGCCAATGTGGCCTTAAAACTTTAATATTATCTTAATGTTTCTGTTCAGACTGTGTTCTGCATCCCACAGATGACAGGCTATCTAAATGGTTCTGCTAAGGTTATCAGACACAGCGGATACTTTATAGAACCATTAAACAACATTACATTTCCATTGATTGTAGCTGTGTATGTAGGCTGACAACCTGCAAACACATAATGTAAACTCCATCAAGTAATCCTAATCCTGTCCTTTGCATTTAGGGGTCCTCTTAAACACTCTAGGTTATTCTTTGCCTTTGCCATTTAACACCTTTGCATTACCATTTTATGTCCAACTTAGTTCCTTTTTCTAATTTTAACCAGTAAAAGAGTGGCCTGCTCCCACCAAAGACAAAGAGCCACTCTTGCACACAAGTAGACCACTTTTCCTCTTAACTATTGAAATAGAAATTGTTTTCAAGTGCATAGTTTACATTATTTAACTTATCCATTGAGATATGTGTCACTGAATTGTCTAAAATCCATATTTACACTATGGAAGTTCAAGCATAGAAGGTTAAGGTTTGATGAGATCCAATTTTATATTTGAAGGATGCTTTGTTCCCAGAATACAGAAAAAATGAGAAATGTTTAAGGTGTTTTCATTTTGACATTTAAGTTAAAAAAAAAAAACATTTACTAAACCTTAAGTTCCTTTTAGCACTTCTGTCTCTGAATCTCACCTCTGTTCTGTCTGTTCTGACCCAGGTGTACACTTACAAACAGAATGCCCTCACCAGACAGAAGGTGCAGCCCATGCACCACAGCAGTGTCAGAGGGGTGGAAGACATGGCGACGCTTGAGGACCTTCATGATGGCGCCATCATGCACAACCTCTTCCAACGTTACCAGCAGAGGCAAATCTATGTAAGTTGACCTGATACCTCTAATGGCTTCTGCTCAAGATCACTGAGACCTTGAATTGTTGGGCTGCAGTTTGGGAACCCAGTGCAACATTGTCAGGATTTACTCAATACCTATGAGCGTATTATAAAAGAAGGTAGCTGTGGCTCCTTATTGGTTCTTTGACTATGACTGAGTTTATACTAGCTCTTCCAATTTTCTGTTGGGTCTTTGGGCTAATGTTTAAAGGGAAGTTTTAACCCTAAATGTGAAACATGTTGGATTCATCTAAGAAAATCAGTTCTTACATGAAATCGCCAACGTAGTTTTATCTTCCTCATCAAGTTTACCTGGTGACAGCTCCTTATCAGTCAACCATGCCTTCACTGAACTGCTCTATGTAGGCATCTCCCATGAAAGCCTACTGGTTACACAACTGATAGCTGGTTACACAACTGATAATCATCTCAACGCAGGCAGAGAAAGTGAAAGCAATGGACCTGTTACCTGTCTTCAAACTGCAACCCGATGCTGGTATTGTGAAAGACATGATGCCATGTAAGACATTCTGTAAGAAACATTTGGTATGCTGAGTTTCAATTGATGTTCTCAACAGATAATCTATCAGAAAACATTAAGCTTACTGTCTCCCATTTATTAAAGACAATACATACAGACCGAGCCCTCTTTGTTCTCTTCCGGGGATTGTCACATGTAAAATCCCTGGAAGCAATGTTTGAATTAGATGATTTAAGGTGGTGAACTCCAGGAACATGTGTTTAGACAGAGCAAGTACTCAAAAGGGAAGTGTATGTTTGTAATATTGTGATATTTAACTAGGAGGATAAATTTTAAGCTCAAAATATATAAGTGTAATGTAGTAGATCCAGTAATAATAAAGGACAGAAGAGCATCAAAGTTATTTTTGTTATATAAAACTGTAACTTTATGCAAATGGGTTTTAGAAATCAGAAGCTCTTTTGTTGCAATCTAATTTATCGCCACTTGGGGTCCATAAATCCCCAACTCAGGTTTTTTTTTTTCCTTCTACATTGTCAGTAAATGTGAGTGAAACCAACCTTGTTCCTTTTGTTGATTAAGACAACAAAATGACAACAAAACCTCAATGCTGCAATTGAGGTTTTGTTGTCATTTGACCAATTTTTAGTAGATTATCACAGTGAGTTTTATAACATTCTCCTGTAATTTAACTATAGTCTATCAAAAAAAAAAGAATAGATACAAAAACATACACAATTTTACACTCATGGATTAATGAACAAACCTGACTAAACGCTTAACACAGCAAAACAAACACAAAGCCATCCTTGTTCTCTGTATTTGGCACGCATCAGGCAGACTAACCTTTGACAAACGCCATGTTGTTGCTTTAATGACGTTTGAATGCTCCCGTATGGTTGAAATTATCCAATCAATTCATCACAGACAACCAATCTCGATCCTGACTGGGAATTTTTTCCCTCTTTTTTTCCCTCTCTTTTGGAAAGCAGCCACTGGAAAAAAAAAGGGAAAATTAGAGGGAAAGATTTGGTGAATTGGATGGTGGTAAACCAAAGGGAAGGGCTGCAAACATACACGCACATTACATGTCTGATGGAACTAAATGTGTGTTAGAACTTCTTCATCTTTTATAGCTAAAGTTTGATCAGTTTTATCGTTAATTTTTAAAAATTTTTAAACGATTCTCTTTGCTTCTAACTAGTTAAGTTCCATAATAGAAAAGCAAAGTAGTGTTATTAAGTACTTCTTGCAGTTTGTACATCTGTTGAGCAAAATAGGTAATCACTGAGTTAAGCTAATATACGGATCAAACTGTCAAATTTAAGAGATGCAGCATAGAAAGAGATTGTTATTGCAACAAGCTTTACTCTGTCAGCTGCTCATGTCTGATTAACCTTTTTATGCGTTATATTATGCTAAATTTACTTTCCAAACATTTTGTAAGAGTCATATGTGTCCTAAAGCCTGTTTATGAGATTCACAAATGAAAAATCCCTTTTCCACTCTATCTTAGCTAATGGGAGCTCAAAATGCTCTGTCTAAAAAGCATTCCCCTTATGATGTAATAAGGGGAATCAGGGAAGCAGCGCATTGATTAAGCTACAGCCTTTATCTTGTGTATTATTCTCTGCTCCTAGCCAGTATCTTTATGTACTCTGACTTATTGTCATGGTTACGGGTTGTGAGGGTGCGGCCTTCGGGTGGACGGGGCGTGGAAATCCAGAGGAGGCCTGAATAAGGACATTTTTGAATGAGTTTTCCTGCACAAACAGTAAAAACATGCTCTGGTGCCTCATTGTTAATATTTTTTTATTTTAAAATGTAGTAAAATATGGGAACTTTTTATTTATGCCGGTGAAGATTCTCAGTCATAGTCATTCCAAAAAAGTTAAACAAACCACTGGACTTTGTTTTCCAAGTTTGAAGACGTTTTGCTTCCCATCCAGGAAGCCTGAAGTTGCTACATTATGTTTTTTAAATTATATCAATAATTTTTTTAGAGATGCTACAGAGAAATTACTACATTTAAAAATAAATATGGGTGTTTCTCAGCTTCCTTTGGCTTAAGCTGTACTGGTAAAGATATGATAAGTATTATCTTTGTAGTTGCCTCAAAGTGAAGTAATAACTGATTATTTGCTGAATTAAACCAAAGCTTTAGTGCTGCGTTGTTGCTTTACTTTTCAAGTCATGTAGCAATGAAATGCAAATTAACAGGGACATTATCATTAAATGTAAACATTTAATGGAGTACTGTATCGTTTCAAAATAATTTAAAAAGTGTAGGGAAACTGAACTATGAAGGTATCTGTCTGTGTTCAGTCTGGTTTACGGATTAAGTCATTGGTTTTTATATGTATCACATAAAAAAGATGCAAATACATCACTTGATTACAGAGCGTCTGCACTGATAAAAGTCCAGTAAAGGGTAACTCCCCAACTTTTACTACAGACAGGTAGGTGCCTCCATTGAACAACTATTACATGTTATCTACAGAGGCTTATCTGAGTTTCTGTAAGCTTCTGTATACAGTCTCGTAATCCTACTACTACTCTTATTTTTTTTCTAGAGCACTTTAACACAAACACAGCTGCAACAAAAAATGACCACAGAAATCACTAAGAAAAAAAACATCATCACCTCTATTCTTATCATTCAAATGTAAGACATTTAAGGCTGTCCCAGCTTTGATGTACTCCTGCCTGTCCTAGCTAAGGTGTGTAGCACTAACAACCCTAAAAACTTTTTTGTATTATGCATCTTGAAGAGCTCATGGTACCGCTGCAGTTACCATTTAACAGCAAAAGGTATTTTGGACATCACATTGCATTATCTTGGTGTTTATTGGTATGTCACCATAAATAAGACTATAACTGAAGAGCTAAAGTTTTTTTTTTTTTCTCAAAGTATCAAACTTTGGTTCACTATTTTCCTCAGGCTGTGGTTATCTCTGTTATTTTTGCACCATTTTCTGTCACATTTTTCCTTTCTTTCAACTTTCAATTACTATTCCTGGATGTAACTCTCTGTGAACCCCCAGCCTCATAAGCAGTGACCTGTTATGTCTTACTATTATTACATCATATGATGGTAATTGATACATAGTATAATATTTCTGCATTAAGATGCTTATCTATTTGCGTTTTGTAATTTTCTAACTTAATAAGAAGAGCTATAAATATCAAAAAACAGATAATGATAAAATTAATATGATAATAATAACAATAATGATAATGATTAATTTATATATATCAGATTCCAGGGTAAGCTGGAAACGTGGAGACTAAGTTAACCATGTTCTCTGCTTCCATTGGCGATGCGGCCGCCCTGAGCTGTGGCCATTAGGTCTGAGGTGCTTGTTGTGGCGGCAATCACTGAACCCAGTGGTGGACACCGGTAGTAAGGGGTGGCGTCAAGCTAAAGAAGGAGTCTTACCGAGCCTGTTTGGCTTGTGGGACTCCTGATGTAGCAAGCAGGTGACGTGAGGCCAAGCTTCCCAATGCCCCGTGGCAAAAACACTGGCCTGGGAGGAGTTTTGGGAGGCCATGGAGAAAGATTATCAGTTGGCCTGAAAGCAATTCTGGCAAAACATCTAGTGTCTCCAGAGAGGATATCAGTGCTTTGCTAACGCTGTTTTCAGTGAGAGTGGACCTTAAAAGAGGACATTGTGGATGGTGGAAGAAACACTTTCTAAATAATCCAGTGACATGCCTTCCGTGATGGAAGAAGAGATGGCTGCGTGGGCTGGATTTGTTCATCCCCGAGGCTGAAGTCGCTGAAGTGGTCAAAAAGCTCCATGATGGCAAATCATCAGGGGTGGATGCAATCCACCCTGAGTACCTTAGAGCTCTGGATGTTGTCAGGCTGTTGTAGCTGACACGCCTCTTCAACATCCCATTGAGGTCTGAGACAGTGCTCCTGGATTGGCAGACCAGGCTGGTGGTTCCCCTGCATAAAAGGGGGGACCAGAGGGTGTGTTTTAATTATAGAGGGATCACACTTCTCAGCCTCCCTGGGAAGGCCTATGCCAGTGTCCTGGAGAGGAGAGTCCAGTTGATTGTCAAATCTAAGCTAAGGAAGAGCAGTGTGTTTTTTTTGTCCTGCCCGTGGAACAGTGAACCAGCTCTACATTCTCTGCAGCGTTTTCGAGGGTGCTTGGGAGTTTACCCAACCAGTCAACATGTGTTTTGTCCACCTGGAGAAGGCATTCAACCATGTCCCTCATGGTGCCATGTGGTGCATGCTTCAGGAGTATGGAGTTGGGGCCCTTTACTAGGGGCCATCTGGTCTCTGTAAAAACACAGCAGTTGCCAGAATTAAGACAGACTTGTTCCCAGTGCATGTTGGGCTCCGACAGGGCTGCCTGGTCCTGTTCATAACCTTTATGTAACTGTTGTGGTAAAGAGCTAAGCAAAAAAGGAAATCTCTCGATTTACTGGTCAGTCTACCTTCATACCCTCACCTACAGTCATGACATCTTGACCATGACTGAAAGAACAAGATTTAGGATACAAGTGGCCGAAATGCTTTCTCCACTGGGTGGCTGGGCACTCCCTTAGAGATAGGGTGAGGAGCTCGGCCTTCCAGAAGAGGGTCAGAGTAGAGCTGCTTCTCCTCCACATGGAAAGGAGTCAGCTGAAGTGGTTTGGACAACTTTTATAGACAGGCCCTGGATGTATTAGTTCAGTGGTGTTTCAGGCACATCCCAACCGGAGGAGGCCTAAGGGATGATCCAGGACATGCTGGAAGGACTATGTCTCTCGGCTGGCCTGGAAGTGCTTTTCCCAGCAGAGCTGGAGGAGGTGTCTGTGGAGAGGGAAGTCTGGGAGTCTCTGCTTAGACTCCTGTCCCTGCCAACCAGGGAAACTAAACTCTGTATTTCAAGTTTCTACAACAGCAGGCATCAATATTACCTTCAAGTAACCATCTAAAAATTATATTGTTCTATGTTTTTTGGTTTTCCTGGTGGCAATAAAGTGGCAAAGGTTTGCATCAATTTAAAAAAAAAACAATTTATTTAACTTTATTATGTTTTAGTGTTATTGTAGTTAACTATTGACAACTAATCACCCTTAATGGGTCTCAGACGACCCTTTTAACCAACCAATCATAAATCTGCAGGTAAAGAAGAGGCCCCAGAGTTATTAAAGCAGCCCTTTTGGATGTTTAGGAGAAACTGAGGAACTGCTCAGACTTATTGTTTTCATTAGCCTTTGGGTAGCTGTCATCTGTTTAATTCACTACTTCACAAAAGCCTAAAGTCTTTTGATCTGAGTTGAGGATCAGACTCCATCCATTTCCAACTGGTTATTTAAGTTCTTATACTAAATAATGAACAGAAGCCATTATTTTTATTTTAAAAATGTAAATGTCTAAAAAAAAAAAAAAAAGAAATATCTTAATAAAAACCTTCTAGACTAAATTAACAAGTTTTATTTGAGGTTAAAGAGATTTAGATGAACAAAGGATGTATTATTTAAAAAAAAAAACATAAATCTAATATTTAAACAGCTTTAAATGAATTTTAAACACTTTTTAAAGTTATTCTGTAAGCAAATAGTTGAGGTTTTTCTTTTGGTTTGTTTCTAGGTGAGTTTTACGGGTAAATGCTGGATTCCTCACCAAACTGCATCCAGGTTCCTTAGCATTAGTTTCAGTTTTCTACAATCAAACAGTGAAATAAGCCTGTAGGCAAGCAGATCTGTATGTATGTGTTTGTGTGTGTGTACCTGTCTAGCCCTCAGAGTGAGGACCATTTTTCCAATTTCACCATCAAATTGAGGACCAGTTGTTGCAAAGTGAGGACATTTTTGCCTCACGTGCTATTTTGCTAATGGTTAGGTTTAGGGCTAAGGTGTCAATTGGTTAGGGTTAGGGTGAAGTATGCATTGGTAATGGTTGGGATTAGTTTTAGGGTTAGGGTATAGAAAAGGTTGAAAATGACTTAAAATCAACAGAAGTCAATGGGAGTCAACACGTGGTCCTCACTACAATGGCAGAATGAGTGTGTGTGTATGTGTGTGTGACATCTTTTGCTGCTGTGATTGTAACCAGCTGTGGCGTCGACTGGTGGCCTCCTTCTTTTCCTCTTCAGATTCCTGACGAGGCGTTCGCACACACACACACACTTTTCACTCCGTATTCTCTGACTTGATCTGTACCACATGGCCCATCTTTTGTTCACACAGACATACATGTTCCGTCGTTATTCAGTTCCACATGTTTTTGTTTCAGCTTGTCGGTACCATTCTCCTCATGTTTCTGTGACGGAGAAAAACAGACTGAGAAAAATGTGGCCTGTCTGTCTGTTTTGGTTTCAGGACCCCCTCAGGACTCTGCAGGGAGGCAGCCGAGTTAGAAACTCTTGGAATTCCTAATAAACTGCTTTGGAATCCTGTATTCAGTATAGAACTGGCTTGAAGTACCAATACTTTCTTCTCATCAGATTGTTGCTTATCTACCTTAAATTAGATTTAGCCCCCAGTCCTCCCATGGAGACAGCAGGGTTGTAAAAAGTTTTTTTTGTTGAAGATGTGAGTGAGGGAGCAGTTAAAATCCTATCTTCAATTCAATTCAGTTTATTTATATATCGCCAATTCACAACACATGTCATCTTAAGGCACTTTACAGTTCACCAGATCATACAGTTAAATTGATTAAAAGTTTCTATCTAAGGAAAACCAGTTGATTGCATCGACTCATTGACTTGAATGCAATCCCTCTCACTGAATTTCTCAGCAGAATAAAGCAAATATGCAGAACTTAAATTTAAGTAGTTTAAATCCCAGGTAATCAGGTATTTGTAAACCTTAAATTAAAACAAATACATTTCTAACAACTTTAGAATTTGCTATTATGACTTAAGTATTTAGACGACTGATCATTGATGGAATATTGTTTCTGCTGTAGTTTCATTTTAAAGAATAGATCCTTAATATTCAGAAAAAAACTACAGTCTAACCTACTGTTAAATAATTTAATCCTTAAGTAAAATATGACAGAAATGGAGAAGGAAACTTTTTTTCCAAACATTGTGATAAGATGGATCTCAGGGAGTATTTTCTGTTTCTTGGCAGCTAAATGCTTCTACTCCTTAAACAATTTTTCTTTGGAATCTGGAGGCTGAAGAAGCAAGTCGGTGCTTTTTACTCATTTTATTGTCATTAAATGTTTTGGGTCATAGTCATGCACGAAGACTAAACTGTGTTCTGATTGAAAAAAGAAGGTTATTGTTCAACGTTTGATCATCAGTCATCCTATGATGCATTGAAATCTTTCTTCTGTAGCACAAAAATAGACAGCGTTTTATTGTCATTACACTGTCACAAGTACAGAGCGACCAAACTCTGCATTTAACCCATCCATGCAGCCCATGCAGTGGGATGCCATGGTGCGACGCCCGGGGAGCAGTATGGGGTTAAGGGTCTTCAGGGAGCCAGAGTGGGAGTGGGGCTTGAGCTACCCTCTAGATTCCACGCGCAATGGCCTAAGGATCCACCCTGGCTCATTCCCTCCAGATACAAACCCAGGATTCCTGTTTGCAGGACGGGTGACTTAACACTTGAGCTAGCCAGCCGCTGTTTCCACCTCAGTGCTTGACTGTGTTGAGGCTGGTCAGCGAGATTAGCGCAAGTCTTATCTGACCACAGCCATCATTCAGTCACTTTGATGTTAACTGATTAACTTAGAACAAGCCTGTGCTCCTACAGCAGGGGGCTACAAGATTTAAGTCCATTCAGAGTTACCAGAGGTCTGTCTGCCTTCAGATGATTATCAAGCTTCTCCAGTCTAAATGTGGTCTAATAGGCTCTATGCACAGCTCCACTACTTCCTGAATTTAATGCAGCTCCTTTGTTTCCTGTCTTTCATGATTGGATGCACTGATTAATCCAGGTGTGTATGACCTAAGTAACTGGCCAGACACACCTGGATTAATCAGTTCGTCCAGTAATGAAAGACAGGAAACAAAGGAGCTGCCTTAAATTCAGGAAGTAGTGGAGCTGTGCATAGAGCCCATTCCCACTCTCTCTCAGTCATCACCACCTTAACTTAAGAGGGTATTTGAGCTGGTTAGTTGATCAGTCTCTGTGCCCCAACTCTGAGAACTGTAACAGAAGACGTGTCGTCTTCAACAGTGGGTCGCAGTAGAGATGCGAGTTGTTGTGTCACAAGTAGGATATGTCTCATCCCCTGAGTCAAGGGGTGTTCAGCTATGTTAGCCGAGGGCTCCTTTGCTTAGTATAATCCCATAGCCAGTGTTACAGATAGCCATCTGGTCATTTATATGATTTAATTTAAGCCACACTTTTGAATGCAGCAGCATAAACGTTTAGCTGTGCACACACTCCTGCAGATTCTTTTTAGCTGATATTAGCCAGCTTCCATTTCCATTCTGCAGACTGAGCATCAGAATAGGGAACCAAAATAAAAAAATAATAAAAAAAATTAATGACAACATTAGAATGGGTTTGGATCGATTATTGGTTCTCGCTACTCAACCTTGGTCTCCAGTGACTTTGTCGAAAAGTATTCCTTAATTTGTAACTGACATAATTTCCACGCCAAGTAGGTATTCTAAGGATTTTTTGTACATGTCGTTACCCAGGGCTTCAATAACGTTGTAGGGTTCTGTGAACATAGTTGTAAA
Source organism: Cyprinodon variegatus (assembly GCF_000732505.1). Lineage (NCBI taxonomy): Eukaryota > Metazoa > Chordata > Actinopteri > Cyprinodontiformes > Cyprinodontidae > Cyprinodon > Cyprinodon variegatus. Next base: position 999,068 of record NW_015150623.1, read on the forward strand.
ATGTTTTGTTCTGACTTGAAACATGTGAGAGAAAAATCTTGTACACATTTCCCACAGACGTCCTTAATTAAGGAGGAATTTGGGAAATGTAAAATATGCATGTGAGCTCTATCCTTTACTTTTCTACGAAATCTGAGATGTTTAAAGAGGTCCGGTCAGACGTGCAGACAGAAAGTGTTTGTTCTGTAGGAGACTGGTCCATAGAGTGAAAGATCTGAAGTACAGAGTTTAATAGGAAGTGGTTTTAGCTGACTAAACTCGAATCGTACTGATGAAAGTTTAGATACAAGAACAGCCTTCTTAAAAGTTCTCTTAGGTTTTCTTAAATTAATAAATTAAATATGAACTTAAAGTAAAAAAAAAAGACCTCCTGCATCATAAACTATCTTCATCCTTCCAAGCTATTGGTTGGAGAAGCCCAGTGGTATGAGCATACACCAGAATTGATCTCATGAGTAACTGAGCATTTTTCAACAAGTCGCTGTCTCTGCTGTTGGCCCACTGACAGATGGCCTGCGGCCGGCAGTGGTAGCTTCCCCTTCACCATCTCTACAGCCAAAACTGTGACTGCGAAAGCAGGCAGTAGCATTCTAGAATAAGAAGAAACTCCCCAATGAAAAGAAGGTTAGGAGGCTTTGAAGCAGGACAATGCTGGATCTACAGTAAATGCTTGCTCTGCTTTCCTTGGATCCATCCTGATGTTTATAACCCTGTTATTACACTGATAGGGGGATATATGTTTTCTATAGATGAACTCTTAAAGAATCACATTCTTCACTCTTTCTGTACTTTAACTTGAGATCATCTCATCTTTTTTACCACAGTTTTGCAAATCAGACATATTTCTTTCTTTACAGTTTCCGAACACCATCCTGATGTCAGTGATTGTAAAAAAAAAAAAAAAAAATGTACTTTGGTTATTTTAATTTTAACTCAAAGAGGCAGGAAATATTCATATCACTAAGTTTTTATTTACGAAAGTTTTAGACCCTATGGCTGAGTTTCCCCTAATGGAGTTGTCCTGTTGACAAATCCACAGAGATCTGCTGTACTGGACCGATTACTCTCTGCTTGGTAAGAAAATCCTACATCCACTACTCTGGATAATACTGAGCTTTCAAACTAGGTCTGAACGATTCAGCCAAAAATCTAAATTGTGATTATTTTTAACCAAAATTGCAACTTTATTTTGATTTTCCTTTGCACTGAATAACCCCAGACTTGTAGATATTTCACCACAGGCTTTAGGTTTTTGAAAGCTTGCTTACTCAAAGTCCATTGTTACAGGACTGTACTGTAACTATTGTGTGTAAAAGTGTTTACTTGTACTTGCATGCATGGATCTGTGTACTAGCTGCAACTCTCTACCTTTCTGTGTGGTGAAAAACCCCACTTCAAATTTTTAATCACCACCTAAAGGGCTGGAGGGAGAAATTTAGTGTCTTACTCTCGTTAAATATAGTGTGATTAAAAATTTGTGCTTCATTAATGTGAAAATTGCATTTTGTTAAATTGCGATAGATTGCAATTTAAATTAATTGCCCAGCCCTATTTCAAACATTATATGGTCATCTCAAACAATTTTTTCATACTGAAATTTCAACAAATATTTTGTTGTTTTTCTAAACTAGACAAGGAATATTTATGCACAGATTTTTTTAATAGTATAAATAAGGCTTAGTATATCTGTATCAACATGATTTTTTCTTGTTAATGAAACCAGAAATATTCCCAAACTAAGATGTTTTCAACTGATTCATGAGTTTGTTATGAATGATTCATTTTCCAAAATCAGAAGTAAAAAAAAAAACGCTAAATGCTGTTTTTCACACAAAATGTTTAGTCCTTTTTAACACCTTTTATCTATCTTGGCATGTTTGTCGTAACAAATGAGCGTCTAATCTTGTGTACCAAAAGCACATTTGATTGAAGGAGGTTGTCACATTATTAAACTATGTGTTTTTGACACTGCATGTACTTTGAGATGAGAGGTGTAGATTCCAGTGTTTAACTGCATCATTATAAAATGTATTACTGGCCTGGTTGTCATTATGTCCCTTTTTAAAAAATGTTCAAGGATCAAATGACTGTCGGTGAGTAAAACCTATTAGTTTAATAATTTACCCTAAATGGTAAAACAAAACAAAAAAACTAGGTGAATAAATCAGTCAATTACACACTCAGTTCAAACATCCAACATACATCTAGCTTTGCCTATCTTCATGAGTGTAGACAGAGTCCTTGCATAGTGTAGCATAAGTTATCATTCAGTTATTTTATCAAGCAGTGATTGTGTAAATGCTGTATTATACATATTGTATGAATACTCATTTGCATGATTCATGCAATGAAGTTGTTTAAAGCCAATAAAATCTCCTTTGTATCTTGGCTTATAAGTAGAATTGTGCGTTGTGCTGTGTTAATGTGCACAAAGCAAACCTAAGAGATTCTGCATTGTTAGACTCCTGTGTGTTGTAGTTTTTCAATCATTTATTTTTTAGCAAATAATTTTCGATGCTATCCCTAAAGCTCTACCTAAATTTTCCTTTGTTGCAATGTAATTTCCAAGATTTTTTGCCTACTACAAGAGGATTTTATTGCATTACAAGCCTGCATCAGCGAGTCCTAACCCCTTAGTCTTAAAACGTTTTTATTTTCTGCATGTTCCCTTCCTGTGTCGCAGAATTTTAGGTTTCTTCTGGGAAACAAGTCAAGTGATGAAACTTGTTTCATTTTAGTTTGAAGGCGTGTACTGGGTACATTGTTTTCTAGGCTATAAAGTGGGGCCAGATTGAAAACTAAGACAGAATTTTGACTGTATTGTGGTTCCGTATTTGACCCAAAACTGCCCACAGTTTATGAGCTGTTGAAAGTTTATTGTTGTCAGAGAACCTGTAAAAATAGCTGCTGTGGAGAGAAAATATCCATTCATTTGTCCTGCCTGTCAACCTGCCTGTCACGTGTGTCCAATGGAAGTCATATTAAACTCAAACAGCGCATCAAGATCACTTTAACAACCAAGTGGAGAAGATATGGAGGAATATCTGTGGTTGTGCCATAGCTCCACCATATCCCTCATAACCCCACACCCTTTGTCTTTTCCTCCATCAGCCAGGTTTTCCAGCTCTGATCCCTCTTTCTTTTTTTTCAACCTCCATCTGGTCCTCATTTTTCTATCAGCAAATTTATCTGAGTCAGGCTCAGGGGGATATTGTTTTTTAATGAATGCTCTACAGTTACACCAAAATCAGCAGCGAATGACGTCTCTCTGTAAACACAAAGTCACTATACGTTCTCTTCAATTAATCTTATCACTTATAGCAGAGCCCCTTGTTATTCTATGGGCCACCTTGACCCAATATCTCTATTTATCTCTGTAAGTGTATCAATAAAGACAACAAAAAGCAGGAAAGGATTATTTTCTTAGTAAAATATTGTTGAAATCCTAAAGACAACCAAGTTTGATTAATTGGTTAAAATTGCAAAAACAATCATCTGTTGACCAGAATTAAGATTAGATGAAAGTTATGAAAAAGTACAACAAAGACCTCCTGCCTTAAAGGGGATCCCTCACTCTCCAAATTGATTCATCCTCTGCTTTAACCTTTCAAAAATATCTATTGTGGCAGTGTAGTGAAAACAGGAAACTGCTTTTATGTTGATAACCCTATTATGTTAGGAAGACACTAACCAACCAGCCATCCCTGCTGTCATACATATTGTAACCATGTTTTTATTGTAATACATCCTCTGACAGCACAGTAAACTTCTCTATTCTGATGTTTGGCTGCTAATTTTATGCAAGTCAAGATGCCTTTTGGGGTAAAATATAGTAGATATCTGATTTAGTGTCTTACTGTTTAGATTCATGGTCCTGTCCATCTGTTTTGCGGTTATGGAAAAACCCATAACATCCCTGTCCAGAACTTCCTAGGAGAACCTCAGTCGTTCCCAGTCATTCAGAATAAATGTTCTGTTCCTCCATGGAGTTCCAGGTCTCATTAGGGTAAGAAAATCTCCAAAGGTAAGAATTCAGGAGGGAGCTAACATTTCATCAATCATTTCATCTGACACCAGTTGATTTTGGAGCACGGCTCTACTCCCAACTTTCCCAAGGAGGATGGAGACCTGCACTCGATTCTTACAGAGGAATCTTGAACTGCTATTTTTTTTTTTTGGGTCAAAATCTACCTCTTATGTCCATTTTTGGTACAGCTTGTTTTTATTCTGTCCAGGGTACTTTTTTTTGTGCATATACAGTAATAACTTAGTAAAGGTCAAATAGAAAAATGTCCTTCAAGGACATCGCTGTTGCTGTAAAAGTACAGACCAAATACACGAAAAGTTTTGAAGTAGAAATTCTTTAAAGAAGAGCCAAATAGGAAAAATTAATAAACCATTTCATATATAAATGCATTCCATCTACCTCAAAAACCTGTAGTGAGGTCTGGAAATGACATCATTTCCCATTTAACTGTTTCATAGGCATGGCAGAAAAACTACTTTTTGGCCCCAGCAGGCAGGACTGTATGCATATAAACACTGCAGAGATACATTTACCCAGGGATGTTTTACAGTCCTGTGATTGTGAACAGATTTATGAAGATTCAAGGCATGAGACCTGCAAATAAATAGTTTACTGTGTTTGGTGACTGTATGTCTACAGCAGCCATACCTGATTTTGTGGTTTGAGTTTGTAAGGAATAGCCTTGTCAGTTCAGGCTTTTAACTTGAAAATTATCAAATTCGACCATCAATTATTATGATAAGCAATGTAAATACAAATTATGAAGAACAGAACATAAATGTACAGAAATATTATTACCGTTGAAAAATTAAGGATATATTTTACAGTTAGTTTAAAAAAGTTAAAAAAATATAACACACAAAAAAAAGAAAGTCAAACCAGCCTTTAAATAAAACTTGTTTTTTTTTAATAGTTAATTTCAGATAGAAAGTTTTAAAGTTCTGGCCATGTCCAGGCTGGAAAATGCAAAGTGGTAAATATTCCCAACTGGTATTTTAGGGGCCGTAAAGTTACTGAGAAGTGGTTTTATTGTCTTCAAACTCTGCCTCAACTGTCAAAAACACCTCAAACAAACATTGAAACACAGATATCATCTTTCTTGTTTCAACTGTGTTGTTTGGCTGAGAGTCTTGGAGTCATTGAGGGAGGAGGGTTTTGAGTCGGTGGGCGATGAGACTGAAAGTCACAGTTAATTAGCTCTGAGCCAAGAGCCTTCCAGAGTTACAGTTACCAAGACGGCCCAACATGGGGAGTCCAAATGCTTGTAATTCATCAAGTAAGGCTCAGAAACAACAAAAAGGCTTTTTTTTTTTTTTTTGCTAAGGCAGCTTTTTTCTTTCCAGTGTGAATTTAGTGACTTTAGATAGAAAGCTGAAGCGAATATGAATTTTCTGAAAATGTTTTAAATGATGGATGTTCATGAAGGCAGGTCTGATGTTATAGACTCAGAATAATTGGACTACATTATTATTTTCACAAAATTGACTTGGATTATCATTACAGTTTTATCAACAAAGCATGTTTTGCTCTTTTCTGCGACATTCAAATACATGTCATTGCAACTAATGTGCAGCAAAGGCTGTAGACGCAGTCTCTTAAGTCAGTGAAGAACTTAATACCATGTGCATACACAGAACCCAGGCAGTAAACACAAGTTTCAATCTGTATAAAAAGCTTTTCATTGCAGTTTTCTGTTTAGGGAAAATTTTATCCAACCTTGGAAGATCAGAGCCAAAGGTTTGCTTGACTCAACCTCCTTTAGTTTTATTTCCTGATATGCAATTTAAGCTTCCTCATGTAGACTATCAGGCTGGAACTTAAATGTGGTGTTTTGGTAAATGTTTCTGAATCCCTTTTTGCTAGAACTGCAATGATGCTTTATAGTACAATAAATCAAAATAGCAAAAATAATGGGGGAAAAAAGAACCATTTAATGTTGGCTTAAGCTTCTTTTTGGCCAGCTCCACATCTCACTTCTTACAGTTATTCCATCAAGCCTGTAAGGGAGGTAGTCACAGCCATCTTTGTTTGACTCCTTCGGCTCTTAATATTAGATTCTGGTGCGATTGAGCAGAGACATATCTACAGTTAAAGTATCAGGACTCCACCCCTCAAGGACAGAAGTTCCCAGTACCTGATCTAAATAAACACCTTTTCTCTCCCTCTCTTCTGTGTTCATTATGGCAGCACTAGCGCACCCCCCACTGCAACAGCATTAATGTCACAACACCTGTTACAACTTGAGTCAGCCTCAGGTGATCTCATCTTTACACTTAAGCTTCTTCGGTGCAAATAACTAATTTGACTTCATTTGGATGTTGTCTTAAAACCCAACAATATTTCTGTCGCTAATTTTTCTGGATAAATAAAGGCTAAATGAAGGAGGAAAATCCTGCTTACACCCAGCCCTTATTTTGCAAAACAAAAGATCCATTTAAATGTGGACCTCTTATATTTTCAATGATTGGGGCCATTTCCACATTTGTGAATCAGTTCCTGCTTCCATGCTGACCAGAAAAAAACATGGGAACATGTATAGGGACTAAAAGATACACGTCATGCATTTGACAACATTAAGTTGCATTTCTTATTACTTTTTTTGACGAATACAACGAAACATCAGTGGAAATATTTGCACCCATAGAGCCCGTCACAGCAGAGAGCCCGGATGTCATCTTATTGTATTTCCTGCAGTAGACAGAGGCCTCTTCTTTATCCCTTTATCTCTGCCACCACACCGGGTTTGCATACAGCTCTATCAGAGAGCTGTCAAATGATGGTACACTGTGCATCTTTATGAAATGTCCTAACCCCACCCCCCACTCATCCGTGGACTGGGAAGAAAGTCTGGGGCCAGTATTTGTCATGTAAATAAAGTCAGCTCAACTGCCATTCCAATGGATTTGCATCTGGGCTGAATGTAGGTTAGTCAGTCAGTCACGATGGACGTGTATTGCTCTGAGTGGATATCAGTGGGAACTAATTCAAAACATACGTGCCTTTTTAGAAGCGCACTGGCCTGATCTTAAATCGTAACCAGTTTTCTTAAGGTTGAAATAAACAATGTGTATGAAAATCGCACCAACCTACGGTTTTATTCACTGTAAAGGTTCAATTCCTGCATTTAAGTGATGATGATTTTTTTATGCTTCCAGAGAAAGAATTGCGTTATCAACAAAATAGAAATTTGTTGTGTTTATGTTCACTATCTCTGACACTTCAAACCACTATAGCATTGTTAGTTTACAATGATAAACTGGTATCATTACTGCGTTACCTTTACCTAAAACAGCAAATTGTTCAAAAGCAAATTTTATATGATGTCAAGTTTGAGTTGTTGTAACTAGCTTCATAGTAGCATTTAGCTGATATCTGCAGAAGGAAGGTCTGACATCAAAAATGGGAATACATGCTTTTATTTACACCTTTTGAACCTGTTGGGAACAGCAAGGAGTATAAAGTTGAACAGCAGTTAAAAAAAGGTTGTAGATACAGTTGTCAGTTGTAGAGCTCAACGCAACAAAGACTCAACAGTGTGGAGATCTCCAGCTCTGCACCAGATTCATGCATTCATGTGGGGAATGATGTCCAAAATTAATGCTTTTTTTCTGCACCTCTCTCAAGTTGTAGCACCTGTTCACATCTAATGGGGTTTTAGGTAAAAACACTGAAAAACATCATGAGGAAATGTTTATTTACCACATTTAGCTAAAACACTAGAGACAGGAAAGCTAATTTACCAGTTTGAGAAAATGTCTGTAGTTCTCCTAGCTTCACATTTTTCCTTTTCCCTCATCTGGTATTGCGTCTCTCCAGCTACTGTTGGTGTTTCCTCCAATAACACATCATGCTCCATAGGTGGAAGCATACAGAGTTTAGGCTGCATTTCAGCAATTAATTGGCCTTCGGAAAATAGGCATCAGGCAGACAGAAGCTGCTGTTTCCTGCCCAGAGAAAACCTTCAAGCGTCTCCAGTTGGTTCCTATTTTCCCTCAAACTGTGTCCCCCGCAAAAACAAACAACATTTATTCTCCTGTCCTAAACCCTGACATTCAGGGTCATCATGGTCTGCTCATCTTTCCTCCCATTAACTCTAGTTTTCATGTCATCTGTGAAATTCGAGTTCTGCATTTGATAGCACTAGACTTGTTTTTTTGTTTTTTTTCTCCAGCTTCGCAGTGTTTAAAGAAACTTTTCAACCTTTCCTCACTTTTTACTTGTCAGATTTAACACTGATTGTCCTCCAAAATAAGAAAAATGGCTCTCCTGTTACAGAAGGAGTGCCCTGCAAAGGTCTTCTCTATAACAATAAACTCTGACTGAGTCCATTTAAGCAATGAAATATTAATACACACCCAGAATGCTGGAAAGAAACCCTGTCCTTATATATATTAGCAGATGTGCAAAGCCACAGAGAGATAAACCAAAGGTTAACAGCCCATTTTGTTTGTGTCAGGGGTCCATGTGAGCGTAACAGGATCAGTGAACGTGGAGCTGCATGACCTCAGAGAATATAGATGTTTTGCAGATCAAAATGTCCCCCACACTTTTCCTTCTTAATGCATTTCTTCTTCTCTTCATCCTTGAGGCCACAGACTCTCTGAGCATTAGTACGTTGTAATGGGAACAATGTGCACTCACAGCTCTAATGAGATTTTCCCTTTCAGTTCAACTTGGACAAACAAAAACATCCTCAATGGGATGAAGAGAGAATCTTTTGACTTTTTTCCTTTTCTTTGTTGAACACTTTAAACCCCCTTTAAAAATGACATCAAGCTCTGATTATAACCTGTTTAAAATGGAAAAACGAACTTGACATAAAGGTCATTGTTCTGTTTATGTGGAGAAATCCATCAGATCTACCTGCTCGTTTTACTCTAGATGAAATAATTACTGTGTCTGGCTTCAGAAGAAGAGACGAGGAAAAGTGGTAATTATGCAGATTCTCAGCCAACCAAATTAAACGGAGTGGGCTGCCCAGGGGTCGATAAACCTCACTTTTTTGCATGATTCAGTTAATTGCAGAAGTATTTGTACATCTTTAAGTTTCCCACACATTGTCATGTTATGTGACCAACCATCAGCAGGGCATACATTGCGGTCAGAAGCAAATAGCGAAAAGGAAATAGAAACATTTTATTAATGAAACAAACAACACCTTAGCAATGGACAGCAATGCAAGACAGCTTCACGTGATCATCATCATGGTACTAAATGGATTAATGAATCAGTGAACGCTTGCATGTATCAACCAATAGCAATTCAAGAAAACAGCGCTATCTGTCTCTAGTCTCCCTCCAGGAAACGGTGTTATTTTTCCACAACATTTGGATTGCAAGGTGCAATGGCGTAACAACACAACGATAGGACCGGAAGCAACATTATCTGGGCAGCCCCATTTGAAGTACAACACCCCATCCCCCCCTGCCTAACTGGATTACCCATAATTCCAAGTCATATTGTAAAAAATAAAATACTGAAATACATTGTTCTTTTAAGATCTTTATTGCGGTTTGAAACATATTTTATTAGTGTATTTTTGATAAACAATCTAATGAACTATATACAGTTATTAACATAGTAATTCAAAGTACCACTGTCTGCTTTGCTATTGGTGTCGTGTTTAAACAGCTCACCATCATGTGGAAATCTGCCATGTGTTGGGGTATAAATAAGGCCCGGTCAGTTAACCTAGTATCAGGTGGAGTTAAGAGGAAATTTCTGCACCATTACTTCTGCAAAGAGACGTCCTAGTCCACAATGGCGTAGGGGGCCAACCAGGTGTCAGTGACGGGGCCCCTAAGAGATCGGGGGCCCCTAAGCAACTGCAGTCTCTGCTTACCGATAGTTACGCCATTGGCAAGGTGACAAAGTTGTAATTTCACCTCATTTGACTGGAGCTCCTTCTTATACGCTGTCTTTATTGCCCTGTATTAAGCTCCAGCAGTTCTCATGTCCCTCTTCCAACTGGCTTCCATTTCCTGCTTAACCAAAGCTTCTTTGAAACATGGCGCTGCCATCACAGTGTTTTATTATGAGGATAATGAGTTTGGCATGTAGTGAGGTGGGTGTGTTTTTGCCTTGTATTGGACTTTTCATGTACAGGAAAAGTTTATTTTGGTTTTTGTCTGACCAGAGTATCTTCTTCAGCATTTTTGATGTCCACGCCATGAAATGTAGTTGTTATGTCTGTTCTGCTCCTCTGTCTTTATGATGCTGCTTCTCCTCCAAAGTCAGTAAAACCTCTGATTCCTTCACAAACAGCTGCATTTAGTTCATTTGGTTCTGCTGCAGCAGATTTCCTCCCAGATACATCCTGGCTTTTCCTTTTTGTTCCTCTGCCTCTTTTTGCATTAGTCACCACCACAGCATCGAAAGCTGCAGCCAAGACATATTTTGGCTTCAGAAGTTTCTATTTCAGCAGCCTGGTTTGTTTTTCTTTGAACTCTGAAATGTGACGCTGGTGTGGAACAAACTGCAGGCTGCAGAGGGTTTGGGAAAAGAATAGCAAAATAGGTTCCTCAGACTTTATGTAGAACTTCTTAAAGAGTTTCTAGCTTATATCTGTTGATACTTTAGGAGAGCTTCTATTGGTTTTTATGACCAAAAACAGTTGAATGATCCAGAGCTTTTAAGGTTTTTTTCCACCTTTAAAGTGACACAAACATGTTATTTATAGAAAAAAACTTTTCCAGAGGACTCAGGATATTCAAATGCTATGACTTCCAAAGGTCTATCAGCTCTATGTCGCTTTCCCACCTGTTGCTCATCGATCCCTATCTCTCTGTTGCTCCACAGACGTACATCGGCTCCATCCTGGCGGCGGTGAACCCCTACCAGCCGCTGCCCGGCCTGTATGACCGCCCAGCTGTGGAGCTGTATAGCCGCCACCAGCTGGGGGAAATCTCTCCGCACATCTTTGCCGTGGCCAATGACTGCTACCGCTCACTGTGGAAGAGGCTGCAGAACCAATGCGTCCTGATCAGGTGGGTGAGCCTGGCTTGCTAAATTTGGAGTCATTTCCATCCATTATTTCTGTTCCTTTCTGGTCAGAGGATGCACTGACTGGTCTTATTTAATCTTCTTTGAACTCCAGGCCAACACTTTGATAAAGTCTCCCTGAGCTCCTTGGCTTCACCTCTAACAATCTGATCACAGCATGTTACAGAAACATCCAAACTTCCTACATTTATTTCCATCTCCCTTCCTCTACTTTCCTTCCTCGTGTTTTAGGCTTCACCAACTTTCACATCCTACATCACTTCGTTGTTTTCATCCACCTTCAAATGTGTTATAAATACTTTACAAATGCTAATATTTGTGTCCACATTAAACATGGATGGATGGAAAAGGTTTTCATGTGGCTTTTATGAATCAATCGGCTGTAATTTACTTAGTCATTGATATTGCAACATGTTAATTTAAAGGAAAAATAAACATGGATAATTAGAATACTAGAACATATTTACCTTTAATATAGATCTGATCTTATTTTGGATAAATAAAAATTATTGCATCGTATGCATCGCTCTACCTTACCTTTCTACCCATCCCTTCCCTCCTACCTTATGATCATAAATGCAGCTTTATTCGTTTGGCTTTGAAACGCAGTGTTTCTGGGGAATTAGTTTGGCTGCTGAATCTCAGTGTTCTTCAGAACCATGACTGTTGTTTCCTCCCAATCAGGCGTACACAGAGCACAAAGTGTGTTTCAAATTTTAGTAGGAGTTAGCTTTTGAGTTTGGAGTTATTACCAGTTTTATCCTTAGCTGAAGTCAAAAGCCATTTTAGTCCTGTTCTTTGTGACAAATCTCACATAAATCTGATTTGCTTCTGGACAAGAGGGGGCGCTGTGAGCAAATATAGATGAGAAAATCTACTTCCCAAACAGTTACAAAGATACTGGAAGAACTGGAAAATGAATCCGGCCTGGTAATTTGGAGTTTAACCTGTCAATACATAAAAATCTGGAGCATTTGAAGTATTTAACCAGAAACGCACTCTGAGAGCACATATCTCCACCAAGCAGAAAAATTTGCCCAATATTGTGACTTTCATCTATAGCTAAAACTCACACATTATCTGGATCGTTACCATATTTTAATGAATTGCTCCTCAGCCTGAGGTGCACCTTTGGTAACAATTTCCTTAAAATCCATTCACAAGTTTAAAAATACTGCAAAATGTGTGCCTGCAGCCTCTGGTGTTTGTTCTGCTCTCACCTTCATTCACTCTGCTTTCCTCTTTGATGAGCAAATCGAGCAAAGCATGGCTCACCATTCCTGTGTTTCTTTATTTATTTGTTTTTTACTATAATACTTGCAGACTTTTCTTAGTCTTAACTGAAGCTGTCTATAGTCACTGCTGCCAACCCTGCTTGTTCAGCCAAATAATGTTAAAGAATCCTTTAAAATGATACCTGTCACTGGATTATCTATGCATCATTACCAAAATATAATGGATTGTTCCTTTGCAAGAAGCGCTCCTCGTGTAAAAATTTCACTGAAATCCTTTCATATCAAGTAAACCTGCTAACAAACATAAAAATAACCTCCTTAGCGGATGTAAGAAACACAATAAAAGCTGCTTGCTGGTGCTTTGCCATTAATTCCATGGGATCATGTATTGACCAAATTTGCGTGCTTATTATTTTACTCATCTTTAGTCAAGATCACCTCACATATCTAGACCTCATGGATATTAACTACTGGAGGGAAAAAAAACATTTCTTGTTTTTCCTGCTCATTCTCAGACTATCTGTGTGGTCTTTTCTATTCCCTCTGTCTTTAACAAATACAAACTGCAATCATTTTGTCAAACTAATGATTATATGAAACTGTGCTCTGAAGCAGCCTTAGGCAGTGTAATCTTGCCCCCCTATTTATTTCTAACTTACAGACTTGTATTCTGTGGGTGGTGGAAGTGGATGTGTCCACTTGTAGCCCGCTGTGGGTAACTGCAAATGATTTACTTGGTTTGTTTAGGCGGGATAACCATGTTATTGACAGTGCAATAAACCCTCGGCCATTTTGGCTCGCTGTAGGCTAAAGCTGAAACAGTGGAGACGTTTGGCGGGGAAGGGAGTCTCAGCCTTTTGCTCGAGGCGTGAGTTCAGTGGTTAACCGACAATTAGTTGACGTTAAAGCAGACTGTTTCGTCGGCACCGGGAATAATCAGACACAGGTGGTCCATTTAAAATCAAACTAAACAGAATTTAGAACATGTAAAGTTAACAGCTGCTTATGTTTTCTTCATAACAAATTTATTAAACACAAACATGGAGAAAAATAGAATTGGTATGTATGTATCAGTTCTAAGAACAAGTGACTCTGTAGAGACTCTTATGTATTAATAAACGCCAAAGTGTTCACCTGCTGTTGTTATAAATAACAAAATAAGAAAGAACTCAACTTCAGGTCAGCTACAATAGATTGAGACAGCGTGAATCTGTACAGCGCTATAGTGTAGTCCTTCTATTAAGTTCCTCTAACAGCAGCTGACCATAGCCGCTTTTCTTTAACCTGATAACAAATGAAACAAAGAGAATTCCTGTCATGCATTACTGTGATTGCGATGCTATTAAAGCGGCATGTCTTTGCATGCATTCTCCCTCACATGTTCCCCTGGTTGTCTGCTGGTCTAATTTGCCTCCGTCCTTCTATTAAGGGAGGGGAAAAAAAGGCCTTTTGTGTGGCAGGATGTCGGTCAGTGGGAAGAATATGTGCCGTGGCAAAGCTGAGCTAGGCGTAAACACAAACATATCCCACCGCAGTGCTACACAATGCTGCGTTTCTTTTTACAGAGACGTGTCCCTGCAGCAGATCCGCTTTGTGCTCCTTCACATCTCAATGATTCCTGTGACTTTTACTGCTTTTCATTGTGGACTTATTTTAGACACCTGGAGTTTATAGAACTATTAGTCTACCACAGAACCTGTGACCTAAAGAAAAAGAAAATGTTGGGGCTTTTTTTTCCCCCATGACAGCAGCAGCAGTGATGTCGGGCAGAAAAGATAAACCACAGAGACCACAGTTTTGACCTTTTACTGTAGTTTTAGCTAAAACATGACCTGGTGGTGTACTGTTTGTTCAAATATGGTAAATAACACACTGAGCTTTCCATGGAACGTATTGTAAATCTTCCTTATCAACCTATTAAGCCTTGCATATGTAGATTATATTAAAAATGTCAAATATTTGAAGGTTTTCTACACAGTAAAAAAAAAAAAAAACAAGTGTTACTTTAACACCTTCAGAGCTGAATATAACTCTGTTCCAAATAACATTTTCTCCCATTTAAAACCAGTGTAAAATACACTCTATAGCCGGTGTCCATTTTCTTATTTAATTTGACTAATTTTACTCTTACTTACTTAAAAAATTTGGAAGACCTCTCAGAGACTGGCAGGTAATTAACACCATATAGAGTAAAAGTTACATTGCATGGCTGTCAAATTTTTCGTTAACTCTTAACTCCATCACTTGAGCTGATTTACACTCAGTATAGATGTAAGTACTCTGTTTAGAATAAAATTGGTTGACTCTGAATTTTGAACACCCATTCTTTTATTGTGTACATTTTAACTTACCAACAATACAAATCAGTTAAAGTATTTTAATTCGCAAATTTAAAAGAAAAAAGGAAATAAACTGTGCCAAAGATTGAACCCTCAACCCTCTTTTGCTACCTTCGATGTTCTTAAGCACATTTTTAAAATGCAGGGTATATTTTCTCATATTTGTTGTCAATTTGGAATCCGTACATGCATGCATATTTCATGTAAAAAGAAAATAGAAATGTGTTTTTGAATCAGTTCTCTGTTTGGCTCTCTTGCCTTAGAAGTTTTTTGACCCTAAAAGTGTGCCCTCTTAAACCACGTGTGTTTAACTGCAAAGCTGTTAACTGGTTGGTAATTTCTACCCTCAAGCAAAATCTTGAGGTGCCTGCTGCAACACAGGAGCACCAGCTGTAGCAACTTTGGAAAAAAAAAATGTGTTGATTCAAAACCCAATAGAAAAACTCTAAAATTTTAACGGACTAAATCCTATAAGGACTTGGTAAATTTGTTCTGGTTTGTTGCTCAGATTAAAGAAAAAGGGCAACATGCTTGTGCTTCTGCTGGTCTGGGAATGATGGATGTGTCAAGCTGTGAATAATTTCAGTGTGAAGCACAAATCCTCAGGAAAACCAGAGGGCCTCATTCCAGTGTGGAGGTCCGGCTGCTCAGTGAGCAGAATTGAGCTTGGTGATCGAAGTGTGTTCCATTCAGCAGCAGGCAGTTAGTGAGCAACTTTTATAACCATGAAGCAACATTGGTTTCCGTTACCCAGGAAGTAGTCCTTGCCTCCATAGTCATTTGAACAGAGTGCTGGACAGCTGCTCCAGAACGTGAACAGGTTTACAATGATCATTGACATTCAGACACATGTTCGCTGTGGGCCTGCCAAAAAAAACCGGTGTGGACCCCCCATAAAACATGGAACACGCCTGGGCCCCCACCCCTATACAGAGGGATCCATTTATTTTGTGCATGTGAGGAAGAAGAGCTATAAATCTGCAAGCTGGCAGTGTCAGCCGCGGCAGGAAGCCTTCTCTTCGGATTTAAGGATTGTTGGTAATCAGATCCAGGCGAACGAAACAGGAGCTGGTGTAAAAGAAGAGGTGGTGGTGGAGGAGAAAGAAATCAGCTCTAACATGAAACCATCTGCTCATTAAAGCTTGTGAATGCCACTCTGCGCTTTCACTAATGCGGGTACCTACCTGCAACCAACCACATTGTTATAGGACAGGAGTCCCGGGGAGATTTTATTGAACACTTAAGAAAGAAACAATCTAAACGCTGAATCACAATTTTTATGGAAACCCTACAGAAATTATCCAAACACAGCAAAGTTGAGGGTTTTAAAGATAATTGAACAATAAACAGGAAATTCTTAAAGTGATTTTTTATAACAGCAGCTCCTTTGTTTCTGTTCTTATTAGCACTGTTAAAATATACATCACTGTGTCACACAACTGAACTCTCAATCCTTCACATCGACATCATCCTCTGGGAAAAACCAACTTGATGCATAACTAGTTTTTTCTGTCTTATGCAAAAAAATCCAAATAGCGTTTTTTGCATTGAGACACTTGAGCTTTTCCAGAACTAGCACGTTTAAGAAAAATTATAGCCCCAACTGTGAG
Organism: Cyprinodon variegatus; assembly: GCF_000732505.1. Taxonomy (NCBI): domain Eukaryota; kingdom Metazoa; phylum Chordata; class Actinopteri; order Cyprinodontiformes; family Cyprinodontidae; genus Cyprinodon; species Cyprinodon variegatus. Next base: position 1,015,281 of record NW_015150623.1, read on the forward strand.
ACACGACATTACCAATTGCTACTCCTACACCTCCCTGAGGCTCATATGGGTGAATTGGGGCTAATCCTCAGAGCCAGATTCCAACATCTGGTTGAAAGATTGAAACCAGGAAAGAGGTGGCTGCTTGAGCAGCTCATTTGTGCTCTAGGTGTTGTGTGAGTTTGTTTAGCTGGTCTTATAGGACTGACTTGGTTCATATAGGTTTTGCCAAAACGTTAACCAGAGGTTTTTGTCAGAGGAAAACCTGTATACCTTACCTATCCTAAACCACAGAATGGTTAGGGAATGAGGTGCTTTCATGTAAACTGAACTTTGATTTTTGACCTACAAAAAGTTAGAAATCTTCTAACATATATCTGAAAATTAGAGCAGGAAAACTAACTGAAACTGTAACAAAGGTTTACAAAGAAAAAAAAAAAATTTAATCTAACGGAAATTTCAGAGAGAAAGTGCTTAGTTTCCCTTTGTGTCTTTACATAATGCATTACCATGTTTCTGCCATTTTCACCTTTTTCCACCTTACTGCCTTACACCAAAATATAGCAGTAAGGATATCTGTGTTGCTATAGCTATCTGTCCTTACCTGGGTTTTTATTTCAGTGGGGTTTTTTTTTTCTTTTCTTTTTGTTTGCCCCCGGTATGATCGTTTTATTACATAAAAAAAAAATTATATGTGAAAATAATGAAAACTTGAAAAGCACACAATGAGCCAGATATCTGCCACGCAGCAAATTTTTCCCCAAATTGTGACTTAGTCCTGTCACAGCATTGTGTAGGCTACAAACACAACAGGAGAGAATGCTTAATGATGCTCTATTCACCTTACAGAATCTGCTCTCCACCATGTTGGAAAGTTTACCTCATCTTGGCAACTTGGGTGTCATACAATTTTTCCCAGCTTTCCATTAGAAATTATATGTGTGGGTGTTCATGTCGGCTTTTGGTATTTACCATAATTACGGTAGCACATGAAGGCAGCATTAGTCTGTGGAAAAACATATTTTTTAAGAGCCTTACTCAGATTGGTCATTTTTAACACAGAAATGCATTAAGTTCAACCATAGAAGAGTAGATATTCATTAGAAGTTTTGTTTTCTAAACTGCAATATCAGCAAAAAAACAAAAAAACTTTTTTTTTGTTTTCCTAAATAGGTTTTTATGTACAACATTTCATCAAATGTGAAGCTTTGTCTTAAACAATGAGTCCGATCTTTATCACCCATATCTTCAGCACAGTCCCAGTTCCTCACTGAAATTAATCTGCTCTAGGATGAAACCGTGAGGACATTAGTAGTGGTCTGTTAAGGCTCTTTCCAAAAAGCTCTTAAGATTACCATGACATGGATGACACAAAATCCACAGTGACATTTGTACTCAGGATATGCAAACAGTTAGGGATAATTGCCCACCATGTGTCCATTATTACAAATTATTGGAACACATAGACAGCAGGACCTCAGCAGGGTCCATTAAGTCTCCAAATAGGCTTTGTTTACATCCTATCAAAAAGTGCTCTTTTGTGCTTCAGATTAATGCATCAGGATTTTTTTTCAAACAGCATATATATCAAAACAAGCAAAAAACTAAGACATTTCCTTTTGAATTCAATATCAACTAAGCTTACCTACACAGCTTTGAATACAGACCTGTGTAGCTGTTATTCTGAACAGTCATCAGCTCCAGACCCGGCACTCTGTCCCTGATCTCTTGACCTCAGGGGTGGAGCGTGAGGTCAGCGCAATAGTCTCGATCCTGGTTAATTAGTCAGACATCTGGGGTCAGAAAAGCCCAGCAGCTAACCTCTGTGAAAGCACGGCTGAGAGGTTTCCTCTTGGGGTTTGCTGGGATTCTTTTCTGCTTCGTTTCCACTGAGAGGCCGAGTCACAAGTTAGCTGTGACTAAAGGAGGGAATGGATCAGAACAAAAGGTGGCTGGGGGGGGTCATGGTGTGAGAAAAATATGTCCAACTATGTTGGTTTTAGGTGCAACATGAGATGGAGGGCGTATTTTTATCATTGAAGCTTTCTAAGAAAGTTTGACCTAATGATAAAGCAAATAAAGTATTTCTACGGGGGGTTGTAACGGATCTCTTTCTGCTATTAAGTCTATATAGGTCTTCAATTATAGATTCTGAGTCAAACCTGAACCCTATTTTTGATAATTATTGGTCTACAGCATAGATTCTATTTATTCTGTCATTGCATATATTGTCACTTGTCAGTCCCAATGATAAGGGCCTATAACTAAAGGCCTTTACTAACTTATCGACTCTTTCTCTGAGTTGGTTGGCATGAAACGCCCCGAGCCAGGCTGCACCATTTCAGAGGCAAATGGCGTCAGATTCAAAACCAAAAAAGGTCTAAAACATTGAACTGGTGAAACTGGAAGCCCCCAATGGATGAAGGTTGGAAGAGGTTAACTGAACCGGAGCCTGCCCAAACAACCTGTTGTTTAGAGAAAACATTGTGTTTTATTTCTGTATAAAGAAGCGAAAGTTTTTCTTGAAATCCCCCCACATTTAACCTATCTTCACAAAAATATTCAATACTAACACTATCACTGGAATAAAAACTGCTTTACACATTTTAATGCACAACTATCTCAGCAGGGTTCCTTCTTTGTTCTTCTCTGAGTTTGTATTGACTCTGGCCAACACCAGCATGATTTGGCATCACTTTAAGGAAAGTGAACTGATTGATTAATTAGGCTTATTCAGAAGTTAATAAATGCGACTAAAAAAGCTAAATGACCTACAGTTAAATTAAACGATATACCAAAAAGGAGTTATAGCACAGTCATTTTCTGAATGGCTCTGTTCGTGTCGTCCATTTTAAAAGCCTCTGTTGGGTTGATAATGGTTGGTAAGGTAGCAGGGGGCCTGTGGTGAAGTTCTTTGTATGTTGAATTGGATTTGTTGTGCGACAGGAAGCCAACTGGGGTTCAGCCACTTCCACTGCTGCAGGCTTGGCTCTGTCAGTAAACAGTTTTTGTTTGTGTTTTGTTGTCTGCGCCTGAACGACCAGGAAGTTACTCCCTAAATCCAAAAAAGCAGTCTGAATGTAGCCCACCTCCCACAGAGGAGCAAAGCAGACTTTAGCTGTGCATGCAAGTCCGTCTTAAGAAGTAATTTAATCTTAATCTTCTTTGTTGTCTAACAAGCTGGTATTTTAGCTCACTGAGATCATTTCACTGTTTTCCTGCAAAACACTTTTCATTCCTTCAGCAGACGGTCAAGTAACACGTCCAGGGATTTTTCTTTCTTGTCTCAGTTTCTCGTCCTTTCTCAGAAAGTCTTTCACTCTGACAGAGTCTGCAGCTCTGTGTTTGTACAAAGAGCCTAAAGGAAGTACATAGCTGTACAGGCACTTTCTCCAACATGCTCTATAGTTCATCTGAACGCTCCCACCTTCCTGCCTGGGGGGGGTCTCTGCCTTGGGTGGCAGCAGCATGTGGGGGTCCAGGGAACAAAGACCGGCTGCTTCTAGGTTATACTTGTCTGTGTGCGTCCAAATTCAGGCAGTTTGTTCAGCAGCCTTCTTAGTCCTTTAAATGTGCTCAATTTAAGGACCTTGTTATAGACAACAAAGCAACGGTCTAGAGCTGAAACAATTAATTGGATTAATCGACTATTGAAATAATCGTCAACTATTTTAGTAATCGATTAATCTTTAACTGGAAAATAGAGACTCCAAAACATTCTTTTTCCTGACAGAGCAACCTACTTATTATTATTTATACCAATTATACCAAAATTGTAAAAATATATATCTAAACATTATGCATTTATTGCAAATGGTGTTGGCAATATTTGCAGTTTGTTTAGCAGTGTGCAAAAGTTAGAGACCAGGTTCATTTTCTACAAACGTCCTGGTTCATAGAATCTGCTACACAATGTTTTGGCCAGTAACCTGCTCAGGAACAGCGTCTTAATGTCAAAAGAAATATTCTGCAACCATCTAGGTAGTTGGAAGAATTTGTTTAGGTGATTTTAAAGTATAGGAGCAGGCCAGATATGTATTTTATTTTCATTAACTGTACAGGGTCATTATTTTTAAACATTTCTAATGTTGGACTCACAGAAGTTTTTTTTTTTTTTTTTTTTTGTATATAGTCAGCCCAAGATGGTTTGGTGATCTTTAGTTTCTATAATTTTAAGAAAAAAAAAATCACAAGGACATTATGGGAAAGTAGCATTTATACCTTTCATTTGATAATGAAAACCATAAAAATGTTAATAAATCATATTTAATGGTTAGGTTTTAAAAATCAAACCATAACCTGTGAAATGAAGCTTAACCGAAAATTAAATCTGGAAGACGCTTATTAGCTTCACCTGGACCACCTGTCGCTCGTTCAGCTTCAGGCAATCAACGTCGGGACCGCACCTCCTCCAGAGCCATCATCTTTTAAGATGTCCTTCTTGTAGCCTCCCTCAATCAAGCCAGCAAACTCCAACCAACCTCCACCCCATCTCCTCCTTGACTTTCAGACCTTTTTCAGTTCCGCCCACCCTCCGGCTTATTCCACCACCAGTGTCCAAGCAAATGCTAATTCACTGCATCAAAGTCCTCTGCCGGGGCCCCAGCGCTGAAGAACTCATTTAATTTATGTCTAAAACTTTTCTAATCACACCATTTCTCCATTTGAGTCTCTCCAGGTTGAATTGGACTTACACTAAAGGGCCAACCGACACTACAATTGTTTCTTTTTAGTATAACATGGTTTTATAGTTTGCGGCTGCACATATAACATTTAAATAGATAAACATCTTTCATTCCAGAAGCAACACTCAAACTTTATATTCAAGACAGGATTGGATGTGTAAACCTGGTGAGCAGAGACATCTGCCAAGTAGCTCATTTCCCCAGAAATATTCTGACTTCCACCTCAAGTTAATACCTGGATTCACAGAACCGTTAAAAACATTCCTGGATCCAGATGGTGATCCGGATCATCACAAATAATTTGATGCCAGTAAAAATATGCAACTTCTCTAACATTTCAGCTGAATATATACATAACTTTTTATGGGGATTTGGAAAAGAGACAAACATATAGACAAACTGATTCAGTGTTTTTGCAATTTCAACCTCTTTGGTTCTTTATATAATGTAAGATTACTCAATTAGAGTGTCATTTTTAGGTCTGATTTGGTGGATTTTTCTGATTTTTTTAAATAAATTCAATAAAAAAAAGAATTTCTCAAAGCAGTGTCAAACATTTGAGAAACTGAAAACCTTAATCTCCCTCTTAGAACTGTCTGGATTAACCCTTTATAGGGCAAGTTTCCTTTTTTGATCATCTGCATACCCCTTACAAATGGAGTTCCCCCCCGTCCCTCAGTGAGGTCTAGAAGCACTAGATCTATATCCAGCCATTCAGCAAAGATCTTGCTACATGGCTGTACATCTTATTTTGGCATTTGACCAATTAGATGAGCCATTGAATGATATATTACCCACTGGAAATTAAGTTGGAAAAAAAGTAAAGAAAAAATGTAAAACGTTAAAAAGTAAAGTAAAAAAAATAATAAGCCTAGTTAACTATTATATTTAGATTTATAAACTAAAAAATGTCAGTTCCAGTATCAGGATTAATGCCTCTAAGGTTATGTTGGACCAAAAAAAATGTGTTTCTTTTTCATGAATTTCTTATAGAAGCACTTTTGTTATTTTCTTTAATATATGATATATTCAGGCAAGTTGGTGTTTTTTGTTATTACATTGACCAAACTTACCTTTTTTTTTTTTTTTTTTTTTTTACAAAGGTAATAAGGTCTTGTCCTCCATTCTAATAACTCTATTGGATTGAAATTTAGATTTTTAAAGTATTTCCCTGAGTGCTCTATAAAGGGTTAAGAGATTATTGTAAATGTAGACAGACAAGTATCATTAAAAAAAGAGAAAAAAGTAGTCCTTGTGTTCCTGGGGATCATCCTGCTGCTTGATGCCCTGAAGTTTAAATGGCTGCTTGTAATCATCTTCCATATGTGTTTCCCACGTTTTAAATCTCAGTCTGTCCTGTCATAACATCCCTCCACATGTAATGTGTGACCATGTCTCAGGCTATAGCCAGAGACCCTAAATGTTTACATTACCATCAGCCCTGTTCTCCATCAGGAACATGCTGCTGACTTCAGGGACAAAACCTTTTACTGATATGAAGAAAAGCTAAAGTTCAGTTTCATTTTTAATACTAAGCTAAACCCTACAGTGACCATTTAGTACTCATCAGGAATGAGTGTTCACTGCAACTCAGCTGTACGTTTCTCAGAAACATCTGCACTGCTCTTTCTGTACCAACTTTATCTTAAAGGATAAATGTGCTGGAACATATTAGAGCTGAGCAGCTAAACACTCACTCCAACACATACAACCAGTTCAATGACACCAGTTAACTCCATGTGTATGTCGGAACTTTTTGAAGACATGCAGAAAATACAGCAAGGCTGAATGCAGCAGAGACGACCACTTTGACAGTAAGCTCTGCTCTGCTGACTGGAGGTACCCTTTAAAAATGATGGAAACACAACTTTAAAGACTATAATTCTCATTGTTTGATAGTTGGAAAAAAGAAACGGATGCATCAAAAGTCCAAAAACATCATGCCTTCTCCTTATAAGCGTTTTACCTCAACTGCTTCCAATTTATTTTTCTTACAGCTTGGATTTAAATGAGGCGGGTAACACTAATTCAAGACAGACAAACATGTTCCCTTAATAAACTATCAACTTACTTTATTTACTTACATACATATAGCTGGGTGTCATCAGGATAGTGGTGCACGTCTGTGTCCTATTTTATTTTTACATCTCTCAAGAGAACTATGCATCAGAGAAAACTGGTTCAAATTCAGAACCTTGAGGGACACCATAAGAAAACCTAATTACTGACAAATGACTCATCTTTCTGTTGCTTGTAAAATAAAAAAATATATATTTTCTAGCATGTTTCTGTCATAGTGAGTGTCTGCTTGTCATTTTAAAGTTCCTAGTTTATCATTTTTAGGATAGAGTAGCTGTGTCAAATAATTCAGGTTTATTGTAATAAAAATCCTAAGGTAGCATTCATTTAGTATCTTTAGTCTAAAGTACACTCAACATTTTTAAGATAAGATGATTACGATCTTAAAGAAGTTCCCGAAATAAACCTTTAAACATCTGAGGTCCGAATATTTGCGGAACGGTTGGCATGTGAATTTTCTGAGTTGCTCATTCTATGTGCAGATTTTACTGGTTGGAAATCAGCATGATGAGCATGAATCTTGTGCTTTTGGTAGCTAGAGTAATCCTGAACACTATTAGGAGGAAAGTGAAGGGATGTCAGTGTTTTGTTTTGTTTTTTTTGTTTTTTTTTCTTGAGCTCTGTTTTCTCCTTCAGTGTTGGAGAGGTTGCTGTGTGGCAACATTCTCTTTTTTCAAATATTCTTTTATTTCTAGTATTAAGCTTTATCCTCCCTTGTTCATCATGTTATGTTTTAAATTGACTTTATAATGTTTTTTTAAAAGCCAAGTACCAAAGAACCAAGTTCCTGTAGTCAGTTAGTCTCTTTAGATATAGCCTGGTGGAAGTGACCATGCACACGTGGTTATCACAGACCAATCCAACGTGTCTTACAGGATGGTTGGACATGCAAAATCATAGTAATCAATGCAGTAAAAGGAGAGTAGCTGCTTTACATGTCAGCTTAGTCTGGTTTAGAGTTAAGGCTTTTCTCTTGTCTTACAGCCTGAAATGGTAATGACGCCACATTTGTTATTATACCCGTATTTAAGAATATCTTTATTTCTGACTTAAGTTATTTCAAGCAATAGTGGAGGGTCCAAAGAGCCACTTGTGGTTTAAGAGCTTCAAGCTGCAGAGCCCTGGTCTAGATCAGCAGTTCTCCACACTTTCTGAAGGGCTTTCAAGGCTTTGCTTTTGATTCTACCTGCATTCCCATTAATTATACTACTTATTAGCTTAGGGGGCTGTGTGTATTAAACAAAACACGAAGAGAGCAAATTGAGGTGCAAAGAAAAACTAAGAAAAAATAAACTCAGCAAAGACTGAGGCATGAGAAGAAGGAATCTCCTGTAAGCAGTCTTCTGTATTCGTTGACATCCAAACTGCTTGGCAAGTTATTTTCCGATCTCTTTAGAAGAACTATATACCTAAGTGTGTCTCTTTTATTCTGCTATGTCTGTTTTTCAAAGCTCTGATTGTTTCCTATTTGTGGAATATTTGAAAATATCAGTAAATTACACAGATGAATGGTGCCTTTGAGGTAGCATTGGGGTGCCATCTAGTGGTTGAGGATGGAATAAAAACCCAGTGTAATTTTTCATCCTACTATTTGGTAAGAAAGTGACAAATAAGATGTATCTCCAACCTCCCTCAATTTCCTTTTTCCATTTTAAATCACATCGTCTGGGTCAAATAAGGATTGGATTGGATGGACTATGAAAATATATTAATTATATTCTATATTTTTTATGTTTTAAAATGTTTAACTTATCAAGGTTGAAGATTCAAAACTTCTAAAGGCATATTTTGTTCTTGTTTCCTCAGTGGAGAAAGCGGAGCTGGTAAAACAGAAAGCACCAAGCTGATCCTGAGGTTTCTGTCTGCTATGAGCCAACACTCACTGGAAGTTTCCTGCAGAGACAAGACATCCCATGTGGAGGAGGCGCTGCTGGAGAGCAGGTAAAATAGTTCTGTTAAAGTCGATGGTGTATCAGCTTTCCAACAGACATGAACTGATTGTCTTTCTACTCATTCTCTCGTCAGTCCCATTATGGAGGCCTTTGGAAATGCGAAGACTGTCTACAACAACAATTCCAGTCGCTTTGGGAAGTTTGTCCAGCTGCATTTCAGCCAGAAGGGAAACATTCAAGGGGGGAAAATTGTTGACTGTATCCTTTAAAAGTTCTCAGTTTTAGGTGACCAGCACCCATTTTTGTTTCATTTTATCTATGTTGAAGCACTTTGTGATTTTTGGTAGGCCTACACTAAAGGCTTAATGCAAAGAAAATAGGGAAGTCAACACCAAGAGCTACATAAAGAAGAAATGTTTTAGAGTTTGGCTTTTAAAATCTCCAACCCCAGTTTTATGTTTTGCATCCATAAAAGCTTAATGCAATAAACACATGAGCTCCTGTTAATTTTTCAACATAACTGCATTACTTTAGATAACCTTTTGGTCTAAACAGGGCATAGTTGTTAGTGTAGATAGTTTTAGTTGAACTGTTTTCAATGAGTTTGCAGGACCTAACTATTTTTAGGAGGTTGGTTAATCAGCATTGTTATTCATTTATTGAACTGGAGCAAAGGAGGAGTTAAATCCTGTTACGAGTAGTGGTGCCTGGGTACAACCTTTTAATTTCTGACAAAATAATGTTGCTGCTTTGAGTAATATTAGCATACATCATACATTAAATGCTCATTTTGTGTTGTTATACATTGGAAAATTATTGATCAAATGATATTACTCAGAGAACAATGGTAGACAGCAATAGGTATAAATACAACATAACTATTTATTATTAACTAGTGGGTTACAGGCACTTCAGACTGATCAGATGGTTAGTTTGCATTATGCATTGTGTCCTTGGGCAAGACCTCACCTGCATTGCCTACTGATGGTGGTCAGAGGTGGCGCCAGTGAACGGCAGCCTCCCTTCTATCAGTGAGCCCCATAGCAGCTGTGGCTACAATGTAGCTAGCTACCATCAGTGTGTGAGTGAATCTGTGAATGACTGAATGTATTGTGAAGAACTAGTAAAAGCCCTATATAAAAACAGGCCATTTACCATTTGTGGAATGGTAATATTTTATAGACTTTTGTAACCATGCAGAGCTTTTTGACTGTTTTGTTCCTTAACTGATTCTTTCCTGATGACAGATCTACTAGAAAAGGTAAATCCTTTCATATATTATTATATAACATAAGTATATTATTTGAAGCCTTGTTTTGAAAGCTAATCAAAGGTTTTAACAGTACAGGATCTGATGATTAAGAGTATTCCTATTGTAGACAAAGAGTAAATGAAGTATATATGACAAAAATGTTGTGTCAGGCTGTCAAAATGAGACGCCTCGATCAGGTTTGTGATAGCTTTATTGACAGATCATTTGTTTTCTCCTCAGAATCGAGTTGTTCGGCAGAACCCAGGAGAGCGAAACTACCATATTTTTTATGCCATATTAGCAGGAGCCAACAACCAGCAAAGAGGTGAATCAAGAACAAAATTTGAATAAAAAATTATTTACTCATCTGCATTATACGAAAAATGCTTGCTTTGGGTTGTTTCATTGGTGTGCTTGATATTATCTGCATGTTTTTTGTTAAAAAAAGAAGGTCATATAATTGTTTTATTTGTCTCTGCAGAGGCGTTTGGGTTGACGCATCCTGAGAGCTATCACTACCTGAGACAGTCCAGCTGCATCGCTGACAAGACAATCAACGACAAAGGCACTTTTCAGGATGTTCTGGTATGGAGAAATATATCAGGTTTTGCATGTATTCATTCAGCAAAAACAGAACATTCAGTCCAAATGGTTGAAAATAGTTAATTATAATAGATCACTGCGAACAAAATTCTTCAATCTTCATCCACTAAAAAGGAAAATTATCATATTCTTTGAATTTTTCTTACTTATAAAAGTAATTGTCTATAAAGCAATAGAATTGTACGAATTGTCTTCTAAACAAAATGTTGTATTCTTGTTTATTTTGAGTGCACATATAATCCATATTTGCTCATTTCCCCTCTAGTGTTCCAAGGGTAAGCTTTATTAATAGTTTATGTACTTACATAAGAGGAAATAACACACAATGAGGACATTTTTATTATAAATTGTGCTGCCTGAGCAAACCTTTTGACATGATGTTAATGTAAAGCACCCATACACCTCAGAGGAAAAAAAAAAATCTTTATAAGAGGGTCTGCAGATTTGTAATCTTTACTCAAATATAGAGAATAGTTGAAATAGTGATTACACAGAGCCAGCACAGGTTTGAGTCTCGAACAGGGAGAACTGATATTCCTCTTGATGTTTGCTAAGAGCATCTTCTTCATGTTTTTGTTGTTTTTCAGAATGCCATGCAAACAATGCAGTTCACAGAGGAGAACATCAGTGAGATCCTGCGCCTCCTGGCAGGGATCCTCCATGCAGGGAACATCGAGTTTATGACGGCTGGAGGGGCCCAGGTCGCCTCCAAATCAGGTTGGAGCATTTATCGTCACTGTTGACACTTTTCACAATTTTCCTTATTCTTGTCTTTTTTTTCTTTTTCTTAGCTGTTTAGCTACTGGCATTGGGTTGTCCTTGCAGGAAAAAAAAACATACTAGAACAGTAAAATATATGTAATTATTACTGACTCTGACTGGAAAAACAGGAAGCATTGGTGTGTATTTAATACTCATTTTCTGAAATGGTTTACTGATGTTTTATGTCCCTTTCCCCTGCAGCTCTAAACTGGACGTCAGAACTCTTGGGACTGAACTCGGATCAGCTGGCAGAAGTCCTGACCCACCGCTCGATGATCCTGAGGGGGGAGGAGATCTCCACGCCGCTAACGGTTGAACAGGTCAGAGGACTACTAACAAAACATGCAGATAATCAAACACTGGTGTGAAATTTAAGGCAAAGGAAACTGATCTGTTTTATTTCAACCGATCTCTCCTGCCACAGTCCTTCCTAACATTCCTAAAGTCCAAACATTCATTGCGCTTCCTGCCTCTAACCAACTTATTTATTACCCTAAAACAACCGATATGTTTTATATTTTTGAAAAAAGATTTTTGATATACTTGAGACGTTTTTCTACCTTCCTCTGCTTACTGGTTCTCTGTGTTGTTCCTGAAGGCGGTGGACTCCAGAGACTCCATGGCCATGGCGCTTTATTCACAGTGTTTTAACTGGATCATTCACAAACTGAACAACCGCATCAGGGGCAAGGAGGACTTCAAATCTGTCAGCATCCTGGACATCTTCGGATTTGAGAACTTTGAGGTACATGTTTAGGTTGACTTTTTAAGATTTCACCCTATAAGCAGTTAATAAAGTGAACATTTCTGTGCTTTAAAACAATAAGGCAGTCAATTCAGAATAAATGTTTGAATAAGTTTTGGATTTCTCAATTTCTGCCTGGTTTGGTTCCCCTCAGGTTAATCGCTTCGAGCAGTTCAACATCAACTATGCAAATGAGAAGCTTCAGGAATATTTTAACAAGCACATTTTTTCTCTGGAGCAACTTGAATACAACAGGTAGGTGGTGATGCTTCCTTTGTTTACCCTCAAAACAAGGTGTAAAAATTATTTTTAGCAATTTGAAAAGAGAAAAAAAGAACTTAAAGCAGTCTTAATTTTTTACCACACCTAAGAAATTAGAGTTGAATGTTCTGAAATGTAATTTTGCAAGTAAATGTGATAGTAGTTGCATATTGGATACTCAGGGCTTGAGTTTTAACTTTTTTAGATTCCATGACCTTTGGGTGTATTTAGTGGCCCATGGTTCAGATGTGAATCATTTGGATGCTAAAATGTCACAATTTCTGTTAAAAATATTATTTTCTTACCCGACCAAACCAAAATGGCTTTCAGCTTCTCTTCTTTAGAAAGTTAACTCTGTTCATAAATTCTGTCCACCCTCTCTCTCTCTGGACTGGACAACAGCTTTTAGGAATATAAATAATATTCCAGCTACTGATAGAGAAAGTACTGCTGAAAAGTTTTCCCAGGATACCATTTTATCGTTTTATTCATACTCATCATCTCCTGCTTCATTTGGTACCGGGGGCAGTAGTTTCAGCAGAGACTACAAGACTTTCCTCTCTCCAGACACCTCGTCCAGCTTGTTTTGGAGAAGATATAGTCCCTCCTGCATGTCCTGGCTCTTATTATGGAGGAGAAACGTCTCTACTCCGAGCTTCTCCTGAATAACTGAGCTCCTCACCCTATCTCTAAGGAAGAGCCCAGCCACCCTGCAGACAGAGCTCATTCCAGCTGCTTGTATTCAGGATCTCATTCTTTTGGTCATGATCCAAATTTTATGACCATATGTGAATGTGGGAACGTAGACGTTAAGCCTGATCTTTTCCCAGTGCATATTTTATTCTGCAAGGGCTGCCCTATGTCTCTGGTCTTGTTCATAACCTTTATGGACAAGATTTCTTGGTGCAGCCGAGGGCTGGAGGGGGTCTGGTTCAGAGAGCAGTCGATCTTCTCTCTGCTTTTTGCAGATGATGTGATTCTACTGGCTTCCTCCCCACCAAGGCCTACAGCAGGCCCTGGGAAGCATCCAGGATGAGAACCAGCACCTCCAAGTCTGAGGGCATGGTTCTTGACAGAAAAAGGTGGCTTTTCCTCCTCAGGGTGGAGGAGAGTAGGAGAAGAGTTCCTTCCTCCCGTGGAGGAGTTCAAGTATCTTGGGGTCCTGTTTACAGAAGCGAAGTGTTTTGGTTTCTTTTATTCTTAATTAATTTAAAACTGTGAACTATAAAATATCAGCTAAGATTCTATAGCTACATCCTTACATGTACAGTTACCGGTATAAAAAAATACAAAAACAAAAAACAGAAAGCAATCCAAACGATAAAAAAAAAATAATAATAAAATGCCTGTGTTTCCACTTAAACAGATACAAAGTGGTGACAGTTCTGATATATCTGACCACTCAGGTTAAAAAAGGATAGTATTAACTTTGCATAGAGACCAGGCTTTTGAATTTGCTCCTAATGATTGAAGAACAGCACCTAATTATTGTTTTACAGGCTCCTTAAAACATTTTGAAGGGAAGCTATTATATTTAGTTGGTGATAAACAGATAATCAATAGGAGTTGTGTATCAGGTGATAAATTGGTTGTTTTATTGCTCCTTTTGTGTTTTAATAATTTAACGAACATGCAGATAGATTTATTAAAGTTTTACAAAGGCATAAACTAGCAAATAACAACATGTGAGGCTCCAATTCCACAGCTTTGTATGGATATTAAAAAAAGAATATGTATTCTTGATTTAAAAAAAATCTGCTTCCACAAAACCTCTTAAATTTGTACAGATTTAAACAAAAAGGTGGAAGCAAAGCTGTAATGTGGCTCCATTTTACTCCAGTCTTTGAGAGAGATAAAGTAAACGTGCACAAGTAAAAAAAAAAAAAAAAAAACTTCAAACGTGTGTTTGTCTGGACGACATGGACTCTGATCTACTCTACATCATCTTTTTCTTTTGACAAAAAAATTTTTTTACGTGGAGGAAATGTGCAAATGTGGCAGAAAATAGATTTTTTTTTTAAAAAAAATTTTTTTCCTTCATCTATAAAGAGCATTTTAAGATTTAAAATGTGAAAAAACATCTGATCCTTTAGCAACTACTGTAGGTGTAACATCAGAGCGTTCTAAAGGTTGACCCTCCAAGTCCTTTCAGTTCTTCTACAAAACGTCATCCTTTACCAACTGATGAGCTCAGCTACTCAAACACCTTCACCTTTAGTAATATCTTCATTGTTTTGTTGCAAACAAAATTTAATTTCCCTGCTTTTTGCTGCAGAGAGGGGCTGGTCTGGGTCGATATCAACTGGATGGACAACGGAGAGTGTCTGGATTTGATTGAGAAGGTATTCGAATGATTTTTTACTCTAACCAGACACATCCCTCATTTAGAGTAAGAGGTTCTATTTTAAGGCTGATGAGGCTTATTTTTAAACTGCATAAATCAATATTATTCTGCACCAAAATGGGAAACACAAGGAGTGAATATCCAATTAAAGGTGATGGTAGATGTAGGATTGTTGGAGGTGCAGTCACATTATGTCCTGCCAATTTGACCCTTTAAAGCCCAGTGTATCATATTTAGTAGATGAGTTGTTAACACTTCTGCATTATCAGTGTGATTTTTTTTTTAATCCAGACACATGTAGTGAACAGAAAATGTGTAAAAGACTATATAGAAATCCTTAATATAAATATATGCTATAATTCCAGTCCAGGCTTTAAAGACTTAAGTTTTTTTCCGATTCTATCTATAAGCCTTCATGTTACTTGCTGTAAATTGTTTTAAAACCATAGAAATTCAGATGTCAGATAAGGAAATCTTGCATGTTCTTCTAGAAACTGGGCCTCCTGGCACTGATGAATGAGGAGAGCCATTTTCCCAAAGCCACAGACGACACCCTACTGGAGAAACTCCACAGCCAGCACTCGGTTGGTTTTTAACATGTTTCTTTCCTTGTTTTTTTTTTTGTTTTCTTGTCTTTTTTTGTTTTTTGTTTTTTTTGGTGAGCTTATCTACATGTCATATTGATGAAATTTAAAGAAATGCAAGTAGTAAAGGATTAATCCACATATTTAATATCAAGTTTTGTCAAAAGTCTGTTTCTGTCCTGCTGGAGAATTATCGAATAGAATAGAATTCAACTTTATTGTCATTGCACTGTCACGAGAACAAAGCAACGAAATGTGGTTTGCATCTATCCAGAAGTGCTATACAGGATATAAATATTATTATAGGTGTATTTACAATCAAAAAGTAATAGTTAGGGACTGTAAAAAGTTGTGTATAAATATAAATATGAATAATGAGTAATGTTAGGAAAAATGATTATATATGCATTAGCAGGTTACAGGTTACAGTATAATACAAGATAAATAATGGCAGATCAAATTTACAGATTATATACAGATATTATACCGATTTTGTATCAGGCTTTTCCATAAAATAGCATCAAGTCAGCTATTTAAAATACCCCCGGATAAAATTATCTGTTTACCTAAAATGAGGACAGCTGTAAATGGGATTCAGTCCCAAACCTCAACCCATATGCCGCTTCTACACAAGCTAAACCCAGACTAAAAGCAGGCACACCAACCCTCATAGGTCGCACATATTAGTAACAATGCTTTATACAAAGTTGGGGGAGACAAAGGGACAGTTTATACATCATGTAATATGTCTTGATCAGCCTCTTAGATTTTTTTTTCCCCCAGATATTCAATAAGATTTATATCTGAGGTACAAACATTCATGGATCATGGCTGTTTTTGGGTCAGTAGCTGGCTGAACGCCCCAATGACGACCAATTTTCAGTTGTTTGGTAGAGATAAGCAGATACGCATTTAGGATGTGCTGTTGCTCAGAGAATGTATAATGCCATGTACACTGAATAGATCCTCAGCACTGTCAGATGCATCACAGATCCTCAGTTGCACATATTTCCAGTTAACTTCCCAGGAGCTGAAAAAAAAACTCCCTATGTTTAATTTTATAATATTGGAAATCATGGACTTAACTCCCAAACTCAGGTTGGTATGTAGCTCAAATCTAAAGAGACAGTTCTCTAACATTAAGATTTTTGTAAACTCCCGCTTTATCTTACTCGCTATGTGAGATATGAAGGTAAACAAACTTTTCTCATCCACTTTTGTTTCTCAGTGAAATAAATTTAAGATATTTATCCTATTTTTAATCTCATGTTCTGCAACCGATCAGTATTGATGTTA
>NW_015150623.1:1032454-1042231 GCF_000732505.1 Cyprinodon variegatus
ATGGATGGATGGATGGATGGATGGATGGATGGATGGATGGATGGATGGATGGATGGATGGATGGATGGATGGATGGATGGATGGATGGACTGATACTTTGATTTAACCTAGAAAGAAACTGAGAATGATAATCTGTCTTTCTCTGGATAACTTGATGATAAATGGCTGAATAAGTTAACAGATAGAAAATAAAATTGATGTTTTTGAGACAAATTAAATCTAGTGAAAATGAAATTGACTTAATACATTTGGGACTTTTTAAGAAACATATACACATTTATTCAATTTCAAACACTATTACTGTCTTGAGCATGTATGGATTATTATGAAACTAGCCTCAAAGCAGGAAGAACAAAAAGAAATCCAACATTAAACAAGAGATTTATGGTCACAGCTGATGTCTTTACATAAAATGAGTGTGTTTTATGGCTTTTTGTGGAGGATACATGTTTGGAATTCTGTAGAATAATGAATATGACGCACAAAAATCCTGAAATATATAGTGTAGTATATCAATTTTATACTTATTTATTTTGAAAAACTGATTTAAAGGTCTGTCTATGTGCGCTATATTCGATGGATTGGGGGATTTATTATAGAGTCAGCTTAGACCTCATCACTCATGGCAAAACCAAATTATAGTTTAAATTATTGATGAAGAGTCTGCAAAATCTGTAAAAGTGGACCTTTATTTCAGAATTCACAGTAGATCCCTACCACCCTACAGTTTTCAATTCGATTCAGTTTATTTATATAGCGCCAATTCCAAACACAAATCATCTCAAGGCATTTTACAGAGACAATTCAAGCATATCATACAGTCAGATTCGTTAAAAGTTCTCTAAGGAAAAGCAGCTGATTGCATCGACTCATTGACTCGAAGGCAATCCTCACAGTTTTGTGCTGGACAAAACATATGTCAGGGTAAAACATGTGGCATTAGCCTAATTTATAAATCTGTTAAATGTTTCAATTTTAGTTGTTTCTTCTTATCTTTTTCTT
The DNA here is from genome assembly GCF_000732505.1 of Cyprinodon variegatus. Lineage (NCBI taxonomy): Eukaryota > Metazoa > Chordata > Actinopteri > Cyprinodontiformes > Cyprinodontidae > Cyprinodon > Cyprinodon variegatus. The sequence continues at coordinate 1,033,457 of NW_015150623.1, forward strand.
TGAATTGCATTACTAACATTTTTAAGTAGCACTGTTTAATATCCAAAGAAAAAACATGAAAAAGTACAAAATGAAATGTACAAACCAAAGCTTTAACTGTTGGAAACAATATAAAGACGGTGTTAGCTAGGGTTTCACAACTACTTATCTCATAAAGGGAATAAGACATTATTTTATGTGTCTCCAGGACTCTTTGCACTCTCTGATGGCCACCCTCAGCACATCCAACCCATACTTCATACGATGCATCAAACCAAATACACAAAAGGTGAGTTCCGTGTGTCTCATGTGATTGTGCACATATGATTCAGTCCCACACAGTCTCATATTTATTGTCTAAGGTAAATATTTGTGGGTCAGGACATGACATGCTGTGTGAACCGGGTGTCATTTATTCATTAAACACTCCTTTCCCTGAGCAAAGTTGACAGAAAAAAAATGCTGTCTGGCTCCTCTGGTGACCTTAAGCCCCAGGTTGCTTAGCAACAGGCTCAAGTAGTGAAGCATGCATGGCTTTAGTAGAACACTGTTTTTTAAAATAGGAAATACTACCTGCACTGTGGCTGCTGTTCCTGCCAAAGGAGGTTGCTTGAAGTGAAAAATTGGTTGGGACCAACATTAATGAAAAGTTACTGACAAACTTAAGACAGATAATAAAAACAAAAAGTAATTTACAGGATAGCAAATGGTTACCCTGAGTAACATTTGTGGACAAACTAAACTAACATGTGCAACAGATGAGGATTTACAGATATCGAAGATCCTGGTGGCTTATCGAATTTAGGAATGAATGAAGGGCTGAGCAAAGAAAGGAATGATCTATCCTTACCAACCAGGTTAGCCTACGTGTTTCTACTTTTCCTATCCTTCCTCCAGTTTTAAGCTACAAACTCATCTTTGTTCTCAGAGCTTCTATTCATTCTTTTGCACTTTATTTTTCCGGTTCTAGGTTCATTTTTCATTGGATGTTAATTTTTCTCAATTTTTACTATTAAGTGGTCAATATGTTAAAGATTCATTTCTTTCTATTTTCTGTTTTAAATAACTGTTACAACTGTTCATTTCTATATCTGTTAAGCTCAACTTTCACTTTAAAATGTGCTCAGAGTCATTAGTACACAGAGCTCTCTGAAAATTCAAACATGTCTGTCAAAGCTCAACTTTCATTTGAGCTTAAGTAGGCGGATGAATAAGGAAGTGGAAAAGATAAGTTTTTATGTGATGTCATCAGAGACACGCCCAAACGTCTCCTCTGGCTTTAGTCGTCGAAGGACTACTAGGCACTCCAAATGCCATTAATCTCTTATATAAAAAAAATGTAGCATTTGCAGGCAAATTATTCATAAAAAGTTTAAAAAATAAGATGACAAACTGTAAAAAACTATTAAAATTTTTTATCCATAATGATGTACTCATCACCATAGTAAAGAATGTTTTTTTTGTTTTGTTTTAGTTTTAATGTACGCTATATATAGGTTTTACCTAATTTAAACAATACTCCCTTTCAAAATATCATTAGCAATTACACTCTGTGAGTAATATAATTAAGTTATTATTAATAACTGTTTTTATTAACCACACCATTAATCCCTTATATTAAAATCTAGCATTTGCATCCAAATAAATCATAAAACTATTAAAAAATAAGTAAAAAAAAATGTCAAAATTAAAAAAAAACTATTAAAAATCTGTAAAAATTAAAAAACCCTTTTTACTTTGTAATTTTTTTATAAACAAATAAAAAAAGAAAAACATACAAGCAAAATAGTTCAGCAACCAGCCGTACTCTTTCTGCTAAGTATATGATCCAGCCTGTTTAATGAAGTGAGGCCCAGCCATCTGAACCCTTCTCCTCAGATTGGATGGTACTGTAGGCAGGGCTGGATGATGACCTCTGATTGGGGCTTAATGTAGTGAGGGACAGAGCTCCAGATCATTTTTACTTGCTCCTTAGTGGGAAACACAGGGGTCAGAGCAACACGGCAACGTGACCCGCAATGTCCCTGGAGAGGCGTCCCTGCCATCTGCCTGTTTGATTCAAACCAGACTAATCATAATAAAAGCAGCATTAACTAAAGGTTAAATGTTGTGACTTAAATCTTTGGGAAAAAAAGCACAAATTATGGTCTTTAATTTTTCACTTCAAATATAAAACATATGAAAATATTTTCCTTTCTTACCAAAGTTGACTTCACACATCTCCCAGTGTTGTCCATTTCAGGCCTGTGTGGGCTCCTTTTCTCCATAATAATACAAATACAATTTGAAATTGTATTGTCCATAGCCTAGCTCCCTGTGGGGGTGTGATCTATCAAAACATTTTTTCTTTTCTATCAAAATAATCTAATGTAGTGAAAATTATATAAAATCTAATATTTCTCCATAGTTTCTGGTTGCTATTTTGGGTGCGCTTGTTTTCAGCTCTGTGTTAATCACAATAAACCCAACGTTTTTCAGTCATCCTATAGATCGCTTTGAGCAAAACAAACTTCTCTCCCAATTTGTTTTGCACATTCCCACCTCTGTTCTCACCTACCTTGCATTCTGACACACATTTCAGAAAATTGTTGACATGAGATGGCAGTCAAAGGAAAGAGTTTTGAAAAGATGTGCAGGAATTAAGGTCAAAACTCAAGATTTGCTGCATGTAGTCATGTGTACTTTGGAAGAACCACTTGATTGATAGGTATCAGCTCTCACAGTATGTTACACACTTGCTTTTGTCCCCTTCGTAAAAAAAATCTTAGAAATAAGATAATGTGTTTTTATTGTCCAATAATTTGCACATTTGGACACACATTTGGCCAAAAAGACCTACGGTATCAGCATTCGTTTTACCTAATGATGTAAAATTTTGCACATGTTACACACACCGGTTCCATTTTGATTATGTCCATCTCTGTGCACAAGCTAAAATCAGGCAATGCTTCAATGGAAAAACAAAGGTCATTTTCCCTCTATATTTTAAAAGCATTTCTATCATATTATACAATTTTGCTTCAAGCTAAAAATGCTGCAACATAAACAGACCTTGATCCACATGATGGTGGGATTCTCTGTTTAATATTGTTGCGGAAACTTTACGTTAGAAGGGCTTCGTCCATTTTGAGCGCTTCATCAGGCCAGTCAGCTGCACTCAGTGGACACGTTTGAATGTAAACAGCCATCCCTTTCTCACATTCAAATACACATAACAGACCCTACAAGTGGCCGGCACAAATTAGCCTCAGCAGGAGATGCGTCGCCATGCCAACCACGGCCCTCCCTCCCCACGTTAAAAAAGGGGGAGTGGATTTCTGGGTTTGAAAGGCTTTGTTTGACTCTGTGGGGATGAATGTGTGTGAACGAGTCAGTGTGCTGGAGGAGCAGAAGCACGGATAAACTGCAGCTTGATGAAGCTTATTCCACTGCAGTACAAAGCAAGAAGCTAAGATGCAAGGTGAGACCTGATGCATGATTCAGATGTGAGGAAGAATTTCTGAGAGGGATTGCTCTGCATGTGATTTAAATTCAAAGCTGGGATATAAAGTGAGATGAGGCTGTTTCATGACCAGTGCACTATTATTACTTGAAAAGGGGGCTGTTTTGTGGTTCTGTTGGGCTATAAAAAGGAAAATGGTTGTTTTTAGATGTCAAACGCATATTCGACAACTTCTAGACTTACCTGTTCAGGTGTTAACTTAGACTTACATGAGATAAAGAAAGTACTCTTTAAAACTATCTTTGTGATTGTTATGAGGCCTGGGGGCCAAGAGATGAATGAATCTGAAAATAGAATGAGCCGACTCGGTGACAGGGTAATGAGGAGAAAGTAGCAATCTGAACTGTTTCTAATGAGATTACACATCTGCTTATCCTTGGGTATATTTCCTACACAATCAATCTGTGAAGCCATGGTGGGATATAATTACCTCACCGTTTAATCATCCAAAAGGGTCAGCTATTTTTTGATCCTTTGTTTAACAAAACAAAATAAAAAAATGCATTTTGTAGCTACAGACCCTAATTCTGTTAGAATTCCAGCAGTTTCCCTGTAGACCTTAGAAAATGCATTTAATATCTTAAACATTAGATATTCTATGTGGCATCATTCTATTTCAAAATAAAATTCATTGAAGGAATGGCTGAGAGCAGAAAAAAACATTTTTACTGCTGTCAAATAGTTAATGTTCCTGCTGTGTGAAAAAGTGAAATTCTGCATGTTTGGCAAAATTTGGAACAGAAAATAATGCATTAAAGAACATTTGGGTTTCTCACCCTCTTTGTATTATCTTTATCTAAGTGTATACATATGTGTATATGTACGTGTATATAATATATACAAATAAATATGTATATATTCATTAAGTTTTATTACTTTTAAGTAGTTTCCAAATTGATTTTTAAAAATAAAACAATGATAGAAATGTAGGTATATTAAAAAAAACTTTTATAACAGCCCATAATAACATACACCGTTAGGGACAGTTGCAACAGAAACAAGTCCTTGCCAAATATTTCTAGGGGCTTAATTATAAGTCCTTGCATTCAAGTAATATTAGCATCAGTATATTCAAATCCTGATGCTAATATTTTATTGCTAATGCTGTGACCTCTGCAGGTTAGTTTATCTCCCTGCTTTTAAGAAATCTACTCCTACAATCTGATACAGGCTTAAATCCCACTGTGGCTGAGATTTATTGGGAATTTATCTGCACTTAAAGGCGCAGTGACATTCAGGTGTCCAATCCCCCCAACTGAGCTGTGAGTGATAATCCTCGCTGAGACAAAACAAGCAGGTGTCTCACAAACAGAACCTTATGAAATGTAAAGGCTTCTAGATCTCTTGGTTAAAGCATTAATGTTAAATTCTGACAAGAGAGAAAAAGCATCTCTGATACCTAAAGACTAAACTTATAGAGCTACATATTCATGACACAGACTGTACTTTTCAACTGCAGTTTAATATTGGAATAACTTTGGAATCTTTGACTTTTTCAATGAATTAGCTTTGAATGGTCATTTCATTATAATGTCTTATATGTCTTAAGCGGATGAGAAGCAAATTTCCAGATGGAATGATTTCCTAATGTCAGGAGAGACTTTCCTCTTCTGGCCCACTTATTTGTAACTGCAGTCTCATAACAGAAAACTAAATGATTGCAATAACATTTGCATCATCAGCAGCATGTAGAAGGTATTATGAGCTCTAACGTGCATTAATTGAACCTGATGGTAAGCAATAAAAAGAGTAATTTTGGTGATTACTTATTCTAAATATATTCCCCTGAGACAGGTTGAACTTTGCTTATCTGAGAACTGGAACGGAAAGGTCACTCTTGGAAATGTCAGGAGATAATTAGATTTTTTTTACATACCAACAATACATAGGGCTGCATCAAACTCATCAGTGATTTATTTGAAGCTTTGATGAGTGGACAGATGCTTTTTCCAATCCAATACAGGAAACCTCTCTCCTCTCTCAGCTCTCCTCGCTGTCTTATCTGAGCTGAATGATGGACAGCTAATCCTGAGTTTAGTTGTTCTGCCATGTTTGCTGGTTTTCACCTCTGCTGCCTCCCAGCCCCCTCAAAAGCGAACCACCACTCCCCCGTTTGTTTGCCTCTGAATGCACACATCACAGATTTTTTTCTTTAGTTTTCGTTTTTTTCTTTTTCTGGAAAGTCAGGCTGAGACATCTATTGTTGTCATCCGTCAGAAGAAGCCTGTCTAACCAAGCCTGACTCTCAGCATGAGAGAATATAAAAGTTGTTTTTATCTTATTTCCCTGAACTAAACAAATACACTAAATGACTAATCGATGTTCTAACGAAATATAACATCATTACATTTCTAAGAGATCAAGAGCCATGTGTAAAAATCGACTGATTTTTGATTAGTAGGCTAAATTCTAGAAAATGCATGAAAATATACAATTTTCTGAATATATTTGTTGCAGAGGGGCACCTAAAAGTCTTTTGAACAGCTATGGAATGGTGACATGTTCTCTTTAGAAATTAGATTAGCTTGATTAATAATTTCAAACTTAATTTGGGGTAAAATAGTTTGCTGAAAAAAACGTTCATTATCTAATCTATAACTTTTCAAAGGTTCCATCCAACTCTGTCCGTCTTCCTTCCTGCTTTTAGTTTTTCAGGTTTCATATTTATAGGCCGAGCGCTAAAGAGATAAAGGAGAACTTTAGATATGTGGGTCTGTAAAGTATGAGATTTTATTATTAACAGGGGAAGGACCCCAGTTGTTGACATCACAGAAGCGTCTGAAACCAGAGCAGAAAGAGGAAACGTCAAAAATGAAAACAGAGCCAGGAGGCAGAGGGGCAGCTTCCTGACACCGCTCGCCTTTGTACGGCTGCATCGTCGTCCGTATGCGAATGCTAATCATGCTAATAAGATGTCTTCTGTGGCTGGTAGCATTAAAGGCCTCCTTTCAATCACGCTGGGAAGATCGGGTGAATTGGCCTCCCTTCTTCCAGACAACTGGGCCATCAGTTTGGCTATCAGGAGAGACCTGCTGAATAAAGGGGGCATTACCATTGGGAATGAAAGCTCCCACTTATATTGAACTAACCCCACCCACCCCCACTGACGCCCACTGAGGTTACAGGGTGACAAGTCCCCACCACCCCCCCAGGATAAGGCTTCAACTGAATGGCATCTCAGTGCTAAGTGTGTTGTTATTGCTGCCCCATTATTTTTCACTAAAGATCTTTAAAGTCTCTCCAGTGACAGATGTGAAGAAGTTTCAACATTAAGCAGCAGATGAAGGTTTTTAACAGCTGGTTTCCATACATGTTCATCTCCATCTCCTCTTAGCATCACTCCCTAAAATCACCCGGGGCAACACAATGTTTGCTGTCAAACCAGACCTTAATATCATCCCATACAATCACGGAAATAACATCAGACTCTGTTGTGTAAAGGTCAAACAGTCGCAAACATTATAGATCTGCCTGTAATGCTGTAATAGTGTTAGAAGGGGCAGAGCAACATCAATAGGCATATCCTGTTGTTAGATAATAATGCATGATAGATTATATCACTGTAAAAAGGTCACACAGTAGGGGGGTTTGCTTATGTTAGCTGCTCTCTGGAATGATATTTACTCTCTTTGTCGCACAGATGCCTGAGCAATTTGACCAGACGGTGGTTCTGAACCAGCTCAGGTACTCCGGCATGCTGGAAACGGTCAAGATCAGACGCAGCGGTTTCCCGGTCCGCAGATCGTTTCAGGACTTCTGCTCCAGGTTTGTACCATTTTCACTGATGTGTAGATGACGGGGTTCATATGCTCAGACTGAGAAATATGTCCATGTGTGATCAGCTTCTGGAGCAGCAGGGAAGCTTTGCATTAAAACCACACAGGTAATTTCAGGGACCTGACTTTCTGGAAGCAGATGCAGCTGTTGGTATTTTTTTGAAGCTTTTAAACTTGCTAGAGTGTGGTTTCTTGAGGGGATCATGCCAGAAACCTTACCCTGGCATGATTGTAGCTTTATCCGGATCCTAGAGGACCTTACCTGCAGGATCCGTATAAAGCCAAGCCAGTGTACCAAAAGCTCCACTCTTCTCACGTTCTTCCAGTTTGATGCACTGCAGGATGTCTGGGATGTGCACCCTCAGGAATTTCATTCTGCGACCACCTCTACAGCTGAGCTGTTGATGAGCAGTGGAGCCTGGTTAGGCCCGTTCTTCCTGAAGTCGGTGATCTCCTTCGTCTTTAGGCTGTTGTCTTTGCAGCAGTCCACCAGCTGCTCCACCTCCTCTCTGTAGTCCCGGTCGTTGTCGTCTCTGATGAGGCCCACCACCGTAGTGTCGTCTGCAAATTTCATAATGTGATTGTTGGTGAACCCGGGGACGCAGTCGTGTGTCATCAGAGTGAACAGCAGGGGGCTCAGGACGCAGCCCTGTGGGGAGCCTGTGCTTAGGGTGATGAAATCAGAGATGTTCTGTCCAACCTGGATTGACTTAGGTCTGTTGGTGAGGAAGTCTAGCAGCCAATTGTAGAGGGGTGTTTTGAAGCCCAGCTGTTTCAGTTTGCCCATCAGATGCTGTAGGTTGAGGGTGTTAAAAGCTGAACTGAAGTCCAGGAACAGCATCCGCATGTGGTTGTTCTTCTCCTCCAGGTGTGCCAGGCTCAGATGGAGAGCAGAGGAGATGGCGCCTTCAGTTGGGCCATTCTGACAGTAGGCGAACTGGAACGGGTCGAATGTTGGAGAGAATCTGGAGCTGATGTGTTCTTTAACCAGCCTTTCGAAGCACCTCATCATGATGGGAGTCAGTGCAACAGGCCAGTAATCATTGAGTGAGGGGACCTGAGGCTTCTTTGGGACTCAAATGACGGTGGCAGACCTAAAGCATGCTGGCATTGAAGTCGAACAAGGTGTTAAAATTGTCTGTGAGGACACCAGCCAGCTGACCTGTACACTCCTTGAACACCCGCCCAGATGTTTCATCAGGGCCTGGGGCTGTTCTTAGGTTGACTCTCCTCCAAGTCTTCCACACATCAGCTCTGTCAAGGTAGAGTGCCTCCTCTCCCTGGTGTGGATGTGAATTGTGAAATTGAAGTTGTGGAGAGGGTTGGTGTTAGGGTTGTTAAGTTTCCCCAACCTTAACTTATAAAAAATGGAAACAAAGACAGTGTAAGATTTTCCCTGAAATGCTTTGCAAAGGGGAGTCCAGATTTGAACTATCAATCTCTGCATCTCCGCTTGGCTCAACACTTGCCAGGCTTTTTATTGAGCAGTCAACACATTACAACAGCAGGCGTTAGTTT
>NW_015150623.1:1042297-1077314 GCF_000732505.1 Cyprinodon variegatus
ACGCTTTATAAAAGGTATCGGGGTTATGAACTTCCACTTCTGTGCTTCTTAAATGAAAAACAGGAAAGCATTCTTGCAAAACATTTCACTGTCTTATGACCTTCATACACTATTTCCAATGATGAGAGTAACATATAGAAAAACAAATGATTGAGAGCAATATAAAACATATAAATGAATAAAATGATAAAAACAACAGAAATCATAATAGCTCCAACAGTTGGGTCTTTTAAAAATATGCGAAAATCCTCCACTATACCTTTAAGTATTAGGCTGTATTTAAAATAGTTTCATATTTCTGAAAAAAATGTGCGGTAACTTGTAAAGTAATTAAGTTTCAAGGCTCCGTTTAGCAGGAGCAGCATGAATAAAATGGTTTATATGAGACTGCAACAACTGTTTGATTTTATGTTTTCCAATAATGCTGAATGTTACTAATTTGAATCATACCTAGATTTATCTTTTACATTCAATGGAGATTTTCGACTTATTTCAACCTCGAAAATAAAACTATTAATATGTATTTTTATAGGGCTGTAATAAATACAGTAGTAAGGTGTTTAGCGAAGAGTAAGAAAGATTTGAAGGTAAGAAGTTTGCTGATGTTTAGACCAACCTTTTGCTCTTTTTTTCAGGTACAAGGTGCTGATGAGGGGCATTCTGCTGCCAGATGACCACAGGGGGCGCTGCAAGCAGCTGCTGCATCTCTATGACAGCAGCAGCTCAGATTGGCAGCTCGGAAAGACCAAAGTAAGGCCCAAACAGTTTCTGTTTTTTAACCTTTTTCTTCTCACCTGCAGTAAAAGTGATTGTAAAATTTGTTCTTTTTAGTATTGCTTTGACCTTAAACTGGAATCAAACTAAAGCTTTATAATTGTAAAATAAATCTAGCATTATTAATAAAATACTGAAATGAGAACGAAATGGTTCAGTGGACAAAACAACTCGCTAAGGAATGGTTTTTGTCGCCTTGGGCCTATTAAAATTGTGCTGAGGCTTAGAAACTAATTTTCTCACATATATCTCTGCAGATTTACTTTCTCTGTCTATCAACAGTGAGCTCCATCCCTTTTGTCAGTATAATCGACTCTTGCCTGTCAAACCTTGAGTCCCTGAATGCTCCACCATCCTTTTTGCCTCAGGCTAACCCCAGTAGAAACGTATTCTCCCTGCTAGAATACAGTGTGATTGGATCCGGACTCCCCCCCCCCACCACACAGATGCCAATCCATTCGAGCTTCTCCCTGCTTCCCTCAAGGCTTAATTTGGCTTCATATGTCCTACAAATTCAGCTCACAGAAACCATTCAGAGCCTCTTGCTCTGTGACTGCACCGTGTATGAATAACCGAGGTCATGCTCACCTGAGGCTTGGAATGTGACGGTTATTGGACTCCACTCCTCAGTCACAATCTGCTACCACCACACCGGATCAGGAAGAAAAGCTGCTGCCAGCATGTGTGTGTGTGTGGGCTTGAGTCATTTTGTGTCGGAGTGTGTGTGTGAATGCCTTGGGAAAGTGACAGATGGGGGACACGGACCACCGATCCCAGCATGACGGTGATGACAGCAGAGGGCGAAACCTGTGTGTGTGTTTGAATGTCTCCTTTTCAGAACAGAAACTAGAGCAACTGAAATAAAACCATGGTCACTATACAAAAAAATAAGAGGGAAATTGAATTACGAAGTCCATCCATTACCATGACCATTAATAAAAGAACTGGCATAAAGACAGTTCTGAGATTTTTTTTTTTTTGTGTGCAAACGTTGTAGAAATTCTTTAGTGTCGAGCTAGAAAAGTGACCTCTGTCATGTTCAAACATTTCTAATGTCAGATACATAATGACTCAGTGATGATGTGCTACACTATAACTACCTCATACAGCTGTGAACCACTGGGTTTACTGTAATGCATATAGGTTCGGTCTGCTTGGATTTTTAGGGTTCACGTATAGAGTATTTAATAAGATAATGATGTAAATACCTGTAATAAAAAGAGAAGTGACAGAAAGGTTTCATAGTGTTTGGGATGAACAGCAGAGTTCAAATGTAATGGGACCTGACATCTGTGTCACTGAACCACAGAGTCGTTTCTGCCACCTCCCTGCAAACTGTTAAATCAACCCAACGTCCCTCTGAGGGTTTTGTCCACTTTGTCGCATGGAAAGATTTACGTGAGACTCCTTTCAGTCGGCACATGTCCAGATTGTTGCTTCAGAGTTCCGCTTTGTGCTTTTAGAAAGTAAAACTTAATTTGCTGGACGGGATGCGTCTCCACGTGGCTCTGCTCAGCTTCTGTTCCCTCTAGGGGCCTGACCCCCCACACAGCCAGAATCAAAAGGCTTAGCAAAGCTTTTTGTTGTGCTAATTAACACAGTAATGACTGAAAGGGATTTGCTGTTCAGTGTGTTGTTAACGGATTCAGAAAGCCTGTGTGATGTAAGTTGCATTGGGATAAATTAGCTTCATTTCTCCTTAAATAATCCTTTCCAGAATGATATTTGGTTTGTCCTTCTCTACGTCTCTAGCATGTAGAGTTTAAAATGGTTAAAATATTATTCATTTTCTAGTCAAAAAGAAGCAGAGTTCTGCAGACTTACCAAAATGAAAACAGTACAACAGGAAGTGAGGGTGAGAAATGTTGATGTGCAAATTAACCCAATAGCAAATGTTTCCCCCAGATCTACAACTCTGCTGTGGACCTTTGCTTCATCTAGGAAGCATGTGGAGTCTGGTTATTATCCATCTACATACATAGTTACTGCGGTTTCTATAAACACCTCAGGTTGATTGGACACTTGAATAAATCTGAGTACAGTTGTCTGTGTGGAGCTGTGATTGGCCGAGGTCAAAGCTGCAGCCCTTTTACAGACCGGTGGCTCACCAGTGGCAGGCTCCTTGATTGTTTGGAGCATGTTTTCAGTCTGCCCTGACACTTTAAGGTGTTCTTGCTCTGGCAGCTGCATCTGATCACAGATGACGGCTTTCCTCATAGTCAAAAAGCTCTGGTGTCTAATGCAGGCGTTAATTAACCTGCATGTGAGCCCCATACAGGCGATGTTACTTATCAGAAAGTCTGGTGTGTGCCTCAATGGTTAGGCCTCAACAATAGACCCATTTACACTACCCTCTGAAAACCGATCCGTGCCGAGCTTGAATCAGTTAACCCTGCAAGGCTTGGTTCCTTACAACTATTTATACATCAGTACTAGTACAATTTCTCTCCTCCTAGTGATGGTCTACAGTACTACTGCTCTCTAGAGGTAAACATGAAAATCAACAAGGCGGTTCCAGTAACATTCATGAAGTTTGCAGACAGTCAGGCAAAGAGGGAAGCTCTTGGTGAATCTACTTGACAGAGTCAGCTTTTGGGAAGTGGATATGACAAACGATCGTCTAATCAGGGCTTACAGAACGAGCCTGAACTGAACCGCGCTGAGCCCTACTGATGAACTAGTAAGATGTTAGCGTGGTTTGGTTGTGTCTGGCATGGTCCGGTTCAGTCATGCGTACCATGTACATTTACCGTCTCGGTTACCGTGCTCAGACCGATCTCGGCACGGTTTAAAAAGGGTAGTGCAAATGGAGCTAATGTCCTTCATCTAACAGCACACACACACATCCATTCCCATCTTGTTATATGTAGCGAGGACCATGTGTCTACTGCCTTTGATTTTCAATCGTTTTTAACCCTAGCATTTACAATAACCATAAACCTAAACACTACCAGTGCAAACCAAACCCTAATCAGAACACACCTTACACCTAAATGTTAGCGAAAAGGGAGGCAAGAACCAGCAAAACTTTAATCTGTGGCACAAACAAGCCTTAGTTTGATGGTGAACTTGGAAAAATGTTCCTCACGCTATTGACAAACAGGAACACACACAAACACAGCTTTCTTCTCAACTAGAGGGGTATGTCCTTTTACCTCCCAGCCCTGTGATATTCCCCCACAATATGAGCCCCACAGAGACCGTGTCCCTTATCTCATTTTCCTCCCTCCCTAATCGGATTAACCCCAGCATCCCCAGTGGACCCAGTTTCTCTATCAACAGGCGACAGCATCCAGCAGCTCTAAGTGCCTTTAGCATTGGCCTTTATGCACAGAGCAACAGTGAATCTGTAGACTTTAGTCACTCTAACAAAAGGAGGCGAGGTTCCGGATTCGATTCATGTGGAAGACTTTGTTCAGCTCCACTGTTTTTTTTTTTTTGTTTCGTTTTTTCTTGTTTTGGAAGGGATTTTCTGAATTCTGCTGTATTTTCTTTAAATTGTTTATTCAATAATTGTGTCTCACAGATGATGTTTTTATGAAAAAGAGGATTCAGTTAGGGGGGAATTCCCTTTTTTTGATGAAATGCACCCTGCAGCATAACTTTTTTTAGGATCTGTGAATTTGCAGTTCTTTGAGCAAGTAAATAAAAAGACGTGACTTTGCTCTTGAAATAAAACAATTAGAACTTGAAATAAGATAGCTGTGTTATTTTTTTCCTATTTTCATTGTAAATAATCTTATTCAGTTGGCTGAATGTCAAACATACCTGCTCAAATCAGGTAAAATACAATAATTTCAAGAAAATAATACTTTTATTGCAGTTTATGTAAGCAGGTTGAATGTTGTTTGTTCATATTCTGTGTTGTAGAGCCACCCTAACACAAAAGTAACTATTCATTTTAAGAACTTTTTGCTAATTTTAGCAGTTAGGAACTGGTTCATTGGAAAAACGATCTTAAATGAAGTAAAATTCTTTAAATTAAGTTTATTTACCCTTAATTTGAATAGGTAAATGAGATCATTTGCCAATGGAATTAGTATTTTTAGTCTTAAAATAATATATTTAGATAAAATGAACTCAAAAGAAGACAATGCCATTGTGTTTTCTTATTTTAAATGTAAATTGTGTTGTTCCACGTATCCATTTACAAAGATTGACATGTTTGACCATATTGACAGGAAGAGCGTGAAAATGTTTTTTAATCTCTTAATGAATGGAACTGTATCTAATGTAACCACAAAAAAACAGAGTTTGTAATAGAGTCTAAAGGTAGGTAATATACAGTGGTGTAAAAACCATGTTTAATTGAACCCGAGCGGCTAATTTTAAGGTACCTCATCATTGCAGTATGTCATTTCGAGGAAAATGGCATATGGTTCAAATGGTTATTAAAGGAGCTTCTAAAATTTATTGGTTTTAGCGTTTCCAATATCTTACTTTTCTTTCCTCTGCTTTTACAACATTTGATTAAATCTACCCCTAAGTTGAGTTGGTAAATAAGATGATCTGCTAAAGGAATGAGAATTTTACCCTTAAAATACGATAATTAGATCATATGCACTTGAAATAAGAGATGGCAGTTTTGTTTTGTTATTTTAAATGTAAATTATCCTTTTCCATTGGCAAAGTGTCTCATTTACCTGCTCAATTCAATACGAAATGCACTTATTTTAGGAAAAAATTACTTACTTAGATGTAATTTCTGTTGTAGTGCTGTTCACCTAAAACGACAGTTTGGCTAAGTTGGTTGATATCGACTGAACTGAGTTTATCTCACGCATAGACATTTATCTCAATGATCACATCGGTGTATGTATATTTGTATATACATATATATTTTATATATATTTTGTATATACATACTGTACATGTGATCCTTTTTTTTTATTACAAAAAATCCAAATAGGCTTAAGTTTCTTGTTGAGATTTATGTTAATAGATTAAATCCAAATTCAATCTTGAAAGAGAAAGAAAAGTTTTATTTTCTTGTGAAAATTTAGAATCAATTGGACCATATATTCTCCACTTTTGTCATTAGATGCTGTAAATACAGTATAGTGAGAGAAAAAATAAAACCAATTTTTGGTTTGATATCATTGTTAACTCTCCAGCGTTTGTTTCTCTTCCTCTCCTGCCATCTCAGGTCTTTCTTAGAGAGTCCCTGGAGCATCGGCTGGAGAAGCAGAGGGAGGTGGAGGTGCTGAAAGCAGCCATGATCATCCAGGCCCACATCATGGGCTACATGGCAAGGTATTATTTAAAGCTAAACTCCAAGTAATGTTCATTGTATGGCCATAAAATGACGCTTTGGTTTCCCTGGCGGCTTTGCCTCCAGGAAGCAGTACAGGAAGCTGCTGCAGTGCATCGTGGTCATTCAGAAGAACTACAGGGCTTTCTACTACAGGAGGAAGTTCCTCCTCCTGCGCTGGGCCGCACTCACCTTTCAGAAGCGTTTGCGGGGCCAGCTGGCCCGCCGGGCCTTCAGCCGGCTGCTGGAGGAGAGGAGGGAGAGGGAGGAGTGCCGCAGAAAGGTGGAGGAGGAGATGGAGAGGTGAGATTTGTCCTGATTTCTCCATCAACCCTACCTGCTTAAAAGCAGCTGACATTTATTGGGTTTTTTGTCTTTGCAGGGAGAGACTGAGACTGGAGGCTGAGAGACTCTTCAAAGAGGTGGAAAATTGGTGTTATTATTTATTGTAGCTAAAATAAGTAAGCTTAAGTAAAAAGACAGGCAAACAAAATGTGTTTTAAAGCAGCAGAAATAACCCAGTTGAGTGATAGAAATGTTGCTTTTATTCATGTTAACATTTCAGCTATGCAGTGAATGATTAACTTTCTAAATGGCTTAATTTTTATCAGAAGTTTTTGCAACATAACAAACTTCTTCTGGTTTAATATCATGTAGTCCTCAGACATTTAATGCTCTCTGAATGACTTTTGCTTTATTTAAAGAAATAATTAAATCTAACATCTCCAACAAACATGTTTCCATCAGACAGTTTTATGTTTTGTTTTTTGTTTTTGGTCTTTTTCAAGGCTGAAGAAGCTCGTCTACTTCAGGAGCTACATCGCGCCCAGGAGCTGCATCGCGCCCAGGAGCAGCATCGCATCGAGGAGCTGCATCGCGCTGAGGAGCAGCATCGTGCCGAGCAGATCGCCTCTCTTGGTTTTGCTCAGTCTCAGCTGGAAGAAGCTGCTGCAGCATCCCCTGAAACACCGGCAGAGCTGGAATCAGTGGATGTCTTTGAGGAGGCAACAGAAGAAGAGGCCATCCGTCCCCAGGAGGCGTCTCAGGTTGAAGAGATCCTCCGGTTGGAGAGAGAGATCCAGGCGCTGCAGAGGCAGAAGGAGCGTCAGGAGCTCTCCCTGACCGAAGCGTCCCTCCACCGCCTGCAGCGTCTTCGGGATCAGGAGCTACGGCGGCTGGAGGATGAGGCCTGCAAGGCGGCACAGCAATTCCTCGACTCGCTGAACTTCGATGAGATTGACGAGTGTGTGAGGAACATTGAGAGCTCCTTAGGTGTGGAAGAGGGAGAGGAAGAGGAGAAGGAGAATGGAGGTAGGAGACGCAGCGATGAGGAGGAGGTGGATGAAGGGTTTGGAGCCGATGATGAGGCTTTCAAAGACTCGCCTAATCCGAGTGAGCATGGCCATTCAGACGGTCAACGGACAAGCGGAATCAGAACGAGCGACGACTCCTCCGAAGAAGACCCGTACGCCAACGATGTGGTGATCCCACCGATGCCCCTCACCACCCTGCTTCACCAGCCGCTGCCTCCTTTACCTTCAGCCTCCCACAGCGTCTCATCCAGCGGCGACTCCGCCTTCTGCCACCCGCAGGCTTCGTCTGAGGCGCCGTCCGACGACCTGGTGGAGCTGATTCCGCCGGATGAGGACTCTGACTATGACCAGGATGACTATGATGAGGGTGCCATTGTGTCCAGCGGCAGCATGGCCTTCTCCAACTCACGCAGTGGACAGTGGTCTCCTGATTACCGGGGCTCAGTGGGGACATACAACAGCTCTGGAGTTTACCGCTTCAGCTCTGAAGGCGCTCAGTCATCGGTGAGTTTCTTATCCTGGAGACTGACTGCAACTGGTCGGGTTGACCATGTTGGATGCATTAACAATCAGTTGATTTCATTAACAGATTAACCTTTTCATGCTATATTTATTTTATTCCCTCTTTGGATCACTGAAAACATTTAAATTTGTTTAATCAGCAGTTAGTCCAACTTTAAAGGTTATAGTTTGCAGTTCCAGCTTCATCCAGATTGAGAGAAAGCCTAAATCTAGGCCCACATGTAAGGCTCTGGTTAAAGTGCTGGACGAGGTGACCCAGCTCACACAGGGTTACCGTCTCTGCAGTCTGTCCTACAGATGCCCTCAAATTAAAATCTTTAATGTGTTGGTGAACAGAGAGGTCCTGGACTGACTCTGCCAGCAATGGTCCTGTGCTAAAACAAATCCACTTTATCAGCCCTCCACCTCCATGCCTACCAGCTGGTAGGAACTGTTTGAGGTGATGGGCTGTGCTTGGTTTTCTCCACAGATGATGAGGTTCTGGATGTTTTGCTGAAATGCGACTTTGCAGATCTGAGTTGTTGTTAAAGGCAACTGAACCTTAGCAGGTTAATTATTGGTAGGATTCCTGCTTCCTCTCGTCGCATCGTGATGTACCCCTGGGCAAGCTACCCACTGGTTTAAATGTGTGTGTTCAACGTAGCTCTTGTGTAAAACGGTCTAAATGCCTGATAAGACTGGATAAGTGTCTCAGATCTGATCCTTATAACTTTTGCTTAATTTTCAAAGAAAAGAGGCTTTTTCTTTGTCCGGTCCTGAAACCTAACATCTAACACACCAGCTGAAGCCTGTCCTTTGAGCTGAGGCTCTTTGTTTATTATTAGTTTTTCGTCCAAAGAGCAGCCTAAAATATTTCTAACTTGTTTCTCACAAGGCCCCGAAACCCGTCCCAAACTGATCAGCAGCAACAGGTGAATCTCAGTGCCATTGTCTTTCCATCCTGGCATTGTGTTCCCACACCTGTCTGTATGCTTCAGCACAGCTAGCCACCAGAACGCCTATTTACACACTTAAATCCCATGAACGCAGCAGTTCTTAACTCACAGGTTTTCATTAGGAAAACTGCTGTTGTTGTTTTTTTATTTCCGAGGCTCAGTTTATGTAAAGAATGATACCAAAATTCCATCCTATGTTCTGATAACAAACTGATTAATTTTAAGACATAGTATTTTCTTTTTCTCTTAAGAGAGATCCTCAAGCTTTGAATATTTTGTCTGACTTTTGTTGCAGTTTGAGGATAGTGAAGACGACTTTGACAGGTTTGACACAGACGACGAGTTATCGTATCGACGGGACTCTGTCTACAGCTGCGTCACTCTGCCGTACTTCCACAGCTTCCTGCACATCAAAGGTAACTCCTCTCTCTCTACCATTTAATCTGAAAAAGCAAAAGGATTTTTAGAGCTCCTTCTTTAGGTGATTTAAGGCCACAAGCAGCCTGCTGTCAGAGCGTCCTCCCTCACTGTAGCAGGAAATAATGTTCTATCCTTTCATCCTCAGGGGGTCTGATCAACACGTGGAAGCGGCGCTGGTGTGTTCTGAAGGACGAGACCTTCCTGTGGTTCCGAGCCAAGCAGGAGGCGCTGAAGCAGGGCTGGCTGCACAAGAAGGGAGGCGGCTCGTCCACGCTGTCCCGCCGCAACTGGAAGCGCCGTTGGTTCGTGCTGAGGCAGAGCAGGCTCATGTACTTTGAGAACGACAGCGAGGAGAAGATGAAGGGGGTGCTGGACATGCATAATGCCAAGTAAGAAACACAAAAGATCTCCCCCTGGTTTTACTCATCTTACAACGATGCATTTTGATCCACTTGATCAATACTTACAAGAACGTTTTGATTATTTTTTGTTTTTTTGATCTGCAGAGAAATAGTTGACAACACGGGTAAGGAAAATGGTATCGACATTGTGATGCCAGAGAGGACCTACCATCTGATCGCAGAGTCTGCTGAGGACGCAAGGTGTGTCTTGTGCTCTTTAAACATGTCTTAATCCCACCCAGAACCTTCTCATACCTGCAGAGTTTCTCACAAACAGTCCATTTACCTGGAAACCTAGTGTTATAAATACTGACTAGTAGCTGCTCTGCACAGCGTCCCTTGTAAAGAATAATGATTGCTAAAAATCTGCTGTTCATGGAGAATTAAATCAGAGTATTAAAGGAAAATTTGTGATTCCGTTCTACTTATTTTAGCTCAATGAGCTAAAATACTCATGCTACTAAACAAGCCAGTATTGCCACCCCTCCACCTATGCTCTTTGGGAATTAGGGTTATTGTGATGGTGTTTTTACTGACTCCCTTGCTTGGCATGCAATGTATTCCCTCTTTCTTTATTAAAAACAGCAGTTCAACTCTTCAAATCTGAAGAGGAAACAAACATACTGTAGGAGTAGATTAGATTAGTAGATGCAGTTTTGCATGCATTTTTTATTGAGGTGCATTCACACAGAACTTGAAGAAGCCAAATGGAGCGAGTCATTTACATGTTATCTTTTAGGCAAAAGACACGATCAAAAGCAAATTAATGGTTAGAGACATAAAGGATGTATTCTGACTGATGCAAATGGTGCAAATCAGGCAAATCGACTAAAGCAAACAATGAATAGACGCAATGGAAGCACAAAAAGACAGAAGCCAGGTTTTGCCTTAGTTCAAGAATCTAAACTTTTCTATTAATTTGCATTGTGTAACCAATCAGGTACTGGATATGGTTGTGATCTAGGGTGAAGGAGCGCAGAGGACACCACATTTTTGGACACAAAGAGAAAAGTACTACTGTGACAAATTTTAATCTGACCATAGCTCTTAGGTTGTTAGGAGCGTCTGTCCATCTGTTCTTGTTTGGATTTCCACATTAAACACTTCATTGTGACTCGCTCAGGAATATCAAGGTCCTTCATATTGAATTGAACAAACAGGAGTAATGAGCAAATGGACAGAAAGTTCTCCTGTTTGATGACATGGTGAATTAAATTCACTTTCTGTATATAGCACCACCTTACAACAAATGCCATCTGAAGCTAGCGGAGCTAGGATTACATTTCCCAGTGTCACTTGTGAGGGAGATTCAAAATGTCCTTTTCACACTGTCATATTTGGTGTCAAAGCACCTTCAGGGTACTCTAGTTTTAAGCTTAAGCTCACCGCTAGCAAAGAGAACAGAAGAAGGAAAGAAGTTTTAATAGATGATGCTCAAACTAGGAAGAAGTTCTTATGAAGGGTGAACCTCCACTTGAATCACACGATGTAACGATTTTACTTATTGAACAGGTTTATGTTAGTGAGATAAAATGTTTTGCATTTGATAAAAATCATGCTGATGGTGTTTCCATGGTTACAGTCAATGGTTCAGCGTGCTGAGTCAGGTCCATGGCTCCACCGAACAGGAGATCAGTGAGATGCATGATGAGCAGGCCAATCCCCAGAACGCTGTGGTGAGTTCACCAAACGTTCACCAATATTCCTGATTCATCTCCTCTTTTTTTTTCAGCAATCCAGCAATATTGATGAAGCATCTTTTCTACCTGTAACCCTTTTATTCCTCACCTGCATTCTTCCTTCCTCAGGGAACGTTGGACGTGGGCATGATTGACTCGGTTTGTGCATCAGATAATCCAGAAAGGTATGTGTTTTCATGTCTCCATGAGGTCTTCAGTCTATCAAAAGGCAAGTTATCTGTTTCTTAAACCATGTTTTCTCTTGTGTTAAAACCAGACCAAACTCTTTCGTCATCATCACTGCGGAGCGGGTGTTGCACTGTAACGCCGACACGCCTGAGGAGATGCACCACTGGATCACCCTCCTGCAGCGCTCTAAAGGAGACGCCCGGGTGGATGGCCAGGAGTTCATCATTAGAGGTAGGTTTCAGGATGGATATGAGGAGAGAACAGTCTGTTACTATTTCTTGAAAAAAAATGGAGAAGAACAGTAGCTAAAGAAAAATGTCTATTGAAAACTTCCTTCATCATTTCCTTCCTTCCCTTCTACTTTCCTTCTTAATTTCCTTCTTTCCGTCCTTATTTCTTTCCCATTTCTTAACTATTACCTTCCTTATTTCCCTCCTTATTAATTTACTTACTTACTTATTTAATTCACTGTTTCCTTAACTATTTCCTTACTTACTTATTTCCGTCCTTATTCATTCCCTTCCTTCCTTCCTTCTTCCTTATTCCCTTCCCTTTTTCCTTACCTATTTCCTTCCTTCCTTTTTTAGCCTCTAGGCCTGTATAAAAGGCTGGATTACAGTAGAAAATCTACTAATAAATCATAGTTAGGTTCTGAACAAGAGAAAGCTCGTTGAAGAATCTGAATTCAATTCAAATTTCAATTCAGTTTATTTATATAGCACTAATTCACAACAAATTTCATCTCATGGCACTTTACAGAGACAATTCAACCATATCATACAGTCAGACTGGTTCAAAGTTTCTATCTAAGGAAAACCAGTTGATTGCATCGACTCATTGACTCAAAGGCGATCCCTCACACTAAGCATGCTTGTTGCGACAGTGGAGAGAAAAAACTCCCTTTTAACAGGAAGAAACCTCCAGCAGAAGCCAGACTCAGTGTGAGCGGCCATCTGCCGAGGCCGACTGGGATTCAAGGAGACAGAGATAGACTTACAGAAAGAAGCAGAAATAAAAGTACTGAAGAGAACAATGTTCTTAATTCCGGATTGGAAAATGATTGTCTCAAATACCTGCAAGATCAACCATAAATAAAACTAAATACTTGAGTGCTGAGATTTCAGATTTTATGTAATAGATTTGTACACTTTAAAAGGTTGTAAAACAAATAGAGCAGAATAACAGAGATGAATTGATCTTCTTCAGGCTGGTTGCACAAAGAGATGAAGAACAGTACCAAAGCCTCAATGAAGCTGAAGAAACGCTGGTTCCTGCTCACCCACAATTCCCTGGACTACTACAAGAGCTCAGAGCGGAACGCCTTGAAGCTGGGAACCCTGGTGCTGAACAGCCTCTGTTCTGTGGTGCAGCCGGATGAAAAGTTCTACAAAGAGACCGGTAAGTTCAGGGCATAAGTAGAGGAATTCATGTCCCACTGTCTTCTTGTTTTCATACAGCTCACATGTTTGAATTTTGCTTGGCAGGATACTGGAATGTGACGGTCTATGGACGAAAACATTCGTACCGACTCTACTGCAAGCTGCTGAACGAAGCCACGCGTTGGGCCAGCTCCATCCAGAATGTCATCGACACCAAAGCTCCCATCGACACACCGACACAGCAGCTCATCCAGGACATTCGGGTAAATAATAATATTCTCTCTGTGCAGCTGAGGCTTAGCTTAACAGGGTTAAAGGGACTTCTAAGATGTAAAAGTCCTGAGCCTGTTGTGATACAGGTTCGGATTGGAATTCTCCAGTTAAAGATCAGCTGTGCTTTTGTCTGCAGGAGAACTGTCTGAACTCAGAGGTGGTGGAGCAGATCTACAAGAGGAACCCCATCCTGCGCTACAGCCACCACCCGCTGCATTCCCCGCTGCTGCCGCTGCCCTACGGAGACATCCAGCACAGCGGTAAGACGCAATACAAAAACAGACATCCATCAACTGGGCCAGGAAGGTGACAAAGATCCCAACCACCTTCCATGACCTTTAGCTTCTTATCCTCAGTCATCTCTAACAGATTTGATCCTCACAGGAGTAGCTAGAATTTCACCAGGTACCCTGATGCAAGTCTGGTCTTGATTCTGAAGTATTTCATTTAAGATTATATTCTAGAAAGAGCGGTTTTAAAAAGTGGTAATGTTCTAGTACCTATCTGATTCACCAGAGAGTACATTTCATCTTCTCTCCTCTGTCTCTCACCCAGTGTCACGCAGTAGAAGCTACACAACCCTGCAGGATGAAGCCCTCAGAGTGTTCAGCTCTCTTCAGCACCTTGACGGAGTGGCTGACCCCGTCCCCATCATCCAGGGGATCCTGCAGACAGGTCAGGAGCTCAAACCGCTGCGTGACGAGCTCTACTGCCAGCTGATCAAGCAGACCACCAGGCCGCCGCAGCCTGGGAGCCCTGGGAACCTCTGCAGCTGGAAGATCCTTGCCTGCATGTCCTGCACCTTCGTCCCCTCACGGAGCATCCTTAGATACCTAAAGTTCCACCTGAAGAGGTAAGCAGTGGTGTACAGAGGGGACTTCTTTTATTCCTGTAGCTTACAGTTGACCTGTTGACCTGGTATCTGTCCACAGGACCCGTGAGCTCTTCCCCGCCTCTGAGATGGACCGTTACGCCGCCTTCGCATTTGACTCTTTGAAAAAGACTCGATCTAGGGAGAATGTGCCGTCGCAGGAGGAGATCCGCTCCATCGTGGCCCGGCAGGAGATGAGCACCACGGTTCACTGCCACGGGGGAGGTTCCTGCAAGATCACCATCAACTCTCACACCACAGCCGGAGAGGTTAGTTCCCTTACCAAAGACAACAGAAGGTCACTGATCATAACAAATATACCAAAAAGAAAGCCGGAAATTTTAATCTGGAAAGAGAAAACATGTAAGATTCTGGTTCATTTGAGGAAAAAGACAATAGTGAGTTGGTTTAAAGTCAGGAAAGGTTGTCAGGATTTAGCTTTTAATTTGAAAAGTTCTCCAAAATGTAGTTTGCATTTTTGTGACTGGTCCCCACCCATCCCTGTCAGGTGGTGGAGAAGCTGATCCGCGGCCTGGCCATGGAGGACAGCCGGAACATGTTTGCTCTGTTCGAACACAACGACACCACAGAGAAGGCCGTCGAGAGTCGGACTGTGGTAGCAGATGTGCTCGCCAAGTTTGAAAAGTAAGCTCCAGCATTTAAGTCTAGTTTACAGGCATCCTTTAGCCTCTGGGTCTGCTATTAATGTTCCACTTCTGTTCTGCAGACTTTCAGCGAGCGCAGAGGAAAACAACACCGGCTGGAAGCTGTACTTCAAGCTGTACTGCTTCCTGGACACCGATGGCGTTCCTAAGGACAGCGTGGAGTTCGCCTTCATGTTTGAACAGGTGACCACTGTTGACCTTCATTTAATTCACCTCGGGGGTTTTTTGCATATATTAGTCTCTGCTGGGTAGCTGATTCAAATAGATTGGTCTGTTTATTCAAAAGAGAAAATGATAACATATCAGAGGAAACTTTGTTAAAGGAATGTTTTAATGTCTCTAAGGCTCATGAGGCAGTCATTCAGGGTCACTACCCTGCCCCAGAGGAGACTCTTCAGTTTCTGGCCGCCCTAAGGCTGCAGTACCTCCTTGGTGACCAAAACCCCCAGGCGAACATGCCAGAGATGTCCCAAGTTTTCCCCATGGCCCGCCTGCGCGCCCGCGTGCAGAACTCCGCCAAGTCGTTCGCTCCAGGTTCTGGTTCAGTGGCAGAACGCTCCGGAACGGCAGAAAGAAAACGCTCCAGCTTCCTGGAGGGGACGCTGAGGCGGAGCTTCAGGAGCGGCTCTCTGAGCCGGCAGAAGCTGGAGGAAGAGAACAGCCTGGAGGCCTGGATGAGGGAGGAGGCAGCGGCGGTGAGGACCAGCGTCATAGACAAGTGGAGGAAGTTCCAGGGCATGAACCAGGAGCAGGCCATGGTGAAATACATGGCACTAGTGAAGGAGTGGCAGGGATATGGCTCAACGCTCTTCAACGTCGAGGTGAGGATGGAACAGTTTCCTCTTGTAGGTTTTATGGAAACCGAGCCGAGCATCATTGACCCTCTCTGATAACCCTTCTAGTGCCGTGATGGAGCGTTCCCCACGGAGCTGTGGCTCGGTGTGAGCAGAGAGTCCATCTCTGTGTACAAACGAGGGGAGCCATGGCCTCTGGAGGTTTTCCCCTACGAGCTGATTCTGTCCTTTGGAGCGCCGCTGCCCAACATCTACAAGATCGCCGTGGAGGGCCGAGAGCTGGTCTTCGAAACCCAGATGGTCAGTACCACTCCAAACATAAATCCACCTCTATTGGTGCCTCCTATAAAAGCTTTAACAGTGTGAAACGTGTCAGCCGTAACAAACCTGAATGCTGCTCCTCTCCCCCTGCAGGTGATGGACATCGCTAAGCTCATGAAGGCGTACATCAGCATGATCGTGAAAAAGCGCTACAGCAACAGTCAGTCCGTCAGCAGCCACGGAAGCAAATGCAGTGCTTGGTGAAGTCGGCTGAAGGATGGAGACCCAGAAGGATTGACGCCACTCGTAAGGAGAAACACCACGGTGCTACTACACTGTCCTCACATGGAGGAACTGTTCGCTAACATCACCTTTAAGTGTTTGGTGAAACGTTTCTGATGTTAACTGTTCTTTGGATGCAAAGACAAGGAAAGTAGATGAGGCTGCACCTCAATCCGAAATCAGTGACATTTCTTCACTATGTCCACATTCTGCTGGGGGGATACCTGAGCTCAGACCAAAGTATCTGCAGGTCGGAGCTAATGAGAACATCTGGACCTTCAGGTATGATGCTCATAATCAGTCATCAGAGCAAACCACAAACTAAGGCTAGGTTAAAACCCCTCAGATAAAGATTAGATTTTCTCTATGGGCTACTTATGATGATGCTTTATATGAAGTGGAATGTGGTCCATTTAAAACCTTAAAAATTAAGACATTTATCTGAATATTAATAGATTTGGGCTCCAAAATGTTCCTGTTTTCCATACCAAAGAAAACCGGTTCTCATTGAGTCAGCATTGACTTTTAGCCACTTTTTAAAAAACATGTACAAAGTTGACTTTATGGCCATATCTTGTGGGGAAAAAAGGTTGAAACCCCGTGGCACACAGCAGTTACTAATAAAAAGACTGTCTGAATGTATTTTTCTCACTTCCAAAAACAAAACAAGCTGCCCTGAATACAATTCTCGAGCCTTTCGATTCTTTTATGACTGATTTACAGAGAATAAGAGATCCTAAAGTGCCTGAATGAACTCTAACCAGAAAATTTGCGGGTGAAAGTTTCTCAGAAAAAGAAAAAGGTGCTTAAAGGTTTCCTGAAACCGCTGAACTAGTCCAAGTGCATAAGTCATTCAAGTTTAAGTTTCCAAAATTTCACAACTCACCAATTGTTAGACAATCGTTAGCTGATACCAGATCCTCTGTATATGTTCTGGTGGACCACAAAAATATGCTTTTTTCAGGATTAGATATGAATCATTTTTAGGAAACCTGGGAACAAACAGCTTTTCTACAGCAGCAATCCTTACAGATCTGGAACATGTAAGCAGATGTTTGTTCCAGCGTTGACTGACCCGCTTGGTCCGACCCGGTTCGGCAGCGTGACATTCCAACATTTCTCTGGAGCTCCGCGGGCGGCAGATCCATCCAAAGATGTGCAGGTTCCTCCCACAGTTCAGTGCCTTGTTGTAAATTCTGTACTTATTTTGTTTTACACCTGCGGATTGGTATTTGGTATAATGTGCAATGTAATATATATACATATATATTATATATGATATAATCATGTGGACTGTACATTTCAGGTCTTTGCTTCTGATTTATCATCCCAGCATTTTTCTCTTGTTTTGTTTTTTTGTATTCTTTTAAATCTGAATTAGCAGCAATGTGTGTCGATCTGATGATTCTTACAATAAATAAAACAATTATGTTTGGTGAAACTGCTTTTTTTTCATTATTTTCTTATGATCTGAGTGAAAAAAAATCCCTAAATTTAAATTGGAATTCAAATTTTTACAATTTCATTGATAAAATCAGACATCATTGAAATCAGCTTCAGGATTCAAAGTCTAAAATGTTTATGGGAAAACCTGTAATGCATTACATTGACTTTTGTATTGTATTATTATGTAAGATCAGTGCAGTATAACTTTCATTGATAACCTACAATAAAAACATGCATTAATGTGGAGACAATGAATCAAAGATGTATAAAAAGTCCCATTTCTATGGCATCATCCCTACCTGTGTGACTATCTTGCCCTCAAAGCTTCCTGCAGGAAATTCATGCATTCTGACTAATCTACTTTCTAAAGCAGCGTCTTATTGGAATATGTTATTTTTCCCCTGAGTTTATGTTATAAAAGATAAAGCCTTCCTGTCAAGAAAGAAAACTAAACTAAACAGCTAGAAGCAAGATGGCAACTTTTATTCTGATTGGCCAGGTTGAGCGGTCACCATCCACAGCTTCAGCACACAGGTCAGCTTAGTTCATTTTTTCTTTTTTCTTTTACAGTTGTTCCTATTCCTATATTTAGATTTAGATTTTCACAAACTGCTTAAAACTGAAACTATTATTCAGTTGTTTCACCCTACATCGCTCACAACACTGCAGAACTAGTTTAATCAATACAAGATCCACAAAACAGAATTAAATCTGAGGGAGTCTGACTTTTTTCCAGTTTTTCTGAAGACATTTCAACAGAAAAACTGAGAGCAAAGTCTGGTAGCCTCCAGTTTAAATGTGTTTTGTGGTTTCCATAACTCAAATGATTTACACAGACTTTAGAATAAGACATTTCCAGCCCAAACCTAAGCTACATCAGCATGAAGTGTTTGTCCAGGTGGTGCATGTTAGTTAAGCTGGGAATTCAGATCCTTAAACTAATTTATCTTTGAACAAAGACAACTAGATTTAATGCAAAGGGTGCTTTAAAATTGGCATATAAATAGAAATAAATGCTATTCATAACTAATTCAAATCATGAAAATTGCGTCATGATGTGTGAAATCGTACTGCTCTCCAGAACATCTCACATAGTCCATCTCTCCAAAGGCTTGAAGCTTTCAAATCTGATGGATTTAAATGAATGAATCCACATTTCTCTCTGTGTACAAATATCCTTTATACATGACAACCATGTTACATACAAAGGAAACACATACAGTCACATTCAAGTCATATTTGTGCTGCACAATGAGACGTTGATATTAAGCCTCTTAAGGCACCAAATTAACCAAAAAAATCTTTAAAATCCATCCAATCCTTGGAAGCTCAACAGAGCATTGATCATAAACGTCTTAGTAAAGTGTGGTTAAATTCTTTGTCACAGCAAAACACTTTCATGTTAAATGAATGTTGCTTATAGCAGCGTATTCCAGAAAATGAACAAAAACCTGCTGCATCATCAATTGAAATCTGTACCATTCAGATGTCAGGTTGTGCTCATTAGAAACCATGTTGGCTTCTGTTTTATATCTATGTAAAACATTGATATGATTTAATAGACCTGCTTAGCTTTCTAACTAGTTAGAGTATAAACACTCATCTTTGCTCACTGACTGGGAAGTGTTTATTGGAACTAATGAGATAAGATCTAATTTACTGAGACTTTAAAATAATAAAAAGTTGCTTAATATTCATAGAAAATCAAAAGGGGATCATATTTGGACAGGAATATAAAGGTGGAAGCATCAACATTTTGTACTGGACAAACATTTCTGCAACACGCTGACCCTGTTCAAACTAAACACCTCGAGCCTCTAGTGGTTATTTGCATTACTGCTCTGTTAATTTCAATTTAGGGATAATAAAATACATTCTTGATAAAAAAAAAAAAAGAAGAAGAAGAAAATGTTTTATGCTTTAAAATAATGAAATAAAAAAGGGTTAGAGTTAAGATCTGTTACTTAACTTTGCTTCCACATTGATATTGTCTCAATCAGTATTAAACTGGGTTCAGATAAGAGTCCAGTTATTAGACAGACAGAAGAGACAGAGCTACAGTTATGATGAAAAGAACATTAATTATCTTTCAATCATTAGATTTTCTGTATCAGGACATAATTAAAAAAACTGGATGTTTATTGGGTAATATAAAGTGTAAAATAATGCACAACAGAATAGGGGTCATCAGCACTGAGATGTGGGTTAACACCACACCAAGACCTAAAGACATCATCACTGCAGGTGCAACCTTATGACCAGCAACTAATGCTGCTTATAAATCTTTAAAGGGTTATGAATGTACTATAGGGAGACAGTATCCAGTGGATAAAACATTTAAGGCAAATGCTAATCTTTTCAGTGGTGGAAGCAATGCAACACTCTCCAATCTTCAACTCTACAGCCCTCAGCATGCTAAATGTAAAAGTTCATAACAGGACAGGTCAAAAGTGGCTTGATTTGGAAGAGGCTGGGGAAAAAAATAAAAAGGGTTTAATTTCTCTTTAGAGAACATGGCTGGGTCTGCATGAAGAAAATTACTTCTGGAACAACATTCTATGGATGAGACCCAGACAGCTCAGCCACAATGATGTGGTTGGAGAAAACCATACTATAGAATATCAGTGCAAGCAACTACTGGTGGAGGGATGAACACCTGGGGTTGCATTGCAGCCATGGGAACTGCATGCTTTGTATTCATTGAGTCAACTATGACCTGCTTTGATTAACAAAGTATTCAGGAGTCTTATGTCTGACAGTTGAAGCTTAACTCAAACTGGTTAATCAACAATAATCCCAAACAGCAGACATCCAGTTTTTATTATGTCCTAGCCTTTAGATGAGTAGAAACACCTGCAAAAGCTAAATTAGCTGAAGTAATGTTTTCATTACGTCCTGATAATTAAAATCTAAGAACTGAAGGAGGGGGTTATTTTCTTAAAGATGACTGACAGCAGCTCAAATAATGTTTCTGGCCTGTAGTGACGGTCTACTTCTTTAGTTCACAGTGCTTAAAGTCTG
This sequence comes from Cyprinodon variegatus, assembly GCF_000732505.1. Classification (NCBI taxonomy): domain Eukaryota; kingdom Metazoa; phylum Chordata; class Actinopteri; order Cyprinodontiformes; family Cyprinodontidae; genus Cyprinodon; species Cyprinodon variegatus. The sequence goes on from NW_015150623.1 coordinate 1,062,774, forward strand.
AATACATCCTGACAAATTCCTCAGTAACAAAACGTCTTGGCACTAAAGACAGTAACAACCCTAGATTAGAAGTTTTCTGAATTTGGACCTTTAGAAGCTGCTTGGCTGCCTCTACTGAAAACATCAAGGAGTTCCTAAGTTCAGACCATAAAAGGTGACAGATCTCAAAGAGAAAGTTACCTAAACTGCTTCGACTAGACTGAAATAACCTATTATCAAACCTTCCTGATCTAGAATCTAAAGGATTAAATGAGCCCCAAGTTCTGGAGTAAGCAATCATAACAGAATAGTCTGACCTTATATACGCTACGATTTCAACTGTTTATGATGGATGAAACAGACTCAGCCACAGTGCCAACATTGTGTTCTTGAACATCCATCTTTATGTCTTGAAACAGCTGCTGTAACGTAAAGATGGAAGAGCAATACCTTATAGAGATTGGTTTGGGGACCAGCCCCAGAGAGAAGAAACACCCCAACTTATCTGAAGCACATGAAGCAACCAGAACGGTGGCAACGAAGTTTGAATGTATGAGCCTCCAGATTCCAAGAGTGTGATGGATCCAAGGTGTTTACTCTGCTTCAAACTGACGTTACACGAATGACAACCTCTCCCGAGTCAGCGTCCTGGCTCAGGTTGTTTCGAGGCACCAGCCCACGACAGAAGGGGGCCAAACAGAGGCAGGTCCACGGCCGTGACCCGAGCTGGGTGGGATGCAAGGGCCCGCCGGGCCCAAGGGTAGTCAGAGGCAACCAAAGCGTCCTGGGGCCCAGCGAGGAGTGGGCAGTGCTGGTCTCCTCCATGTCTTTGGCCTTGTCATAACTTTGAACATCCCAATGGAGGTTTACTGCTCGCCAGCGCATGAAGACGTTATACACTGCTGCCCCCTCATGGACTATCAAACCTGTTACAATGACAGCAGAGGAGGACAATGGGATATATGATAAATGTATGGGAGGACAGAGAAACCTCACTTATACGTAGCAACACAATGTCACTTTGAAATTTTAGAAAACAATTCAGCTTTGAATTTGAGTGCATAAGCGAGATCCTATTCTGAGAAATGATTTCCATAAATAAAATGTCCAGGGCCACACTTTTAAACCATTGACTTCTGAAGTTCTGTTTCATCCCTACTGACCGCCAGAGGCGGTGCTTGAAGCACCGCCTCTGGCGGTCAGTAGGGATTCATAGAACCGTAGTTACGGTAGTAACTTTCGTTCTCCATGTAGCACAGACGCTAATTTCCCTTTGTCAGAACAGAAACGGTAAGAAAACATGACATACTTAATCTTAATGCCACAAGCAAATAATGATATTAGAATAATTTAAGAATAATTTTAAACAACTGGAACTTTGAGACATAAAAAATCTTCATTATGGGATCACTGGGTTTCCATAGCAACCGTTGGAGCTATGTAAATGCCAGAAAAAGGCCCTACCAGCATAAATTTCTTTGAAATTTTAGGGAACTTTACAGGGCCTTTAACTGGACTTGTGTGTTTTTTGGTCACAAAAAGCTCTGATTGAGTTAGAGGATGAAACCTTTTAATCAACAAATACTGCAGACAGTAAAACAAACTATGTGATGTAGAAAAGCACATCATGTCCACTGTCAAGTAAGGTGAAGAATGTGTGATGCTAGGGGTCTGTTTCCCTTCCAAAGACTCTAGAAACACTGGCATTATTAAACCTTTTGTTATGGTAGGATATTGACTTGGCAGAAGAAAAAAACAATTAAACCCTGCAGTCCAATAGAAACAGTGCTGTGCTTAACAGAGGAAAACATGAGGAGTAAATGCTCCGGGCAGCAATTACTTTCTTTGTTTTTTTTCTGAACAATTACGCACAACATCAGTGTTGGATTTTTTTTTTCTGTTATTTGCTCCACATTATAACCTTGTGCCCTTGTACTTCTGTGTGATCTTTAACGGTGCAAAAATGAACTTACGGTAAAACAACCCACAATATCTCCAGAAAGCTTTTTTGCTTTCATTTGTGTAAAAGTTAAAGATGTTAAAGAAGTTAAAGCTTCCAAACTGACCTACGCAGACCAGATCCATGAAGCCGTACATGCCGTAGCAGATCTGGAAGAGCACATCACGGCGCTGCCAGATGGCCTGCGGGCTGAGAGCCGACCACAGCAGCCAGGAGATGCTGGCCACCAAGAAGAGGGAACCCAGGAACACGGCGATGATCTGCACCTTCTCCACCAGGGTGATGGTGATGGACTGCCACTGAGACAGAAGACATGGATAAAAACTGTTCAAACAGCGAGTCAGCAGGTGCACATAAGAATAAAATGTGGTAATATTTGATCTATCCTTCAAATAAAAGTCGGCAGGATCATTGCTGAAAGACAGTTTTCACTTTCTTTCATTTTTTAAAATGTTTTCTGTAAAAGAGTAACAAAGTTGTGTATAAAAATGAAGTGATTGGATGGATGATAGTCAAATTAATCCTAAAAAGCATGCTGCGCACATTTTGCATCGCACCTTTTACATTTATACCCCTAAATAAAACAATTATGATGAAATTTAAGAAAATAAAGTCATTTTAATAAACATGATCCACTCCTTAAAGTATGTCTGTACCATTAGTTATTTTATTTAGACACTACATGAAATGCACACAAAAAATATATATATATTTTTTTTTTATGCTGCCTGGTTCCATGTCAACCCTAGCCAGTATTATGAAGAGCCAGACTGCTGGATTTAAAGAGTCAGATGTGGCTCCAGGTTGGAAGATATGAGCTGTTTCTTTGTATTTGTCTAACAAACACTTTCATCTCTGTCCAAATCTGGATTTAAACTTTAATTACCATTTTAAGCAAAACCGAGATTGTGTTCCTTGCTTTTTAGCTTTATATTATTCAGCTTAACACAAAAGCAATTCAGATAACACCTTATAGAGTTTACTTTATTTTCCTAAAACCCTATAGAAAATAACAACAGGCACTACCTCTTGTCACTTCAGCACTTACATACTAAACTATATTTCATGAATTCAATGCTAATACAATCCTTTTATCTTTTTATTTACATACCTTAATGATACTCTGAATTATTCTTTCTCTCTGTCTTCATTTCTCTTTATCACCTCTAAGCAAATTGTCCTTCTTGGTATGGATGATCTGCACAATCTAAAACAACATGATCTACCTGTTGAGTCCCCATGCTAACCATCTGTCTAAGCAGTGCCCTGATGGAACCAGCTGAGTGAAGTACCTTTACCTGCCATGGTCTCTTCATGTTGATGGCGATGACCTGGAATCGATAGCAGCAAAGCTCACAGGTCCAGCAGCCTCGTTCGCTGATCCACTTCAGCAGACACTGCTGATGGGTGTACCGCACCGAGCCGTCACACCGGCACGGGTTCAACAAATCACCCTGTAAAACCAAAGAAAGTATAAGAATAAATAGGTCAAAGGCAAAGTCACACATATCTAAAGTATAAAATCAAAAAAGATAAACAAACAGCAGCAAAACCTGTGAAGTTTTTGTGCCTTTTCACTAATAATAAAACGTTTCTCTGCTATGAAAGTTTAAATTTTTTCCATATCAAAGGCTTATTTATGTTAAATAGATAAGCTGAGATAAACAAAACATGAAACCACAATTAATCAAGCAAAGTACTATAGTATAAAAGATATACTGGCCTTTATAAGAATATGGTACAAGAATAAATCTCTTGTTGCTTTAAATAAAACTGAGGGGAAGTTTTCAACTTTGATACTTTATGAGCATTAAATAAAATGTCATGAGTAGTTAAAAAAAAAAAACACAAGGATAGAAAAAATATATATTTTTCCAAACTAAAATAATGAAAACCGGTGAGGGTGGAAGTGGGTGAAAACTAAACAGAAAATAAGTAACTCCCAGATTTAGATGAGACAGCAATCTCCTGTATCCTCCTTACATCCAGATAAAGGAGTGAAGATGCATTTATGCGGGTGAATATTATAAAACCTTCAAAACTTTGCTCTAAAATGTATGTCTTTCCCAAAGAAAACAAACGTAATGTAACACCTAAAAGAATCACGTCTGCATTTAAACATGGTGGTGTGAGGATCATGCTCTGGGGTTATTTACAAAAGAAATATAGTGTCATGGAAATTATGAATAAATGCAAATACTGATAAGTTCTGATCTCAGGTGTTTCCCACAAAAACTAAATATAAAAGAATAAGTAAATAAAAATAATTGAACTTTATTAATTTCAAATTAGAGAAATCAACTCTGCATTTAACCCATCCTCTTTGGGGAGCAGTGGGCTCCCACTGTGTGGCGCCCGGGGTTAAGGGTCTTGCTCAGGGACCCAGAGTGCCGGCTGTAGTGATCGAAACGGATACTGGCAACCTTCTCTCAGCACAAGTGCACTGCTCTAACCACTAGGCCATCACTCCCCCTCAAAGAGGGATATTATATACATCAATATATATATATACAGTGAGTCCAATTTCACAATGAATATTATACATACTTTTCATAAGAACAGTGTAATTTAGGGAGGGATGAGAATATGAGGTAATTTAAGAGATTTAAAGTACTTTTGTGAAACATTTTTCCAAATATCTGCATTTTTTGAGGTTTGGTTTGTCATTCATACATGTAGCCTCTTTGTGGATGTGTTCCTCCAAAAATATATGTTTTTATTTCGTATATATTCATAAAAATAACAATATTTTGGGGAAGCAAACAGCTCAAACTTCAATTTGAAGATCCATCTAAAATAGTGATTTTCAAAGAGGGCCCGCCAGGGGCCGCTAGGAAAGCCTTAAAAAAAACTAGGGGGGAAAAAAAAAATAATATGCAAAAGAAAATATTAAAAATACATTTTGTTATCAAAAATATATATCTTAATCATCTTCTTTATAAACTATAACTTATAATCCTATATAATTAGCTTAGTTAGAGGCTCTTCCTCTGTCTATCTAAGCAAGAAAGGGCTATCCAACCTTGGCTGGTCCTTCAGGTCACTGAGATGCCGTTTGCTTTTACAATAATATACTTGTTTGTATGACTTGTTTGACTTTTAACTATAAAGCTACTCAAAACAAAAAATGAAGCATGTCCAGATGTGGACAGTGATGACACTAACAGGCCCAGTCCTTCCTTTACGCTCTCATAACAACAGCTTCATAAAAAATGATTGGTTACAAATATAAACAAAGTATAGACATGCTTATATTTTACTGCAAAGCAATTTTGATAATAATAAATGAACAGGAATAAAAGTAAATCAAACATTCTAATAGTTGACTTTTCTTTAGATATTTTATAGGATTGTTGGCTAATTTGCAAATGGGGTCCTTAGCTGGAAGCGGTTTGTTTTCTATATAAAGCCTTATCTGAGTAACATACAAGGTGAAAATCTAAAGCCTGTTTTTGACTTTCTTTTTTAAAACGAACCTCTTTAAGGTGATTAAGCTACAAATGTAAATGTGCTTTCTTTTGCAAACATTTGATCTGTTTTCATCAGTAAATCAGTGCCTAGTTTTATGTTTCCAGACTCAAAATTTGCTGATGGCTTCTTTAGAAATAGAGAAATAGAGGATGCAGGACAACTTGTGCATGTACTGTAGTGTTATACAGTATTACCCTAAACTTCACTAAGATGTCTGTAGCTGCAGCAGGCTTGATTAATGACAGTGGGTCCAGGTTGGTGGATCCTGGTGCCAAAAACCAGGAGGAAGATTAAAAACAGCAAAGTAAGGGGTTTAGAGCGATTCAGCACTGAATTTATAATCACTAAGTTTCATGTAGGTGTCTTTCATAATGCCTGGTTAGACTCCACTAACAAAGAGGTGCTTTATCATCATGTTTTGCAAGGAAAATAATGAAAGTTTCCTGAAAGGAACATTTTCAGAGCAACTATTGTGTCCTTGAAGCTCAGTTACTGCAGATTCCTGTAAGCAAGTAGGAAGCGAAGGGAGTGGCTTGGCATATAGAGGAACACATTTAATCTAAAGCAATGATGGCATTTTTCTGCAGATTTTCTCTTTTTACAGCAAGCATCTCAGGGATATTTGACTTTATTTTCACATAACCAACCAGATCCCTTCTGTACATTTGTCTTCACACCCTCCAGGCTGTTATACAAAGCGATCTGCATCTATCAAAGTTACAGTTATTCCATTTCACATCGACCAGTCCCTGTCGCATCTTTAATAAGTTTTGAGGATAGGAGAGAAGCTGTCTGTTTCTGATTTACTGCAAAACCACGGATCCAGGATTAATCCTCCATTCATTTCCATGATCTAAATTTCCCCTTCACCAAAACACCTTTTGTTTTAGAGACTCAACTTTGCTCTTTTCCCTCCAGCAGGTGATTCATCAAAATACACCCATAACTTGTCCACCAGAGGGCCTAAAGTCAGTGATCATTTCTCAAACCTACAGCAGGATGCGGCTTGGAATTAATCATCACAGCTATTTCTCCCTTTTCTCCTTCCTGTACTGTAGGTGTTTTTTTTTTCAGACTTTCCTGCAGGCCTGACCTGCCAGCTGGGTTGAGACGGGCATATTAATAGCATATTAAGGTCAGTGGAGCTTATTTTCCATGGAGTCATATTAACCTTATGTGTTTAAAATGACCTCAGAGGCTCTGAGTTCAAACTGGTCAGTCCTCCAGTAAAGGAGTGCATGATGAATCGAACAGAAAACATGATTTCAAAATTAGTCCTGACTTTAATGAAGGCTTTATGAAATGAATGTGACAAGAAGACGACCTACGGTAGCAGGAACAGAAACATAATCTATCCTGAAGCTACTCTTAAGTGCTGCTTTGGGAACCTTTATTTCCTTATTTTTCTATTAATAACTTTTAAACTTGACCTACTTTTAAAGGTAAAGTAAAAAGGTTTACACCGTTGGTACAAACATCAGAGGTTAAATGACAGGATCTACAGTAACTTCATCTTTAGAGAAAAATGCATCCTCCTTTCATTAAAGTGCAGTTTCTAAACTCAGTGATGTAATAAGAGTTGGGAGCCATCCGGGTCTTAATGTCCTTCCTATGAAATCATTATTAAATGCAGAAGAAGAAAGACTTTGGTTTGAACTCTACTGAACTAAAAGCTTGCAGAGGGCATTTAGGCATCATTCAGAAAAATCCAGTTTACACCTAAGATCCCAGCGACCTCAGTGTTCACTGCTGTTCAATTATTTGACTGAAAGTAATGATGAGTGGTCAGTCTTCCTCTTTTTCTGCTGTTCTCCAACATAAAACATCCCTGTTTCTCTCTTCTTGTGTCAGATGGTTGGATTTACTGAGACGATAACCTTCCTGAAAATTTGTTTTCTATTTTATCATCTGGTTTGGTTTACTTTAACTCCCAGCTTAGCTAACTGCAGTGTTTATAATTAAGTCAGCTAATCACTTTGATAATAAAGCTATATATACTTTGAGCATCTTATATATTTCATTTATTTACCTAATATAATGAACGTCACAGCAATTTAAACAGAAAGCCAACAGGCGGTAACACATAATACTTGTCTTTTCAAGAACTTCCCAGGTACATTCTCACATCTCAGAGGGTCATCTCTAGAACATTGCTAGTGCTTTAAACAAACTTTTCCTTTACTTTTTTTTTTTCCATAACTTACTATCTGGTACATTTCTAGAGCTTTCACTTTGGAATTTTTTTACAGCTAAATTTCCCAGTAACTTTTATTTCCCTACCTGAACAATAACTTTGTTTATGGTTCTGTCCTGAAATAAACTAAGAAGCTAAAGAGTATCTCCTGTTACTTTCCAAAAACCTTCTTTTCTCAACCATTCTTTTTACAACTTTCCAACAACTTACTTTCTTGTACTTTCACAGCTTTCTTCATTACTAGAATTTCCCTTGAATTTAACAAGTTACTTTCTAGAACCTTACAGGATACAGGATAAGACCTATATGATATACCAGATTAAACAAATAAATTTTAGGTCACATTATAACAGCAGCTAATACCCTGTCAGTTCTAGGAAAGTTAAAAAGATATTTCACCATCTATGTTGGACTGGAATATATTTTATTTATGTTTTATTTATAATAAGGTATATGCGAATATGTAAATACATTTGTATGGCTGTAGTTTTGATTTCTGAAGGAAAAATATCATTTGTTGACCTTAGGGCTTATTGTTTGGTTCGGCTAAGACTAAACATTTTGACAGGACAATATAATTAATGTAATGTCTTTAATCATAATATCAGCTTAATTTAGACATTTATAAAAGGTCATGTAAGGTCTAAAAAGTTCTAAATTAAGTTTGGTTTTGGGGAGCATGACTAACCGGTAAGTTTCATATAAAGGTTTAAGGTTTGTATTTCAGTTCAACTCCTAACATGCTTTCTGTGTTTTATTACAGCGCTGTCTGGAAGATTTAGAATGAAAAATGCCTTATAAAAGTATTTAGCCTCCTGAAACATCTTCAGTTTTGGACACATTATCATAAATTGAAATGTATTTTAACGTCGTTTTGCGGAATTGTCTTGTACAGAGGAGAACATAACTATGCAATGAGAGCGAAATAAGTAACAAGACTTTTGAAAGAATAAAAATCTGGAGAGTGATATTCATTTATAGTCAGAAAAAACTTTGATGTGTTTGTAGAAGCAATACTTCTGGGGTCAGCTTCACTCATCTAGATTAAGATTTTTTTTTTTTTATTAATGAAGGTCAGACAGAAAGGATGGAGAGCACCTCTGAACAAATGCTTTCAAATAAATTTACGTCTAGACTTTAAATAGGACATTCTAGAACATGATTCTGCTCAACCAAACCATTTTCTGCAGGTCTGGTTGTATGTTTAGTCTTTCTCAGCGCATCTGAAGTCAGTTTTCTTAGCATAGATTAAAATGGTGTAACTGTTTTTCAGAACCTCTGAAACATTTATTCCTGAAGCCATGATTATATTTTCCCAGAGATATATAAATATACGAAAGAAAACATTTTAAAAAGAAAATTTAGTTAAAATAAAAAAACATGCATTATTGGATTTTTGTGACATTTGCAAATGTATTCAGTATTTTTATCAATAGATCAAAGGTTTCTCAGAATAACTTTATTCCTGACACGACAGCAAAAGTGATCGGAAGTTCACCTATAATTCAAATTATTAAACTATTCAAGTTAAGGGAGCAGAAAAGGTGTCAAATCTGCTCAGCTCAGCTTTTCTAATGCTAAACCAGTCAGGCATCCACAGAGATATTAAATATGAATCTACCATATCATTTTGAGCAGGTTATTTTGTTTTTTGATAACTAGTAAGCTTTTCCTAGGCTCTCGGGCTTATATCACAATCAAATATAAGTCTGGACCCGGAGGCAGAGTTATTAGATTTGATCTGCTAATAGGCTGGAGCCCACGTTGAGAAGACAGGATATTCACTTAGGCGTTTACTGCCCTGACTCCTGTTTCCCTTAAGCTCTGCTAGCAATGAATCGTCCTTCATCAGGGGCCTCTGCTGTCACGAGCCAAACAGGCCTGCAGAGTCTCAGATTTCAGCAAAGCCTGGACAGAGAGTCGATTTGTCCCTGCAAGTCCACATCTGTCCATCCGCTTTCAGGAAGACCTGCAGACAAATTGGTGCATTGCTTGGGGAGGGAGCTTTAAACTGATTATGGTTTGGTCACTGTCCTGCACCTCTAGTGTGACAGATATGGTGAAGATTTGTATAGCTAAACCAACACATTTCATCGCTTTATGAGTATTTTAAAGTAATCTACATGAATGTTTGTCTCTTTGTCAGTTTTGCTGCTGTCCTAAGATTAAAAAATACATATTTAACATTATAACAAATGGCCTACACATGTAAGGCACTTTTATAGAGTCCAAGGACTCCAATGCACTTCACAGTATAATCAGTCATACACTCACTGATTCATAGTGGTAAGCTGCCGCATATCTCCTGCTAACTTAAAGGGCAGACTGCCATACAGTCAGCATCACCAAGCCCTCTGACCAGGCCCTCTGGCAGTAAAGTGGAGAGACATACCAGGGTTTGGAACCAGCAACCCACAGCTTACAGGATGATCTCCTACACCTATAACCCATTTAAAGAGTTGTGGTGTGATCTCTCTGAGCTTCTCCATCCCTTCACTCCTACTCTGTGCCTCAGGTCAGCTGAGTTGAATTGTTTTCCTCTTCACTGTCTATTTTTAAAAATTGTCTTATTTGGTGTAATTTTATTATTTCTATTTATTTATTTTAGTTATTTTATTCTTTTAAGCTGTTTTGTTGTTCGTATACTATTTTATTTATTCGGTATGTGCAGCACATTGTTGCAGCTGTGGTTGTTTGAAAGGGCTTAAATATAAAGTGGAGTTGAAGTTGAGTAATTGTAAATGTCATTTCGGAACATAGTTTCCTCTGAAGGACACTGACAAATCTCTAAAAGAATTTTTTTTTTTGTAATTAGAAGATTTTCGTTTAAAATTTACCGGCTGATCGTATGCAGGCAAACAAGGTAATCTAAGCCCACAGCACCTTGGATCCCACCCTATGCTTAACTATGGGCATGGATGGCTTTTCCATATATTAATCCTACAACAACCTATTAACTTGGAGAAATCTGGTTAAGTTTAAAGGCACATATAAGATCCTTAATATCACTGGTCGTTTCACAGGTGGAACATCTGGAGGAAATTGCGTTATTTCACTCAGGAAAACTGCTTTTAGTCACTAAGCCTTCTCTGATATCATTCCAACACCAATCAGGAAAAAATAACAGTTATAGTCTCTTCTGTGAATAGATGATAACGCTGACTCATTAGATTAGACCAGTTAACACTGAGCATGTGCTGCTGCCATCTTGTCTTTTCTTGAGTGTGTTTTTTGAGGTATTTCCATCCTGCTGCTGTTGTTTTTTTTGGTTGCTTTTTTTTTTTTTTTTTTTACATTTGTATAATAACTAATATTTTCCTGTGTCAATTGTGTCTCTTAAAAATTTTACTGTATTCTTAAAAGTTACTTATGTTATTAACGAATTTTAGGAATTTCATATCTTAAACATTACTTGATTTATTACTTGTTTGTTTCTCTCATTGTCTTGGTTTGTGTTGATGCTTCAAAATGTTTTATTGCATGCTTTAAATCTTCTTTCCTTGTATCTATTTACTTTACACCTTTTTAGGGGGCACTTTTCTCATCTCGTCATGAACTACGGATCCATTCTGGCCTTTTGGCAAACTAGCATATTTTAGATTTGCACTCTTATATGTAGGGGGTGCATTTGCATCAGCCGGTTGATTGATTGGCCCCAATTTCCTTAATTTTGGGAGATCTGTGATCAGTCGATACTTTAATGTGAAAACAATCTTATCCACCAACCTGATCTACCTGTACAGGTCTAAAAGTCACCCACTGTCAGTGCTCTAAACTTTCAGTTATATTTGAGAGCAGATATCTGATAAGTTGTAATCATTTCACAGGTGCTTATTAAACTAATTAAACTAAATTACCTTATACTAAACTATTTAAATTGTAATAATCAGAACAGGAAATGTATTTTTTGGAAGACATCAACCAACAATAGGTTGGCATAGAAACTAATGGTTGTGATGGAGGACATTCTGCTCCCTATGCATGTTTGCAAAATCAACTTTGATCATCAGTTACCTTTATTTGATTTTTTTCTGGATGTAGCTAAAGCCTAGTTTACACCAGTATTCATTTCCTTCCTTCTTGCACATTTTCTGTGTCAATTTCTTTTGACAATTTTACATTTCTTCTATTAAAGCCAGATTTGTATAGTTCTTAATAGTTGGCCTGTCAAAATTTCACCTGAGCCGGATATCTCAGCAGCTCCTCCATATTACCACCACTACTCTCTTGGTGATGTGGATTGACATATCTTCTAAGGTCATTGTCCTCCCTGACCTGCTCTTCATTAACCTTCTTATGCTCTTTATTTTAGGGCAAAAACATACAATAATTGTGTATGTTTGTGTTGATCTACAAGAAAATGTAAATGAAATATATGAATAGTTGTGTTTGTTTCACAAAAAAAAGCCAAAATGCATAGGAAGACTTTTAAAAGGTTCTGTCATCAGGGTTTCAGCAGGTTCTTATCAGTGAGCTCATTTTTAGAAATGGTGATAAACTGTCAGGAGTGATTTCAGCTCCATGCTTATTCAGTCCTGCTCTCTGAATTATTAATAAAGCAATCACACCACCGCAGATTTCTAACAATAAATGCTTCAGATTCCTGTTGCGTCTGATCCCAGAGAGCTCTCTCAGCAGAACTGAAAGTCATCTAATCAGCATGAGAAGCTGCCACTCAGCAGCTTGACGTCCCTCTAATTAGACTAGAAGCTGCCGTCAGCCAATCAGAGGACAGCATGCTCACCTTCACTGTAACTCCCTCCACGGACAGATCGGCTGGAGAGCAGTGAGAACCAGAAGCAGCAGCCTACCTGTTCTGCTCCCTGGAAGCAGATCCTGCAGCTGGGGGTCGGGATGCATGTGTCGCTGCTGCAGGTTGAAGGTATCGCTTTGTCAGATCTGCCCCCCACCGCCCCCTCCTCGCTGGAAGTGTTCCCCCCGTTGTCCTCTCTGAATTTCCCATCGTCAGCCGCACGCGCCCGGCCCTCCTCCTCCTCCTCTTCCTCCTCCTCATCCTCTCCTGGCTGCGGCTTCTCCTGGCCGTCGGGCTGCGGACGTCCTTGGGAGCCGAGCGGGTCGCTCTCCTCCCAGGTGTGGCGTTTGTTGTCGGTCGGAGACCCCCTCGCCTCCCCCCATGCCGCTCCCGCATCTCCCCCCTCTGTGCTCATAATAAAATGCAAAGTCAATATTCAATTGCATAGATGCCTCCCCCCTTACTGCGGGATCCACGTCCACTGCCACGCAGGGATTTGATCAGATCCTCCTCGGTTCGGCTCTCCTAAAAGAGCTCGGTCCGCCCGCGGAGCTGCACATCAGCAGCCGGAAGCTCCTGATGCTGGAACCGCCTGATGCGCTCCGGAGAGCCGCACAGCAGCTCCATGTTCCTCCCTTGTCCAGATCACCTTCTTCCCCCCCTCCTCGGAGCAGAAAGATTAAAAATCTAAAAGAAGTCCTCCTCCTCACCCCGCTGTGGAGCAAAAGAAAATAATCCTTCCCAAGTCAGCTGCAAGTTCTCTGAAGAAGCCCTGATCTGTCAGGAAGCAGCAAAGAGCATTTCTCCTCGGAAATGACCAATCAATCAAATTATTATCCCATTAATATGATGGAGGAGACGAGTTTCCAGAGGCAAACAGAAACTACTCTGAGTAGAAGCGGCTATAGGAGGTATGAGCTGGCTGATGATCCCAGCAGCAGCATCAGGACCAGGAGGAGGAGGAGGAGGCTCCAGGTCAGTCAGTCTGACACAGAGAAGACTTGATGTGCTGAAACGTGGCGACCCGCTCAACTCCTCCTCCTGGTCTTAAAGGAATCACCTGCTGGTGCACAGATGTCATCAACATCATCATCACTGTCAGGAGTGAATGTGGCTTTATAAGGAAAGTCAGATGAGAATATAAAACCTGAATAAGTAGATGCAGAAAAAATGTATAACTGCAAATCAGTTTCTGGATTTTGATAATTTTCCAGCTATCTGGTGTCTTCTGGGCAGGGCAAGTTTATTTGCATACTGCACATTAAGTACAAGGACAATTCAAAGTAATCTACATACATTAAACGGTAAAATAGAAGACAATAAAAGCAAATAATAAATGTAATAAACATCATAAAAGTAGGTAGTAAAACAAATAAACCAGTTGGATCACAACCTTAAACTAACAATTCCTCTTTTAGAAGTTTATCTTCAGCAGTGAAAGACAGCTCAACTAAATGGATTTTTTACTTTGACCTAAAATAACTTGGGTTTTCATCACTTTTCTAGTCTTCTGGGAGTTTGGTCCAGAGCTGTGGAGCATAGGAACTAAATGCTGCTTCTCCATATTTGGTTCTAGTTCTGGGTGAACAGAGTAGGCTGGAACTAGAAGACCTGAGGGGTCTGGGAGGTCGATACACAGACAACAGATCTGTTATGTATTGAGGTGCTGATTTATTTAGTAATTTATAGACTAACAGAAGGATCTTAAAGTCTATTCTATGAGCTACAGGGAACCAGTGGAAGGACTTCAGAACTGGGCCGGTGTGCTCTAATTTCTTAGTTCTAGTGAGAACTTGGGCAGCAGAATTTTGGATCAGCTGCAGCTGTCTGATGCACTTTTTAGGCAAACCTGTGAAAACACTGTTGCAGTAATCGATTCTACAAAAAAAAAAAAAAATGCATGATGTGTTTCTCTATATCTTGCTCCGACATTAGTCCCTTAATACTGGAGATGTTCTTCAGGTGCTAAAAGGCTGACTTAGTAACAATAATAATAATAATAATACATTTTATTTAACAGCGCCTTTCTTGACACTCAAGGTCACTTTACAAATAATACAAAAAAAAATAAATAAAAAGAGATGAAAATACAAAATACAGATACAGGAACATAAAAAACAAAAAACAATCATGGATAGGGAAAAGAGCAGTATATTCACAGATAAGCAAGCTGGAACAGATGGG
>NW_015150623.1:1077324-1107511 GCF_000732505.1 Cyprinodon variegatus
AGGTTATGGATGGCTTTGAAAGTACTGCCTTTATGTGCCTCTGAAGGTTCAAGTCTGAGTCCATCATGACACCAAGAACTCAGCCATAATCAGTGACTACTAGCTGTAGTAGCTGAAGCTGTGAGATAACTCCTTTGGTCCGAAGATTATTACCTCAGTATTATTTGTACTCAGTTGAAGGAAATTGGGACTCTGATTTAAAGTTCCCTACTGACACAAAGCAGTCCCTGTCCTTCAGGTAGGACTTAAACCAGTCCAGTGCTGTAGCAGAAATGCCAACCCAGTCTTCCAGACACTATTAAATTTGAGTGATCAACAGTATCAAACTCTGCACTGAGGTCCAATAATACCAGCACTGTGGTTCTACCGGAGCGTGAAATATACGGATGTCATTGAACACTTTGATCAGGGCAGCCAGATCAGGGCACGGAAACCTGACTGGAAGACATCAAACCAACTTGTCATGCAGGCATTTAACTGTTGAAACACAACCTTTTCAACAGTTTTACTAATGAAGGGGAGGTTTGAGGAGAAAAACACCCAGCATGAGGGACGTATTTATGATTTGAATCGAATAAGGTTCTTAATAAGACCTGTGGGTAAAACATCCAGACAGCAGGAAGAGGAGCTTAGCTGCTGAAACAATCTAAACTTTTGCAGTTTATTTGGCCGAATTAGGGCATTTTAACAGAGTTTATTCTAACTGGAGACAGTATTGGTACTGGAGTTGACCTTGATGTAAAGACAGCTTTTCTAATACCTTATATTTTCTCAGTAAATTGGAGTACTGGCCAGATTGTGACTGTGTCTATGCTTCAGATGGAAGGGCAGGTAAAAAAAAAAAAAAAGGAAAGTTTTCAGTGTGTGCATGTTGTTGCACTTTTTAGCTCTTCTGAACACAATGATAATGGATGAATGGATGGATGGACGGACGGACGGATGAATGGAACTTAAAATTACAATCAGAACTTAAAATTACAGTTACCAAAGGGTGCAAATGTGTTGCAAATGCAAAAAGAGACTAACAGACAAAAAACATTCAAAGGATAGCGCTTCAAAAGAGAGATTCTGCAATCACATAAAACAAAGCAAGGCAAAGTTAAAATTTGCTGCAAAACATATGTCATGCTGTTGCTACTAAAGTTTTCATAGGGGTGGCCAGGCAGGGACCAATGTGCAAAAAACTGCCAAAAACATGTTACAGTCAATTTATGTTGTTCACAATCAACCAACAGGAAAATTAACATCTATGTTTTCCAAATAAATCAATGAGGACAGACTAGATTTTCATGAAGTCTTTGCTAATAAAGCTACACTCATATTTATAGATTGGTGCTGTTTAAATTAATCTACGGCTCTACATAATATGTATATACATTACCTGGGTTGCTTTATCTTTAATCACATAGAAGACTGCAGAGAAAAACTCTCCACTATAAGACCTCAAAACTAATTAGTAAAGAGCAAGAACTGTGTATTAGCCATCTTTATTTCTAGTATATTGTTGTTTATATTGTCAGTTTTTAGTTAACAAACAAACTTTAAAATGTCAAAGTTGGACTTTCAACATGATAGTAAGACCGCTGCCAACTTCTGTGTGGAGGAGGACTATTTGTTCCATTGTTGGTGAATTATATCCAAATTGGAACAACAAATCAACCGAAAGGGGTGACCACAGAGTGGACAATGATTGGCTAAGGATGGCCATGGTCCCCCTGATGCCATCTCTAGATCAGCCCCTGTGTCCTAAAAACAAGAGTCCATCAAAACTGCACCCTTTAGATTAAAAATAGTTTAAAATCCATGTAAAAGTAGACAGACAAATTCTTTTGGTGAGATTATGTACCTCTACAGCAATTAAAGCCATTATGTTACTAGGTAAACATATAACATATATTATATTATTTTATATATTATAAAATCATCGTTATGACATGAAAGCTTCATAATGATTCCAACTATATAATTCTATATCCAACAATTTTATGTTAGGCGTTGTTATTTTAATACAATTCAATTCAGTTTATTCAGTCATCTGCTCACAGACTTGTAAGAAATGCTCCTCCTGGATGAGCCTGCTGCGACGACCTTGTCTTGCATTTTCCTGCTGACTCTTCAGCAATATCTCACACCAAGCATGCATATAACAACAGTGGAGAGGAAAACTCTATTTTAACAGGAAGGAACCTCTAGCAGAACCAGGCTCAGTGTGAGCGGCCATCTGCAGAGGCTGACTGGGGTTCAAGGAGACAGAAGCAGAGATACAAAAAGAAGCAGAGATTCAAAGGTAACAGTTTAGTAGGTCCACAGGCGGCCCTGTCCAGGAAACACAGTCAGGCAGACCAGCTCCAAGCCAGCTCCCATCTCAGAGGATGAAAGAGAGCAAACACAGTTGGTAACAGCTGCTATTTTGTATGAGGTATAAGAAAGGTAAAGCCAAGGAGAAACATCTTTATAACCTGATAAAGACGTCTATGATAATGAAGGATATCCCAATCCGATACTGATATAAGAAAATGTTCTGATATTAGCCAAAAAAAAAGAATGTTTGAATATATCAGCCTGCATCTAAAACCTCTTACAGAAATACTCTGCATCTGCCTAAAGTTAATCTGCCTAAACACATTAATTAATGATAAATAGGTCAGTTGTTCTCACTTCAATTATTGTTAGCAATTCTTCTATGTGTGATCATTTCATCAAGCGATTTCTAACATCTCATAATACAAAATGAGTATTAAAAGTATGTATGATTTGTGCTGATATTGTATTGGGCCAATATCTGTATCAGTGTATACTCAAGCAATATCAGTATTTTATTGGATATGAAGAAGGTTATATCAGGACACCCCTAATTGCAATACTGTGATATTGTTGTATTATATAAGGATGTAATTTTATATTTTTCTGTGGTCTACCCTACAGGAGTCGCCTGTTTTTTCAGGGACTCTAGGGGACCTGTGCATCTCCAGCAGTCATTCCATCCATCACACACCAACACACACAGTCATACCTAAGGGCAATTCAGGGAAACCAATCAATCCAACAGTCGTGTTTCTGTAGGAGTAAGATGGAGTACCTGAAGAGAACCCACACATGCACAGGAGGACATTGTTTCTGATATTAAAGCTGAGGTTTGCTGCTTTGGAATTTAAAAAAAATGAGCCTTTTTTATACAAATAAATGACAAACTACTGAGTGCAAAATGATACACTTCAAGAATCTACACTCAAAGATAAAGTCTTGTGTTCTCCTTTTAGTAACTTTATCTGTATCTTTAACTTTTTCTTCCACCAAATGATACCGAAAATTCAAAAGAAAACTGTAGAAAGTAAGCCAAGATGTTGCCTAATCACATTTTATGTAAAACAAGGATCCGTTCTGCAGCATTTAGGACATTCTACACCAAACTTTCAAGAACTGAGCACTGCATCATTATGTAGTGAAAAGATGAAAGGTCAGGAGATGAGAAGGTGTTAGTCTGGGAAGGGTCAGAGTTCACCATAGAGAGAACCTGTCTCTGATCAGACTGAACATAGTACCTTCTTATTGGTCTCCAAATGGACCTGATAATGAAGTTCAAGGAGCCTCAGCCAGAGATCCATTTCAGTGAGAAGAATGCATTTCCAAGAACATTCTCCGTTGGTTTTTATTTTTTCTTTAGAGGATGTCTTTCACTTTCCGGAGAGCGGGCCCAGTAATGGACTCTAATGCAGCAAAGGAAATTATCCACTCATGTCCAATCAGTACCTACAAAGCTTCGATCAATAGCAGGTCCCTAGGGCTCAGATGGAGACCAGAATCGTGCACAGAACTGAGGGGTGGGTGGGGGGATTTAGGGTGGTTGATGACTAACTTCTATTATTACTTTAGTTTTACCTGAGTGTGTTTCATCTATTCAAACAACTACGGTACCAAACTTACATGAACTGAGCTTTAAATATAACTGTTGCATCTTAGTTAAACTGGGACAACACTGCAAGACTTTCCGTCTCTATGGATTCTGAACAGAGTAAAGCATCAAACTCTTGAAAACTCATGAGGGCAACAGGTTAAACAAAAAAAAAACTACAACAGAAAAACGTGTTGATAGACGATATTTATGTTTATACTCATGCTGAAAACTTCAAACATGTCCCTTTTCTATGTATAGTTACTTACTTCATGCCTTTCAATATTTCATTTAATCTAAAACTTTTATTAATATCTCAGCTGACCTGAATAATGGCCTTGATTGTGCAAATGAATGCTTAAGAACTTATAATAAATCCATTGGTAGGAAAATATTGGATTTAGAAACATTGTTTCCTTTATGATTAATAAGTGTTGGTTTGATTTTTTTTTAATTAGGACCTTGTTTTAGTCCAAAATAACTGATTTTCTATACATTACTATTTTCCTTTTTTATTTCTACATCTTCTTTATGAGTAGTTTGGCTCTTAATTGTAATTTTTTTTGTTAACTAAACAAAGCTCAAAGAGGTCAACTTAGGTCACAGCTGATATTGTGTTCCTTTCTAATTGTAATCAGTAACACCCACCTACAGTTAGTGGTTGGTAGATTCACATCATTGGACTGCATCCAGAGTTGGTCAAAGAAAACTGAAAACCTGTTTGATTTTATCTGGTTATGTCCCCAAATTCACTGATAGAAGTCTTTATCCTATGTCACTGTAGCAGATTTTTTTACCAACTCACTACAGACAGACAGCGACGTTCGCTTCCTGGAACTCAGGTGTGAAAACATGCATCAGTGCGTAGTTATGTGTCCCCGGCTTTATCCTGAATTTTAGCAGGGATACTTCTCTGCTTTGTCATTTTTGATAAATTACTATACAGTGGTAAAATGCAGATTAATTATTTAGTGCTAAGAGCTAAGTATTTTTTAAATTTACCGATATCAACAGTAAAAAAAAAGAAGCTTTTTTACCCAATATTTTCAATGTATGAAAGTTTCTGCAAATATCCTCCATTGCTATTTAAAGAGGTTCACATCATTAATGCACTGTAATGGACAGGTAACCTACTATGGAAAGGAAACCTATCCAGGATATAACCTGCCTATCAGCCACTTACTGCTGGAAAAAGGCACCAGCTAGTCCCCCCACCCCACCCACACACACACACACACACACACACACACACACCTTGCACAGACATTAGATTACAGGTGGATAAATGGATGGAAGGATATCCAGCTAGCTTCATGTCAGGGAAGTCACAGCATCAACACAGGTGAATGAGTTCAGCTGTCTTTTTCAGTAGATCTCATTAGAAGCGTGCGCTCTTATGACAAGCAGATGTTATTAAACATCAGTTTAGTCTTGTTCTAGCTAGGATACCCCCCACACCCCAGCTACAAAAATAAAAAATAATACTTTGCATCAAATCACTACCCTGAGGGCCGACATCCCAGAACCTGTTCATGTTGATGTTTCTAAGGTTTCAGCCTAACGAAAACATTCTATCCCAGTTTATAATATCATGCAATTTTAGTAAATTCTTTTGAGTTTAAAGCCCATATTTAACTATAATTTAATTTTGCATAAAAAAAAACATTATGACACTAGTCCAAGATCTGACGAAAAACTTCAAGGTGAACACTTGCCACCAACAGGAGGCACGGTGGCCACAGAAATGAGCACCAGCTGTACAGATAGCTGGGTTGCATTCTAATAACTTTCTGCCACCAAGACAGGATGGTGTTTAATTTACAACTAGAGCACTGCAGGAATAATTTTAGAAACAAAATGTGAGCAAGAAGGTGCCAGAAGAGCCATCTGGACTCATAAAGGGATGCAGAGATACATGTATAGGCCACAGTAGGATGAAATAGCTGACAAAGCAGATTGTTTCTAGAAATAAAAATCAATGTGAGATAATATAAGTATTTTATAGATTTTTAACAGAAATAATTTTCCTGTTCGATCTGTATACTTCATTACATTGAACTGATTATTAAAGCAGCACTAAGTACTTTTCGAGTCAAGCTCCCCCTACAGGACCTTGTGAAAATAGCACTGCTGTTAACACTGCAAGCCCTCCCCATACTGAGAGTCCTGTCATTCTTTAAGGAATTGGAAAATGCAGATCACGACCAAATGTCTCAAGAGGTGGATAGTATTACGCATTATCTAATATAAACTAGTTTGGAACAGTCTGCATCTCGAGTTAAGTGCTTTTTATTTGCTCTCAAAAGGTGATCCAGCCTCTCCCTGTTTTATAGTGTCATGTTTAAAAATTGTTAATTAAAGCCATTAACATTATTACCAGATTCACATCAGTTTAGCATTATTAGAATAGAATAGAATAGAATAGAATAGAATAGAATAGAAAATCCCTTTATTGTCCTATAATGGGGAATTTCTGGTGTTTACAGCAGCAAAAAGACTATAGAAATCTTTGTTGACTTTCCCAGATTTCCTCTATTTCAAGCACTTTCCTGATCTTTTCTCTTCCTTTACTCCTCTAACCAAGTTTTTTTTGCCTTTTTTCTGGCTTAAACAAGTAATAAACCTCGAAAATAAAATAAAAGCTGCTCTTTAATAATCTCTGGGTAGCACATTATGAGATTGTCGGTACTGAAACCTTTGGCTTTATAATGGTCTGCCAAAAAGCTGTTAGTCTTACTGTGAGAATGAGAACAGAGCAGCAAGGTTACCACTGGCTCAGTGCAGAAAACTGCATGTGTGTTCTTTAACAGAGCCAATGGGAGGGGATGACAGACCACTCAAATGTCTCATAAACACCTAGATTATCATCACAAGGACTCAGAAGAGGATATACTGTATTAGGGTAAAACATTTTACTTAGTGCTACTTTTAAACTAATGCACTTTCTTTACATTTTCATCTTCTGACCCACTTAAAAGGTATCAGATCCGAGTTTACATAGACTTCTAAAAAAAAAAAATTAACTGTCTGCATAGTAATAATACAAAAGGCATCAATAACTAAAAAAGATCGTTTTGTCCATTTTTATATATCTTAAAGGACTTTAACATAAACATTTATTGTTTAGCTTAATTTCCTTAGTGGATCTGAAGACAACCCCATACTGGTTGATCAAGGACCCTAAGTAAGGTCAAGACCTCAACATATGGAATAAATCCACTGTACTATATATGGTCACTTTGAGCATTACCTGTCTTAACAGCATGCTGGTAAAAGTATTACCACAACTCTAAACAAAGCAACAAATCCATCCACTCAGGCTGCTTCCTAGCATTAATTTGAGATTTTCATTAAATCAAATATGAGAAAACACCAACTTAAAGATTCTTTTCATAAATTCTGAGAAAACACGTCACATCAAGCATCAGTCAGAGCAGTGAATGGGCATCCTCAGCCGTCAGACGTCCATCATGCTGAAACTATCACCTCCTACAGTGACTTGCACACTTCTGATGCCTCTCAGGCATCTGCCCTATATCTCTCCTAAGTCGTCCGGATCAATTAGTCTCCTCTTCGCCGTCGGCCAGTCTGCGCATCCCCCTCCTCCCATGCTTTTTCCTGTCCACTGTGTCAAACAGCAGCACGCAGCTCGGGCAGAGTGCCCGAAACCTCTGAAACCATCCTGCCGCAAACACACTCAGGGCCTGCAAAAGGAAGTGGGGCGGCTGCCAGAGATAAAGTGGAGGACCACAAACAAATGGAGTAACTGAGCTCATTAATGTGGCAGCAGCGTGATGGGTCAGCGTCCTGGCTGGAGGCCCATCGGTTTTCCATTACATCATCTGAACGAAGCTCAGTCATTCAAAAATCTGACGGATGGCTGGAAGAAGTCGAGCTGAGATGCCATTTACAGGGAACTAATAAAGGGCATAAACAGGCAAAATTACCAGAAAAACTAAAGTGTAGAATGTTAGAAAAAATTTTTTTCCTTAATCCCCTCTCATCTTTCATGAAAACACAGCACCATCCCAAGCCTGGAATATCCCTAATGTAAAAGAAACAGGGATCACAAAGGTTCCTGCTTGGAATTTTAGTTTTTAGGCCTGTATGAGAAAATGCAAATAACTGCATTCATTTTTTTTGTTTTAGTGTGTTAAAATGTTTCCTCACTCTTTTATTTAGGATGTCCTCCAGTAGATCCAAGGCTGCCATCCTTCCACAATGGAGTAAACCTTTAGTTATTTATGGGCATGTGTGATTGTCTAAAGCCCGCTACCTTATTTATCTTCATATCTGACTTGTTTGGATTAAAATCTGCTGATCAAATACCCTTTTTTTTCAGTTGTAATGAAAGTTATCCTTGGATAACACATTCATGCTCTAATGAAGGTTTATCTGACCTCAACAGAAGAATATTTATATTTTACTTTCTACTGTTTTCTGCTATTTAAGGGTTTTTTACTAATTGTTTGATGCAAAGTGATTTAAATGAATCGTTAAGATTTAACTTTTAAAAGATCAAACCTGTGAAAAGCAGGTTCAGATTCACAACATGGGACAGCACTCGCTGATTTTATTTTTTGGTGTGAGAGAAATTTCTTGGAGTTAAATGTCAAAAAAGAAAGAAAGAATAGAATTTTCAATTTAGACGTAGAAATGATCTAGGAACGGAGAGAATTATGCATAGTGGAGGCATCGAGCTGGTGTTCTTTTAGAAGTATATTGGCACAATTTTTGACAACCAGCTTGAGTTCGATGTTAATACTGCAGGTGTTCTAAAACAAGCTCAACAAAGAGTGAACCTTCTGAAAAAAAGCTAAAATCTTTTTTCCAGTCAGTCCAATTATAATAAGCTTTCATTGTGAAGCTTCTGTTTTTCATTTCTCTGTTGGTATAATGGCCTAACACTGAAAGCAGGGGTGGATTTAGGAAATTTGGGGTCCTAGGCACAGATAGGCATGGGGCCCTCTGAATTAAGAATACAACACATAAGACAAACCCATTGAATAGATACAGACATCTTTATAGAATAGAAAAAAATATTTGTTATACATTTTGTCCCTCTCTTCTTATCCCTTTTCTTGTTTTCTTCTGTTTTCTTTTGTCCCCTTTTCTTTTCATATTGGCAAGATGATCAGCAAGATGATCAGCTGACTTTTAATGCTGTCTCAAAAGGAATAAAAGTATTTTGAATCACTAAGCCCATTCTGACTTAGCTGACTGCTCTCCCTGTGTTTCCAAAAAGTTGACAGCAAAAGTAAATAAGCCAGTCCTTCTTTTCACTTAAGACACGATCTGCTTATCTGTTGTCCATTTCCATTTAAATGAAATTATAGATGCATGAATTATGACAGTAGACGAGGTAGAGGAGAGCAGGAGGCGGTGTTAGGAATGTACTTACTCTGGAGAGCAAAGTTTGGTGTTTTACATGTTGTCGCCAAAGTCTCCAGTAACAGAAAAAAGTCAGATATGGCGCTAGGCTCTTTTTTTGTAATAAAATTGCTAGAGTTGGCAACACTGCTCTACCCGCCGTTTGTTTTCAAATGATTTGCTGCTGCTTGTTTGAACCTTTCAGTCTGAATTGCAATGGTAAAAACTATTCTAAAATCATTGCCTTTCTTATGTAATGAACAAATTGCAAAAAAAAGCTAGTGATCATCTCATCAGAAAATGTTCTCAAAAATGAATTCTCTTTGTTGCATTCAGGATGCCACTATATAATGCCTCACAAACCTATGCAAATTCTTTTATAGCAGCATCCACTTGACTTTTAAATTCGTTTACATTTTAAAAATAACTTACCTTTTAACTACCTTTCTTTCGGGTTTTTTTAATTATCAATGATGGTCCTTAAGGTCCCTGTAACATTTTTTCATTTATGTCATCACTTGTGTACTGCACAAATGAATTGCCCCCAGTGGGATTGATAAAGTTGTCCAAGTCTAAAAAACATCAGGCTGAATTCTCATTTTGTTTTTTACTTCTGTAAGAAAACGTTTCTAGTGCCACTGGAATTTTTTATGGCAGATCAAGTTTGCATCTAACAGCACACTTATTAAGCACTACGTTCATTTTTGCACATGGTACAAGTCTTTTATGTGCAAGTATGCTTCGTAAAAGAGGCCTCTGAGCCTCCCTGCTTCATACAGTTTGACCTTTCCTGTTATAAGAGCCATGCTTCAGTGCTATGTTCTGTATTTATACCTGTACAAGTTTAAGATCAGCAGTATCTGGTTCCACCAACTGATCTATTAAATGCATTCCTTTTAAGGCAAAACCATGTGATTGTGAATCTTTATTAGCAAATACATTTAAATACAGTTTTAATAATAACCTGAAAGCAGAAAAGGGGAGAGGGAAACTTTTCCACATTATGAGAAATTCAGACATAAATTAAAACTGGAGTTTAACCAGAAAGTTTGCGTTTACTAAGCAAATTTAAACCTCGATTTAACATAGAACATTTTCCCTTCATTTTGTATGAGTGAAGAAAACTTCTATGAAGTGATTTTTGCTTTTTTCTTAAGTCCGTCATGGTTTAAATATTGAGGTTGATCAGATTCCTTTATTCTATTGGGTGATTAAACAAAACCAGTTCCTTCGTTTTTTGAATTACCCCAAAGACTTGGAAACTTTATCACATCATGGTTTGAATTGAGGTCATCAGACCTTTAATTAACTCATCTGTGCTGTTCAATCAAAAGGAGACAAAAATGTGTTTCTGTTGTTTGCTGGCGGCCATCTTTCAGCTCTATGAGCTCAGTCTGTGTTACTCCTTCAGCTCCTCTTTCCCAGCTTAGAACATAACTTGGACTCTGAAATGCATCTGCTTGGTGGCGTTGTTGCTCATCCCCGTCTTCAGCATCCACTTGGACTTCATCCTCTGTACGTACTGCATGTCTCTCTGTCTCTGGTGGACGGAGCCGCTGCCTGGAAGGGACAGAGCATCAGCGTTCAGGTTTTCTCACAGTTAGTTCTGATAGGAAGGCCATAAAGATGCATGGTAACTTTTCAGCCTTCTTTTGAAATTCAGGGAGTCGAACCAGATGGAAAAGCATTTCAAAAATTCAAGAAATAACAGAAGCATTTATTCAGTTCACCATGATAAGATCTCATGTTCATCACATTAACTCCTCCATTCAGCTCTCAGGAGACGCCAGAATTTACGACTTCAGTTGACATTAGGAAACTGATGTTTTGTCAGTAAAAATAAAGATAAATCTGAAAGGTGCTCTAAAGTATGCAGTTTTTCCCCATAACAGCATACAGATAAAGAGAATAAGTGGGAATCTATATTACTACATAGGTAGTAATATAGTTAATATGTTATAATGGGAAGGAATCAACCAGTTTATTGTTATTGTGAATGATAAACATTCATGAATCATGAATGAAACAAGGGTTTTAAGCAGAGAGCTGATAAAAAAAAAAAATGTCTCTAAATTAATCAACCTCCGCAGGATGTTTCTTTTTCAGGCTAAAACAATAAATTGGAGAAATCAATCCAATCATCCAGGTCATAGGCATTCCAAAAAAGTAAAAAAAAAAAAACAATTCACTGGACTTTGTTTCCAAGTTTGAAGGCGTTTTGCTTCCCATCCAGGAAGATTTTTCAATTCAAAATTTCAGAAATAGCGTTGATTACGAGGCTTTATACAGTAGCCTAACATAACCTGTAAGGAGTTCGATTAAAAAAATTGTAACAGAGCAAGATTCAAAATGTTTGGGAACATTTTTTTAACATAAATTGTAAACAAATATTGACTACATCAAATATATAAAAGATGTCTCAAATTTAAGATATGAGATAACACAGTATAACATACTATTTTTTATTTTTCGAAAACACAGCTTCTTTCTAGTTATACAGTAATTACAATATCACAACCAGACAGCAGGGGGCAATACAGACCACCCAGGAACAATAAAACACTTAAGTGTTATTTTCATGTTTGTCAAAAGAGCAACGGGATACCAGTCAGTATAGCTACAAATATATTTTATGGAAGCATATACCTTTGATTTAGTTTTATTAATATCTAGTTATAGTTATGAAGTAAAATTATATATAGAGTCATAGCTTCCAACTTAAGGCCAAGAAAAATAGAAACACAAAGCTGTTATTGCTACTTTTACATCCATTTGATATTCAATGCAATTTTTTCAATACTCATTAAAAAGCTGCTAAACTCTGTATTTTATCCACATTATAGCTATACTTCAAACCTTTTTTATTTCATCATTTTTTTACCCGTATTTTAAGTCACCGTGGAGGGTCCATTGAAACATGTTGCAGACTGCTGCTTCAGACAGAGGCTGCAGAATGCATTAAATGTATAGTGGAAGATGTCCTTTTTCCTGCTGGATCATCCAAATAAGTGGCCCTGCTAATTGTCAGTAATTCTGGTGATGTTTATGTAAGGCCGTCCTACATGCTCGTCCCGTTAGCTATCTTTTTCTGCGCATGCGGACTTTCAGGCATATGCATCTTTGGTGAGTTACGGTTTCAGACAGTCATTGAAGTTCACCTTTCTCACCGCGGTTCTATGAAAATGGCCGAGGGTCATTAGAGAAAAAGTGTCTACGAAAAGTATCAGAAGAAAAGAAAGGCCTCAGAAGAGGAAAATACATCCCAGAATGCTTTGCGCAGAGTGTTCTCCTTGTGGGAGGCATTTTGGGATTTGCCGTCACGGCGGCCCGCTGTTGGATACTAATAAAGATGGTGCAGGCACCAAGCGGTGGAGGAGGAGTTACGTGACCAACGGGGAGAAAAAGCAGTGATCATCTGTCCAAACGGTAAGTTAACCGAGTTCACTATAAAGCCCACTATATAGTCCCTGCTCTATGTAGTGTTTGAGGGATTTGGGGGTTAGGGCTGACGTATCAGCTATGAGAACAGCAACTTTTAAACAGAGCATGCATGAGGAGAAATTTAATCTTGCATGCTCTTACACATGTTTAATAGGCATTCCCTCTCGAGAGCGGGTACAGGGTTGTGTGTGTATTTTTTTTTAGAGTGGAGAGGGCGGGTCTTTTAAGAGATTTGTGTAAAATCCTCCACTATACCTTTAAATGTCCCTAAAGTGCTGCAGTTCAGATGGTTTCCAGTAGGGGGTGCTGCAGCAACAAAAGTTTTCTAAACAGATGCTCATGAACAGAAAGATTTACCTTCTTTTAAAATAGGAAACTATTGGTAGCTAAGTAACGTTTTTTTTCAGATTCTCAGAAAGAAAAAAAAAGGTAAATGAATCATTGTAATCACATATATTCCCTTTGATTTTTAATTTATCCCTGCTGTGCATGTTTTCGATGTCTCTGCTGCAGCACACCTGATTGAAATATTTGCATGACCTCCTTAGCAGCCTTTAAGTCTACCGCTCATCAATTTATATAAATCAGGTGTCTGGCAGCGAGGAGAAATCTAAAACATGCAAGGCAGTGGTACTTGAAGAGCAGGATTGAGAACCACTGATGTAACATATAGAAATAAATAGAAACTTCCTGCATTTAGATGAGTCAGAGTGACTCTAGCCTCACCTGTGTCTCCTGCCCAGCCGAGAGCTTTGTAGTGCCGGAGGACTCTGCCAACAGCGTTCCTACTGTGGTTTAGAACCACGGCCCGCTGAATCCCGAACCGCTGTTTGTAATACCTCATGAGGGAGCGGTGGCCGATCTTTGCACCTAGAAATGAGGGGGAAAAAACAATCAGCCTTTCAGAATGTGCATCAGATTGAACAGGAACTCATGAACGCATGTTCCAACCACAAAGGCACCTGAAGGGAGAGTCAGCTCCATCGTGTCGTCATCATATTCCAGGTTCTTGTCATCTGGCAGCTGGTCATCATCTTCATCATCCATTCCTTTGTCTTCTCCTTCTTTTCTGTCTGGATAACTGCTCCTGTTAGTGAAAACAGAAGCAACACTTTTACAAAACACTTTTCTTAAACCATTTTATCATTATGAACTAAATGCAGCAGAGAACGAATGAGGAAATGAAAGAAAACAGGAGGAAAGAAAAAGCAAAATAGGAGAAGGAAGAAAGAACAACATGAAAGACATTTTAAAAAAAGATTTGCGTAGCGCTGAGGAACTCTGCCTATAAAGGATGATCCAACATCAGAGAGTTTACAAGTTCCAATCTAAACAAGCTTACAATAGAAATACCTAAAATCATAGAAGTCTGCAAACTCCAGTGCCGCGTCTCCGTCTGTGAAGAGCTTACAGTGGCTTTTGTCGATCATGTGATTCTGCACCGCTTCTGTGGAGTAGAATGAACGCCCTTTCTCGTTGCACCACAAACACACGTTCCCAGCACCGACTTTTTCTCCTGAAACAAACAGAATCAACGTGATTTCACCAGGAAACAGAACAAACATGCAAACAAACTCCTGGATGAGAAAAGACGGAAAGATGTCCACTTAGAACTCACCAAGGTATCTGAGGAAGCCCTTGAGGTCGACCAGGAACTCCAGGTCTGGGATGAAGAAGCTGTGGACTTTGGTCATGTGTGCGATGTTTTTCAGGAGCGACCTGGAGTGGTGGGAGCAGAAGAGGCAGTCTGTGACGGGGATGGAGCCCGGCAGGCAGGGAGGTTCCGAGTCAGACGTATCCTCAGAGCCTTCCTCCTGATCCATTGTCTCCTCTTCTTCAACATCTTCTTCCATATCATCATCCTCATCATCAACGTCCTCCCACTCCTCTGTAGGATTTTATAAAAACAATAACAATTAAAGGCTAATTTCAACATTTTCAGTACATATAGATGTAATAAATCAGCTGAATCGTTTAATACCTTCTGCTGCTGCAGCTTCTCCTCCCTCACGTCTTTTCATTTGCTCTTCTAACCACATCATCCGTGGTGGTTTCTCCACCTTCTCTGCTCCCTGTGGACCCTGAACCTTTGCCAGCTTGGCCGGACTGGGCCTCTGTTGCTCCTTTAGCGCCTGCTGCAGGGCCTCGTTCTTGGCGTCGTTGTCCTCCTTCTGTTCGCAGATCCCCTTCTCGAGGTTCTTCTCGTTCATCTTCTCCACTTTCCTCTGAGCCGCAAGCAGCGCCTGCCTTTCGGCCTGCTGATGCTTGTGGGACTGCAGATGGTTCTGGTAGGCGTTGGGGCTGGAGAACTTCTTGTTGCAGACGGTGCAGCTCTCAGTTGTCGCGGCGTCCGTCAGCTGCTGCTCGGCGGCGGCTCTCTGCGCCAGGACGCGCTCCTGGAAGTTTTCGGCAGTGACCGGCGGCATGTCGGCCACCTTGCGCTTCAGGTTGTAGCGGTGCCAGTCGGTTTTGTAATGCGCTCGCTGCACCTCGCCATCTGAAAACGCCACCCGACAGCTGATGCAGGTGTAAGACGCCATGCTGACCTGAAGAATGAAACATCTCTCACGGTTAGACCTTTTAATCGAAACATATATATAGAAAAACATTAATGTGTCAATCAGCTTTGTTATGTTTTCTTTTAGGCAGGTTTAAGAAATTCCATACGAAGACTTCTGGATGGAGCTCAAAGGAATTTCCAAGGTGGTTATTTTTTTACTTCTTTTTTTTGTAAAACTAACACTTTCAACCTTCCTAATTCTTTATGATCAGATATCTTAAAAAGAAGAAATAGAGGGCCGAAAGCCTTCAAATCAACATGAACTTCCTTAATACCTCATAGAACCACATCCTGGTCACCTGACCACAAGGCATTGATCATTTGTCTAAAAGCATTGAAGCTGTTCATGTGGACATTAAAATACTATTCAGTAACCTTGAATTTTTGTAATAAGTACATGACGAGTAGCTTTTTATTAATTAGAGGTTTTGTCCTGTTAATAGGGAGACTTCCTTCCCCACTGTCGCTGCATGCATGCTCAGGATTGCTGAAGAGTCAGTGCAGGCAAATATCATCGCTCCAAGTTCATCCAGGAGAAACATGTCTTCAAAGTCTATGACTCGGTGCAATCAGCTGGGTTTTCTTGTTAGAAACTTTTAACCAATCTGACTAACTTGTATCTGTATCTGAGATTACGTGTTTTGTGAATTAGAAATATAGAAATAAAATGAATTTAAATAATTATTGGTGTAATGTAATATCTAAATACTCGGACCAAGTATTGATTTCTAGGTTTCCATTAGCTGTAATCTCTAATCCCAAAAATCCAAAATAAACACTAATAATATTACTCTGTGGGTAATTCACTTGCATGAGCTTTAGTGTAAGTATCCAAGCATTACATGCTTTTTAAAGATAAGCCAATGTTCTAAGATTAATGCTCTTAAGATGACCTAAAAATTACTTTGACAAGCTCTAAAATGTTAAAATATGACTATCCAAACAAATCTCTCTGCTAATGAAGAAAATTAACTAAATTAGTGGGTCGTGTTACCATGACAACATTAATTAGAGAGGCATATTTCAGGTGTACGTCAGCAACAGAGAGTCATTAAAGAGCATAAAAATGTCTCTAGAGCATTTCTTGGTTTCATAACATTATTTTGGTGCACATTATACAAGCTTCGGACCGTTTTTTCTCACACTAGCAGCTCATTTAAGTCAGTTAGCTTTTTTAAACAATTATCATAAAAATGTATTTAAACAGAACAAGGATAAATGTGAAAATGAAGATCCCAGATACATGGTGAACAGGCCTGTTTGACATCACCTGCCGTGATATCTGTTAGCAACAAGCTAACCCAACTTTACAGCTCCGGCTAAACACAGACGTTAGAGACCAACAGTTTGGACCTTTTCTATCTAACGTCAGTTTCTAAAAAAGCATTGTTGAACGCCACTAATTACTTACGTATTTAATGTAGTCGCTGCAAAAATCACAGAATCAGAACAGATTTTAGTGATGATATTTTCCCGACATGCAAACACGA
Source organism: Cyprinodon variegatus (assembly GCF_000732505.1). Taxonomy (NCBI): domain Eukaryota; kingdom Metazoa; phylum Chordata; class Actinopteri; order Cyprinodontiformes; family Cyprinodontidae; genus Cyprinodon; species Cyprinodon variegatus. Next base: position 1,094,078 of record NW_015150623.1, read on the forward strand.
GGACAACCTAAAACTGGGAGGTTAACTTCTTCTGATTTGAACTGAGTGTCTATTTGAAACCCAAGCGGTTCTCTATTGCCTCCCTCTGGAGAAAGCTATGCTCTACAACATAAAGGAGGAAGGCGCTGCATTGCAGTAATGCGCGTCAGCGCGTCCACCATATTGTGAGTGGCATAAAACCTATTTCATGAGAAAAAAAAAAGAAAGACAAGGAAACAATCGACTGGACTCATAGATTATTAATTTTTTATTTTATTTACAAAAAACATCTTTATTTCAGAGCCAAGAATCACAATCAAAAACAAAATACTGAACAATGTGCAAAACAAAATAAGAAGTAAGGAAACATAAAGTGGCAAAAAAATAATTGCACTTACTTTTTAGGTTATTTTGTGAAATAAATTTTAAGATATTTCAATTCAATTAAGTTTATTTATATAGCGCCAATTCACAACACATGTCATCTCAAGGCACAGTTCATCAGATCATACAATCAAATTGATTAAAACTTTTCTATCTAAGGAAAACCAGTTGATTTCATGGACTATTTGACTCCAAGACAATCCCTCACACTAAGAATGCTTGTGGCAACAGTGGAGAGGAAAACAGCCCTTTTAACAGAAAGAAACCTCCAGCAGATCCTTAGTGTGAGCGGCCATCTGCTGAAACCGACTGGGGTTCAAGCAGACAGAAGCAGTGATAAAAAAGTTTTTAACCCCACACAAATATATTTCTTTTCTAATCAGTCTTTTAGAATGGAAAGAATACCTAATTAGCACTTTAATGATTTAACTGACATGCTAAAGTTGGTTAAAAAAATGCTTAACATTTTATAAAATGAAAAATTCAACGAGAAAGACATATAGACAAAACTTCAATATTTTCTTCATTTTTTATTTAAACTGCCAAATAGAAATAAAAGCAGCTAGTAAAAGACTGTTTCGATTCACTTGAACTCACAGCCACTAAAGTCAAGTCCACCCGAGTTTACAGAACTCTGCTGTAACGTTGGTGTAGTAAATCCAAACTCCAGCATGTAGCGGCTGAGTGAACGTGGTCTGGACTCTGTGGAGGAGATTCATGGTTTCAGAGACGCTGTAGAAGGACAGAATACCTGCTGAGTGATCCAGGTACACTCCTATTCTGGAGGAAACAGGACCTGAGATTGGGGTTTTATTTTTCTTGTGATAAAATGTGTATGTTTTTTGATAACAATCCAAAGCCCAAGATTTGCTATTACGCCCAAATGCACATTCCCCCCCTGCTCTACTGATACTCTTGTACGAAACAGCAACAAACCCTCCTCTCCCTTTCCACTCCACTTCCCAGTAACAACGTCCAGACAGACTCTCTCTGCTCAGAACCTGGCAACAACCAGTGAATCTATCTGGGTGAATAGAATAAGGCTGATGTTGACTGATAAGTGTGACCTTCCTGTTCCCCTCTGTCAACACAAGCTGTGTGTGTGTTGTGTTTGGATCTAGAGTGATGGTACATGAATATCTTAGAAAGTCGGCTCTGCTCTTTGGGTCTTTTATTTTCTGGTCACTATCAATCGCTGGTGATGAGATGTTTGTCCTTTTCTCTCCCAGAATGTCCTGTAGTTTATCTCTGAGCTCTGACACAGCTGCTGTCACATCCTCAAAGTGTCTCAGAGGACGGATATTGATGAGGGATGAGTGTGTAGACTCACTGAGTGCTGACAGTGAGGGGTAGCTGTGGAGAAACTGGTTGTGATCCTCTGTGTTTAAGAGCTGCTTCAGCTCAGCTTCTTTCTTCTTCAGCTCAGTGATCTCCTGCTCCAGCTTCTCCTGAAGCTCTTTGACTCGACTCACTTCAGTTTTCTGCTGGGATCTGATCTGCTGCTTCACATCAGAGCTTCTTTTTTGGATGAGACGGATCAGCTCAGTGAAGATCTTCTCACTGTCCTCCACTGTTTTATCAGCAGAGTGATTGATGGCCTCCACCTCCTGTTGAAGCAGCTTCACATCTTTCTCTCTGTCCTGGATTCTCTGCTGGATATTTCCTTGTTTCTCCTCCAGCTCTTTCTGCCTCAAAGTCCTTTCTGCTGCAGCTGACACTGTGTCATGGTCTTGATGTTCATCCATTAAACAGAGACTACAGATACACTTCTGATCAGTACGACAGAACATGTTTATTACCTGATTGTGACTACAGCAGATGTTCTCCTGGAGGTTCATGGCCTCCACCAGCTTGTGTTTCTTTAGTGGAGCCACATCATAATGAGGCTGAAGGTGTTTCTCACAATAAGAGGCCAGACAGAACAAACAGGACTTGATGGCTTTCAGCTTCCTTCCAGTACAGAAATCACAGGCCACATCTTCAGGTCCAGCTTCAGGAGCAGCGTACACTCCAGTCTTCTTCAGTTGCTCCACCACAGCTGCTAACATGGTGTTCTTCTCCAGATCAGGCTTTGAAGCAAAAGTTTTCCTGCACTGAGGGCAGCTGTAGGTTTGTTTTAGATCCTCTTTGTTCCAGTGCGTTTTAATACAGTTCATACAGTAGTTGTGTCCACAGGGAATCGTCACTGGATCCTTTAGTAGATCCAGGCAGATCGAACAGGAAAACATTTTAAGGTCCAGTTGTAATCCGTGCTGCTCCATTTTAGTTCTCTGTCACTGTGACTGTTGGAACCGTAAGTAGTTCTATACTTAACCTTCTGCAGGAAACAAATAAAAATATGTGGGCTGACTGGAGATGAGAGGAACAGTAAGAAGAGGTTTGGCCGGTTTTTTAACATTGTTGAACAATTTACAGAAAACATGACCTGTTTATGACTCAGCCTGAATGTTTCAATAATGGATCTTTGCTTATATAATAATTGCTTATGACCTTATTTCAAAGCCTGCAATCATTAGAATAAGATAATTAGCTATATAAAAAAAATGTAAATAGATTAAAAAAAGGTTTCCTGAGACATGGCAGAGGAAGCCAGCAGAACCACATCATCTAAAAAACAGAAATTTGCTCATCCCCAATTCAGACATCCTTTAGTTCTTGAATCCATCTAGACATTTGCATAAAAGTCATGTAAACCAGAAATGGGTCAAACCAAATGCCAACAAACTCCTACCGCACTTGTACAGCTGTTGGATGGCCCCTAGTAAAGGTACTTATGTACCGTCTAGTACCCTGCAGAAGGTGTAGAGTTGGTCCACTGTTTCACTGCTGGGACGAAAACTTACTACCCCTAGAGTTTGGAAAAGTAGCTGGACTTCCTTCCAGCACCCTGGCATAGGCCTTCCTGGGGAGGCTGAGAAGTGTGATAGTTGGAAGAGATCGCTAAATTGTAGGTTTTTGAAAGCTAAAATCTGAGGCTACCCCCTCTGTTTAAGGTTGGTTGGCCTCAGAGGGGGTGACCTCAGATTACAGCTTACAATTCCTCCAATTCAGCGATAGAGTTGATTCCTTCCCGCTATCATCGCAACCCCCATCCCTTTACAGGAGACAGGAACACCTCGCCTGTTCAGCCAGGCCAAAAAATCCCTCTAATGACCCCCTTTCAGAGACATAGACAGGTATGAGGTATTGCAGGCTAACAAAGAACCCCCATCTCTACAGGGCCGACCCGTTCGTCTGGTTCCATTTGCATGTTTTCTAAGCCAAAACAAGGCTTTGTTTTATAATCTATTCTGTAAAGCCTTGAACTCAATGCTGTTTCTGACATTTTGAATTGAAAAAGCTTCCTGGATGGGAAGCGAAACGTCTTCAAACTTGGAAACAAAGTCCAGTGGATTTTTTTTTAAACTTTTGATCGAATGACTAAGACCTGGATGACTGAGCATCTTCACCAGCATATTTCACTCTACTTATTCTAATTAATTATTTTGAGCATTCGGGTTTACAGTGTAGTGACTCTAAACTGATGTTCCGTGTGACTGTATGTGTGCATGGTGTGCTGTCCTGCGATGGACTGTCAATCTGTCCATTTGCCTTTCACCCATAGACTGCTGGATATAAGCACTAGCTGGCCATGACCTTAATAGAAAAGAAGTATGAGATATATTTACCTGCTATCCACCATAACTTAGAATGCAAACAGAAATGTTCCCAACACATTTCCTGTTGTCACATATTGTAATTTTGTATGCACAGAGTGCATACAAAATGAAATTTAGTTTTGTACAGCTTTCATGATATTTCCATTTCTTAAAGGGCAGCAGTTATCAAATGTAAACAGTGTGGGAGAAAAAACACGGTGCAAAAAAAAGATTGAAAAGGAAGTTCAGAGCATTAAATATATATGGTGCAAACATGCAGTATTTTTGGTTTGGTGTTATCAGTGTGATGCAGGATTTACAAAAGAATTAAAATTTTTTTCCAACAGTACAGCAGTCTGATGGCAGTGGGGAAGAAGCTGTTGCAGAATCTACTGGACCTGCATTTAATGCTGCAAAGCCTCTTCCCTGAGGGCAGCAGGGAGAACAGTCGATGGTGGGGGTGTAAGGGGGCTCTACGGGCTCAGGACACACAGAACTGGGATAAAATGTCTTTAATGGTCTTTAATGGAGGGAAGAGGAGCCCCGATTATCCTCTCTGCTGTTCTCACCACTCTTCTCACATTCTTCCAGTCTGGGGCGCTGCAGTCTCCACACCACACAGTGAGAAAGCTGGTCAGAACGCTCTCTATGGTGAAGGTAAACTGTAAATCACTTCAGTAGGAGGTGGTTGAAAAATAAATGCTGCATTAATTTACACAATGAAAAGCGAATACAATATGTATTTATTTTGTTGTAATGGCTTTGCATTAATACAATTTTGTGAGGCATCATATCCAGAACCAAAGTTAAAATATGTTTGTTTTCTTGCTCAAACATCTAAGGTGAATAAACCTTATCCAAGACAAGAGAGATGAAAGAATTTAAGTCAATCATTTTTTGATCAAACTGGATCTCTTTTATTATACATGAACTTCTCTCAATATGGTCATTCTGCTCATTCCCATCCTAAAAGATCTGCCAAATTCAGAATTACCAAAGTGATTCAGACAGATCTTATCATTCCCTCAGCAAACAACAAGCCACAAGAAACCAACACACAAGTGACACTAAAATACTTTAGTTGGATGTTTAAGTATTCAGATATCCATGCACATAATTATGAGACCAGCTGCATGTTAAAGTAAAAGTCAACCAAGCTACAGAAATGTTTGATAATTAAAGTAAGGTACACAATAAACTCTAAAACAGGAAACAAAATGAACAGCATTAGTTTCTCTTAACTTTTCCAATCAATGACACAGTCATGAACAATGTTATCATGTCAGCCTTAAAACAACAACTATGCAGTGATTGTCAAAAACTAATTTGCATCTTTGGAATTCTGGGAAATTCAGCTGAAAGAACTGCTCAAAATGTCATGTGATCTTTGAATGTTTAGTTTGAATTGCTTCTGAGAAGATAAGTATTGAGCGTCCTACTTCCCTTTAACAATAAAAAACAGCTTTGGGTGGTGCAAGTAAGAATACAGCCAAATAGGCCTCCTTCATGCCAGATTAATACCACATTATGAAAGTTAAAGTTAGCTGAAAAACTGGATGGTGTTAAAAGGGAATAGTTTATATCGTTCGGAGTATAATAGAAGAGCAACATACTGTCTATTATGATACAGAGAAGGACCTCATTAATTTGCCTTAAGTTACCCAAAACCTTTCTACAGAGTTTGCTGATGTTCAATACCACTGAGTAGTTTAACAAGATCAAGGATGAAACATGGCTGAAGGTTATCCATGGTGTGGGGTTAGTCCACATCTGCATGGCTTAGATTTCAATGCAACTGAATCAAAACTGAACCAAGTGGCTTCAAACACAATCAAACCCACAATGCTGCACGTTATAGCTCCAGTTTAATTACCATATCCCTCTAGGTATTAAACAATTCACACCCTCCATGACAAAGAAATACCTCAGCAAACTCAGGGCATGGATTTTGGTGTGTGTTGAGTTCAGAGCATAGAAACAGTGCCAACACCTCCAAATTGCACCAAGGACTGGGAGACACACTGAGGTCCCAGCTTCAAATTCAAATTTTCAGCACGTCTAAGATGTACTTTGACCCCACTCCAGAAAGCCAAACCTCATACTGAGGCTGTGAAGCCTCAGGATAATTGATAAAAACTTATACTGTTATTCAATGCATGACTTCTGACTGATTTAAGCACCTTCAACAAGTTTCAAAGGGTTAAAACTAGGATGTTCTGTTACTGATGGTGGTCAGAGGGCCTGTAGGGGCCTGTGTACAGCAGCTTTACTCATCAGTGAGCCACAGGGCAACTGTTGCCACAATGTGTGTGCATAATTAGATGAATGACTAACTGTAGTGTAAAAGGCTTTGGGGTCCTTAGACTTCATAAAGCTCTATAAAAGCACAAGCCATCAGTGTCAGCCAAAGTTAGCTTTAAAATCAGATACGGGCATCCGCCATTCCACCAATATACGCACCTATATAAAAGGCACTGTTTTTGTAACAAATAAGTGAGTATCATTCCTGCAGTATCAGCAGTTCCAGTGCACCCAACAGATGCATGAGTCCTCCACAGGACTGAGGCTGAAGTAAAAATGTTGTTGGTGTGGATGCTTTCTAAAGTTTGGAAGAAGATACTTGAATTACCACTTGCATGCAATGACTTCGCAAGACAGGAGGAAGTAAACTACCGTACATAATGTCTGTAAGCAAGTCTATGGGGGGAAAAAAATCTGTCTCAGTTGGCCTAAGGAGACTTTAAATATGTTAACCAAAATTCCAATATTGTGCATCCTTACTAAAAATTATTCAGCAAAATGTTAACCACGACAGAAAACTTGCTAAACCACCTTTAATATATGCAGTTGATAAACCTCTAAAAACATTGAAGGAAATGTTTTCCGCATTGATTGCTCACGGGAAATGATTAAAAAGTCCAAATACAGATGGTTTAAATATGGCACGGGTGACGGGTTTGAACAAAAGTGCATATCTGCCATTTTTATTCCCACAAACACAATATCCAGTTATTTACATAAAAGTCCATAGTTTTAAGGGCCAAGTTTTGTTTTTAAATGTGTTGATATCTTAATAGAAACTGAATTGTGGGTAAAGATTGCGTGCAGATAAAAGTATCCTGACTAAAATTCTTCTAGAAACAGATTTGTTTTAAATGTATATTTTAGCTCTAAAAGATGAAAATGGTAATTTTTTATCCTCAAACCGAAGGCAAAAGTGACAGAAATTTCCCATCTCATCTCCGAATGTCCTCTGTGACTGTTTAATCGTCCCTCGCAAACGTTTAGCCGATTACTGACGCCTGAGGAGTTTAGAGAGGAATCCAGAAGAGGCTGGTTTGTCGGTCGCAGCCGGTTCCTCCACTTTGGGCTTTGCCTTCTCCTCTACAGGCCCCAACTCCCCTTCCAGTTGCTCCAGCTCAGATTGGTCTAACAGCTCAAAGTCCTCCACATCGCTGTCCGACTCCTCGGCTAGCTCCAGCAGCTGGGTGGAATCTGGAGGCCTCGACCGCTCTGGGTCTTCATTCAGAGCCACCAGGCCGACCGCTGCTTCTATTCTCTCCTGAATTGCAGCTGTAACTACAGCGGTGATAACGCTGTCAGCCATCTGTTCCAGGGTGCTGTCAGCTGACCGGTCTTTCTCCGTGACAGAGGCCGATTGTTTTGATTTGACTTGCTGAAGTGGAGGTAGGGAAAGGTCAAGGCTGAGGTCATCATCACCATTGGTTGTTGTGCCATTATCAAGGGATGGGAAATCTGGGAGATCAGCAGTAAATAACTCTTCTTTATCAAGATCTGAAAAAGAAAATGTAGGACCAAGATATGATTAGGAAGCAAAGATTATCCAGTTAGGAAAATCATCAATTAACCTGTTATTTCTCACCTTCTGAGTTCTCAGTCTGGGGAGTGTGTCCCTCTGATAGGTTAAAAGTGCCGTTATCCGTCCATGTCACATCAGACACTTCTGTATCTGACACAGACATTTCCTTACACACTGTAGAGTCGAGCTGGTGAAACACACACACACGCAAAAATCCCCCAGAAATATTACCTTTCACAATAAAAAGCAGCGTCAAGCTGTTTCAGAGCTAGGCTTAATAATTGGAACTACCAAATCAAATGCAGAGTTTTGACAGGTCTGCAGATGCATCAGCTCTTGTAACCAGTGCAGAAACTCAGAATGCTTATTCTACAGTCACTTTATTGCTGTAACTGAATGTTTAGAGAATTTATTTAGGCCGCAGTAGGCGTTAAAATAAAACATTAACCAAACAAATTCAACTACAGCTCTGTGTCTGTTTTCTTTTTTTGGATCCAGCTGCAGCTACTCTTTCCTGAACATCATTCTTAAGGCTACTGGTGCCATTAGCTGTGTGATTTCTTTTTATCTTTTTGCTCAATGCTTCTGTTTCATATTTTTTTTCATAGGAAAAGTTATCCAAATTATTTGGCACACGTCTCCTGTGTTTTTGTTTGCTTCTGACATGATAACTTTTGTTGCCACAGTCTTTCTGCCTGTGCTCATAACTCCTTTCTACACCATGGTGACCCATAATTAGCCTTGTTCTTCTGCATATTTCTAGTAATTCCTTCCCACTGTCGCCTTAAAATAGCTCAGAATGAGCAACAAAGAAATCCCCTCATCATGACTGCCATACTGCAACTTTAGCCACAAGAGGGCGCTTGACTTAAAACGTCCAGGTTTAGCCCACTGATCTCTATTTATAAACTGGATTGCTGATAGGCAAAAAAAAACTGAAGTCACTTGCCGGCAATCTTGGTAGTCCCTACTTTAATGGAGTCGTGCTATAAAAATGCCTGTAATGTAACGTAATTACCATAACAATGTACACAAATGTACATCTTCAATTTAGCACTTTTGGCTCATCATCAGATAGTGTGCATGTGTAATATTGTTGATATCTGAATACGTATATTATGCTCCATTATCACACTTATTCTGTTGTGATGTATTTGTATAATATGTTATATTACATTATTTATAAACTTAATGGACTTCATACTGACTATGCAATGTGATGTGCCCATTTTTTTTTTTTACCATAAATTACAGTCATCTTCCAGATACTATGAAACAGCAGGTGTGTGTCAAAGCGATGAATTTATCTTTGTTTTAAAAGTCTTAAGCACCCCTGAAAATGAGAACATCAACGTTGCTCGATGCTGTAGCGCCAATTTGTTTACTTTTCGACCGTTGTAAATAGGGAGTACCAATATGGCTGCCGGTGACTTCACAGCACTGTGTACTAAATGGCCTATCAGAAATCCAGTGAATAAATAGAGATTACTGGTTTAGACCCACTTATAGGGTCAGTTATGCTAGACATGTACATTATGTGTGGAAATGAGGCACAGGAACACATCCTCTGCAGCTTTTTATTTTTCGTACAGTTTTTCGCCTTATAACTAATATTCTGGCCAACTCTAGGTGAATGTTTATAACACAAACTGCAACCTCACAACACAATATGCAAAAGTAGAAAACACAGATATTTCCAAAATACAATAAGATGGAAAGACTACTGCCAATAAGCCAGTCATATTGGTCTAAATATGAAAAAAAAATAACTTTTTAAAAAAAATGCATGCAGGGTGCAGTAAAATAATATATTTTTATATAGTACCGGCAAGAATTTGACCCCTTATTGTAGTAAAACCCCAAATAAATTGATTTATGTAACTGTATTTAAATCTATAAATTTCATGAAAATCCAATAGCATGTATTTGTTTCAAAGGAAGTGTTTTCAGTCTTTATAAATAACATTTTTGAGTTAAGTCTGTTTTAAATGTCCCATTTTTCTAATATCATGGCTAAAAAGTATGTAAAGGTTGTATAAAAGTAGGGAAGAAAACTCTATGACCTCACTGGAGGTTTAACAAACTGTCAGACTTAATACAATAATAAGGGGTAAATTGAATTAGTTATATTGGGACCCTTTTAGCAAACAGGATTAGATTAAGATGGTTGAAATGAATTACAAACCTTGGGGAACATGGAAGAAAGGTCTGATTCAACATCCTTCATCTCAGTCTGAGTTTGAATTAGTCTCTTGTCTGGAAGTAATGAATTGGAAAAAGCAAGATTAGGTCCAAAACCATGTAATTGTGTCAGTATTTTTATTAACATAAATGAAATACGTATTTACATAGATATGCTAAAGCTAAATATGGGGAGTTCAATCAAAAATCCAGTTCTAGGACTTTTACAAACGAGGACACTTTGGATTTAAAATATCTTATCTAAAAAGTTATATAATAGATAAGGGTTGATTTAAAAGAAAGGATATAATTGTCATAGTTCCAGATATCTCCCACATTGTTTGATATTTACCACGGTTCTGCTTGATTTTCTGAAAAAAGTGACCAATGCCGAAGTCCAGCTTCTGCAGAACTGGCTCCAGCCACAAGCTGATATCTTGAGATGAAATCAGAGGCCAAAGGAAAATACTCAGCACTGCATAAAAAAAATCATGATAATAAGGGATAAATTGTTACATAGTAAAACAAGAAAGGGCGTTCCAAAAATGAAAAAGTGCCAAACGTCTCTTTACTCACCTATGATATAGGAGATTATGATTCCTGGAATGTAGCGTCCTAAGACAGCAAAGAATGTGCACACACTGCAAACCAGCAGGCAGAACTGTAGCAGGAAAAATTAAAGAATGAAAAATTCCTCATGCTTGGTTGTTATGCTCTATTTTTGTTTATTGCAGCAGATTTAAACTTTGTTTCCTTTCTGTTTAACTAATCCCAAACTCAGTCTGAGTCTTACATCTCAACTGAGTTAAGCCACACTGTCTGTAATTAGGTTGAGTGAGTTTTCAGCCTTACCTTTCCAGGATTTTGCTGTTTAAAAGCTGACGTCTCCTCTAGGAAAAGTCTGAGGGAGTCTCCGAGCTGAGCTCCAGTTCCAGAACGGCTGTCTGGACCAGAATCAATGAGCTCCCAACTAAACAAGGAAACACAGAAGCCAAACATTAATGAAAACCCTCAAAATGTACAAATCTGTGTTTGGAAACATTCAGAAACTGGAAGAACGAAAGTAAGAATATACAGAGGTAGATGTCCAAAACAAGTATATTTCTAATTTCTATTTATACAACTTTAGTATAAGTTTTTTAGTTATTTTATTATATTTGTATCCAAGCACCTAAAAACGGATCAAATTTGATTTAATATTTGTAAAAGATGTTCTGATCCTAAAGACAAAAATATTACACAATGACAAAATATTTGTTTAAATCCTTTTTTAACATTAACGTAGTGATGTTATTATTGCAAAGATGAATTAGTAGAGGCATGTCCCCCACCACCAGCAAGGGGTGGCGGGCTGTTGCAGTTTGAAGGAGCAGAAATCTGTTGGTGTTACAGTCTTGGTTCTGCTATGTTTTCTTTTGTGTATTCTGTTTTACTTTGCTCCATGTTTTTCTAGTTTTTATTTGTTGCCCTCTGCTGCCCTCTTGTGTTCTCCTTTTTCCCTAGCTCCTTTCCTGTTTCTGCTCTGTTCACACCTGCTCCCAATCTGCTCGTTAGCCCTCTCTTTGTTTCAGTCTCCCATAAATACACTTCCTGTGCAGTTATTCAGTGCTGGTTCTTTGTATAACTTCCTCCAACTTCTCTCTGAGCCTTCCTCCTCATGATAGTATCCCCACTGATGTCTCCATGGTTTCTGGTTTGTTTTGACTTTGTTTTCATATTTTGATTTTTTGATTTTGGATTCCTGGTTTCTGGTTTGTTTGGACTTTTTTTTTCCTGTTTTGGTTTTTTGGATTTCCTGCCTCTGTGTTCAGTTTACCTTTCATCAAACCCAAAAGAAAATCACCTCTGCCTCCCTGCCTCTGCATTTGGGTCAACAAACGGCAACCAAATCCTGACAGTTGGCGGAACAGTCTTTTTTTTTAAAGCAGAGTCCTCGATGATGATTGGCCATGGCAGAAGGGTGCACAGGGCTGATAGGCAAATCTGTTTTCGTCAATATTTGCCATAGCTCAATGTAATATCTGCTCAGCTGATAGGATATAACAATATAATATCAAAGCTGATGTGGAGACAAGAATTACTAATTGCAGATAATTGAAATTTTACTGGATACTGTCAATATTTGATAAAATCATTACTCCAGGAAACTTATGAAAACATTTAAACTACATCTAAAACTAAGTGAGTGTAACTTGTTCCTCCCTTTGCTGTCATTTCTACAGTTGAGTCCATGTTAAATGAAATGTCACCACCTAAATTTAGGCATGGCCCATAAAACAACAGGAAGATGATTGTTAATGCTGGAGTCAGATGGGAACAGCGATGAGACATAGCTTTTTAAACGGTGGCACTGCTGGACATTTAGAGCCTGAAAAATGAGATGCCAAGCATAACTTCCCGACTTGCTATTTTAAAATTAACTATAGATCATATTTTACATAAAGTAGAGTTGTGACTCACATGTCATCTATATGGGAATAAAAATATCTAAGAGAGTAATGTTTAAAGCATGTTTCCTCTCTTAAATCCATGTGCCACAAGCTCAGTCCTTTATCTGTCCTTGTTGTAAAACCAGCACATCTGAGGTTATAATACTATCTCAGTGTTGTAATGTGCAATGATCTATCATTGGAAGAAGTGTTGGTCAGATGCAGAATTTATCTGTGAAATTAATGTTTGACTATTTTTCTCAATGTAAATAAAAATAGAATTAAAATCAAGAGTTGTCACGCTTCAGCTTAGAAAACTATGATTTGATATACATTAAGAGGAGAAAAGAGAAAAATGACCTCGAGAGGTTCATATAAATAGCTGCAGGAGTAACAGAAAATACCTGCATTGTGGTTACTGCACAGGCCAGTTATTGTTATTGGTTTTAAGGCTTCCAATCTTCCTTTAAAACTTGTCAAGCTGTTGTTCTACTAGTGGCATATGACTCAGCAGCGTTCATTACATGAAATAACAGCATACTAAATTTAAATCCAGCTGAGGATGGAAACTTCCTCCCCTGTGTGAGCAGCTGTCCTGGAAAACAGCAAACAACTGGTGTAAAATCACCATGAAGATCATGTTGCAGCAACAACAGAGTCATCTGCTGTTTTAATTGGAACAAACTGTATAGACTTTATGAGGTTGTTTATGAATAGGTGAGGATGTTTGCATAAAATGTTAATTAAAAGAAAACTAGCAAATTCGATTTGGCAAACTTGCTGCGTTCATCATGAATTGTTCAGGTTGCAGAAAATACAGTAAATATTTCCTGTGCACTTTTATCACTCTGAAGCATGTCTGCTTTAGCCTAAAAAGGGATGCTAAGTCATAATCCATCCATCACCCATCCATCCACCCATCCATCCATCTATCCACCCACCAATCCAACCTTCCATCCATCCATCCATCCATCCATCCATCCATCCATCCATCCATCCATCC
>NW_015150623.1:1111293-1117130 GCF_000732505.1 Cyprinodon variegatus
GTAAGAAGCAGACCAGTGCCAGTGGAGAGGAAAAAGAAAAACAGGGAAACCATTGGGCCATTTTCAGGATCTCTTTCAGTTTAAAAAAAGATCAGAGCCTCACTGATTGACACTATGAATACAATAATAATAAAAAAAAAACTGTGCAAATGAAGATCCAGAAATTGTTTTTGGCTATTCTATTTCATCCCTTTAGAACAATTAAAGATGTAAACTCCTGACTTCAAACTGTCCTTTTATGATGTAATCAGGCCCCATCCTGATAGCCTATAAACACAGTCACACAGAATAAAATGTAAACTCGCACTAAGCTTAGACATTACATATTTCCAACTTTGATAAACTTCGGACCCTTTTAGCTGCTAAAGTTTCTCAAGTATCCTCCCTTCATTATAACTACCAAGGAGCTGCTTGAAACACTTGAGGCCTTGAAAAGCTGTAGTGTCCACCTAGTGACCACATGACCCAAACATCCATGTCTCAAGTAACACTTATGACGAAAGGTCTGCCTGCTTCCCCCTTCTCAACTTCCAATCACACGCGCCTTTCAGAATCTCATTTCCAGGGAATATGAAGAAGCTGAACATGCCAGAGTGAGACTGCAAAACACTTAAAGCTGCATTAAACTGATGAAAATCTGGTCCATTCTCTGCTTAAGATACAATTCTTTCCAGAAAGAGGTACAGAGTTGGTTTTAAGGCAGCAGGTTTTTCAATCCATAAAGGATTATTCTGAGAAATATGAAAATGGTTCAGTAACCCATATTTTTATTGAAACACAATAAAAAAAAACTCTTCCAACTTTTCAAACTTAGAAGATGAACCTGGGATGTAGACATAGGAGACAGCCGCACAATAGCAGCTGCTTGACGGATATCCCCTTTAACCCTATCAGGAATCTCAGAAATAACAGAGAGGACGGCATGTCTGAGCCTCTAACAAGCCTGGTCATGGCACTTTCGAAATAGACCAGAGAAAAACAATGTGACTAATGAAGGCAGAATTATCTTGTGATGGGACAGAGGCAGGCGTTAATATGTTTACCCACCTGTTTGTGAGCTATTTGCCACACCAACCTCATCTCTGATGCAACTAATCCCTGTTTATGTTCTGCATACAGACACACATACAATAACCAGCCGGAACAGGCTGATCCGATTCCCACTTAATGTAAACAGGAAAAGCCGGCCAGCATGTGTCAACACTGTAAACCGAAAAATCTGCATGTAACTCAAGTCAGCAGAGTGAGGATGCAATGGCTTATACTGTTTCGCATATTGTGTTTCCTGTGAAATCAGGTCAAAAACATTGTGATCATCTAACTTATAACGCACTAAATTGATGCACATATAAGAAAAAAATGCAATTCACTTTACTGGCTAATAATGCTTTGTTAAGGAAATTTGAATATTTCCAAAACTCTCAAAGCCAAGACATTACAAGATGAGGAGTTGTACAAAAAGAAAATAAAAATAACACAAAACGTCAATTATAGAATGGAAAGTAGTTCTTTGTATTTCAAACCTTATTCCCGCCCCACGATCTTCAGGAGACATCTCCAGATGGTGATGCAAATCTTTTAAAGTCTTGAAGGAACCACTAGAAACAAGCTTTCTGCTAGAATGAACGACTGTCGCTTAATTAATATTTTTCAGCAGTGAGACAAAACCAAATCAAGTCAAAGCAGGCAGCTCAGTCTGACAGCAGCTTCTGTTTATCCTCAATGAAACCCCGCTTGGAGTATTTCAAGTGGGCTCGTCTATAAATAACTGGGTCACGCTACATTCCACCCGCCAGCCATCAGGAGCACAGTGGAAAGGGTGGTGGTGGAAGGGGGGGCGTCATGAAACTGATGCCACTAACAACAACACCAGCCCACCCACCAAACATCACCATCGCCCGAAACACACCTCCCCTGGTGTTTCTGCATGACGGGGTAAACAGACAGACGAGAGGATGACTCTGTCTGCTACTCAGACCTGTAAGGCCCAGTTCTCTATCCTTACCTCTCTATAACCCAACGTCGGGGGGGGGAGTCATTGGGCAAGTTACACCCTGAACAGGTCGACAGACCATCACAGAGACACAGAGGGCAGACACGCAAAACAGGCAATTTAGAGTGACTAGTGAACCTGAGAGTCATCTCATCTCTCTGAGATTTGGTAGGAAGCTGAAAGCCAGGAAAACATGGAAACTCAATGTAAATAAAAAAAAAAAGAAGAAGAAATAAATAAGCAAGGGCAGTTTTGATCCAAAAACCCATTTCTCAAATTAATCATTTATATTTCCAGGATCAAAAACCATTCTCTAGTTGGGGCGAGGTATCTAACCTGTGGAAAACATTACTTCATGCTTAAAAATGTTGGCCAGTAATCACTTTCTGATGAGGTTAACTTAAGGCAGGCCTTCAAATACACTATGGGTTAAAATGTCCTATATTAGCTTAGTTGATCTTTGTCCTTTTTAAGACATTTTAAGAGGAAAAATTGATCCACTTTACTATGAATTTAAGGCAGATATTTCCACTCTGGTAAGTCTTTAAACAAGAAACCTGCAAAATTATAGTCTGGGGTTAAAGGAATGATGAAAAAAGTAATAGCTGAGGCATTGATAAAAACAGCTTTTATAAGTATAAAATCTACATATAAGCATTTCACTACAATAATTTCCTTCTCCATTCTCATACAAAACTTGAAAAAAGTCAACTTCCTCCAGTTCCACAATGCATTGACACCAAGAGTTAAGGATTAAAGACAGTCTAAAATAACCAATGCAAATCAAAAATAAAGTTTTCATTTTCCTAAATGATGTATTAACGTTTGTAGTAAAATCTACCATCTAGTGGTCAAACTCTGTATTAAATGTTGAGAGTCAAACACTCAGACAAGGTCTGCTTATAAGAATTTAACATGTCACAAGGCCATAAACCTTTCAATATGAGGTTTTCCAATTTTTTTCAAAACATTAGATTAATGTTTTGAAGATAAAGTCTTAGGTATTATTTCTCTGTTATTTACAAGTACGTATAGATGAATTTCAGACACCTTTGCTAAGATCAGATCCACATTGAGATAATGTTGTGTTGGCAGCAGTCAGTGATCCTGACAACCAATCCAGAGACGTCACTCTGACTGAAAGGTGATCCGATTAATCCAAGCTGTGAGTTTCTGAATCATTTCCGGGAGTAGAGAAACAGCTGAGTCACACACACACACACACGCACACACACACATATTTCATCCTACTATATCTAGTGAGGACCTTTTGTTGACTCCAAATTACTTTTACATTAATTTCCAATCATTATAAACCCTTTCTATGCCCTAACTTTGACAATAACCCTAAACTACACTGTTACAATGCAAACTTACCCTAACCTTAACCTAAACTATTTCCAGCCATAGTCCTAAAACCTCAAAAAAAAAAAAAAAATATATATATATCTATATATATATAGATATATATATATATAGATATATATATTTATATATATCTATATATATATATATATATAGATATATATAAGCAAAATTTCCAAACAATGGTACAAACGATCCTCCATTTGATGGTAAAACACAAAAAAAATGTTCCTCCTCCTTATACGAAAACAGAAGCAACCACTCACACATATCCATGTTTTAAATACTTACTGAGGACCTTGGATTGACTTCTATTCATTTCCAATACCTTTTATGGCCTACCCCTAAACTTAACCATTAATGGTACATATCTAACCCTGACCAAAACCTAATTCACACCTTACCGCCAGTGCAAAAAAAATAATCAGGGCCAGGAAAACTTCCTGACTTCACTGGTGAAATACAACAAAATATGATTCCACAGCTGCCAGCAAAAATACACACATACACATCTCTGGTTTCAGAGGCCTTAAGAAACATCTTTTGCTGTAGGAAAACACAGAAGCGGACAGAACCGTCTAAATTTAACTATTAGAAATCTAAATCTGTACAGATTACGAGAAATCTGTTTATATTTACAGATGATTGTTCAATCACCTCATGTGTTCCTTAGTGTTGTTACACCTGTCATCAGATCTTGTGATGCATCTTTGGTTTCCCAAACATCCCAGAGAGTAAAAACTACCAGAGATAGAACTGTGAGAAGCTGTGACCACATCGACATAACAGGAAGCAGGTTTTCAGGACACGACTGCAAGCAGGCACCGAGAGCGATTCAAAGTCATAATGATTTTTGAAGAACCATATTGGACAGAGATTGACAAAATTAGATGCTTAAATACGGAGGAGTGATCTCTGCCAAATGCACTCCACTCCCTGGACATAGTTTATCACAGTGCTTTAGGTTTCATCACCAACTCTGCCTTCAGGACTCATCATTGTGAACTGTATGCTCTGGTTTCATGGCCCTCTTTAAGCCTCAGAAGACAACATCATTGGCTTACTTTTATTTACAAGGCCATCCAGGGTAAACCCCCTCCATACCCGTGTCACTTCATGTATGTAGCTAACAGTGGTTACAACTCACGCTCTTCAAGTCGTGTTCTTTTCACTATTCCCAGGATTAACACAGATCTTGGCAAAACATAATTTTTCTATGCAGCACCATGGTCGTGGCACAATATTCAAAACTCCCTGCAATTATGGACTCTTATTCCACTACAGCATTTTAAATCACTATTGAAAACCGCTTGCACAGAGAATTGTAACTGTTATTCTAGAGTCTAGTTTATAATTGATTTTATTATGTTGCTTTCATGTCTTTTTATATGTCTTACTGTACTGCTGCCTCTTGGCCAGGTCTCCCTCGAAAAAGAGATTTTATCTCAAGGGACTTCATGGTAAAATAAAGGTTAAATAAATGTGATCTAACTCAGATACTTGTACTTAGCAGGTTGAGCTGTTGATTGAAGTCTTTTGAGCAAAACTGACTAGATGCTGACTAGATTACAAGGCGGTGCGGTTAAATGCGAGATGATTGCTTTACAGGTGGATAGCCTCTGATTGCATGACGGTAAGTGATCCGTTTCAGTCAGCTGAACTTCTGCCTAGGCTTCATTGGTAATATAAACAACTAGAAAAGCCCTCGGAAAGAGCAGACCTCTGCCAAGCAGCACATTTTGCCCACTATTGTAACTTACACCAATAGATAAAACTCACACATGATCTTGATCATTTCTATATTTAAATGAATTGTTCCTTGGTATGAGGTACTGTACACCTTTGGTAAAATAAAGAAAATCACATAAAATCTGTTCACAAGTTTTTAATAGATCCTACTAACAACCAAACAAAATTCCCTCTCTTGTGTTTTTGTCTTTAGTAAAATACCAATGCTTTCAGACAGACACACACACACACACAAAGTCTCTTAAAAACATAACCTCCTTGGTGGAGGTATAATTGGAGTTAATCTCATTTTTTGTTCCTCCTGAACATTTTGGGTTACATAAATCACACTAAGGATGAGGAAGACAAAGCAAAGCATTTTAGAGGTCGTGATCAGAAAAAAAGTCTAACTATTAACAAGACATAAGGTCAATGTTCTCCATTCAAGCAGTATTTATTAGTCTTTGCAATGGAGAACAGATACAGTCTTCTCCAATATTCTGTCTGTTCTGATCAGACAAAGGATTGCACTAACAAGTGTTCTTAATGAGAGAATACGTTTGTGCAATAAAGGAAACAAAACAAGCTAGTAACTAGAGGCCAAAGAGAAATAGAGTGTATTTTATTGATCCTATTAAATCAAGAACTTAATTTAAAATCTTGCTTCTCCATCTTATATCAGAGATCTGATTGTTCCTTATGTTCCTAACAGAGAATTTCACTCTCAATCTGCAGGTTTACTAGTGGTTCC
>NW_015150623.1:1117550-1140074 GCF_000732505.1 Cyprinodon variegatus
TATTTCATCATTCTGCTTCATTCTATCTCTATTCTCCCACTCTGCAGAATCTATTAGTTCAATCTCTAACGTTATGCTCTCTCTGCATTTTCTCATACTGGCTTCGCCTCGTCTGTTCCTTTTTGGCTGTGACACCATCCTGGAGAGAAATATCAGCTGTGCTGCTGTCATCTGCTGCTGCTTGCTTATAGATGTTCGAGATTAGCCTGTTTTTCCCAATGTGGTCCTGTTTCTCTCGCTGTGACTGGCTGGATGTGCTCTCTTCGTCCTCTGGCATGGGAGCTGGCTCGGAGCTCGTCTGCCTGGCTGTGTGTTTCCTGGATGGGGCCGCCTTTTACAGTTGCCTTTTCTATCTCTGCTTCTGACCCTTGAACCCCAGTCGGCCTCGGCAGATGGCCGCTCACACTGAGCCTGGTTCTGGTGGTTCCTGTTAAAAGGGAGTTTTCCTCTCCACTGTCACTACAAGCATGCTTAGTGTGAGGGATTGCCTTCGAGTCAATGAGCCGATACTTTTCCTTAGATAGAAAACTTTGAATCGATTTGACTGTATGATCTGGTGACCTGTAAATAAATTGGCACTATATAAATAAACTGAACTGAATTGAAATGTTTTCCTCATCACACTGCTGAAGCCATACATTTCACTTTAATCTAAATCCCAAAGACCCCCAGCTTAGGTGGTCCTATAGTGCACTAATATGGGTAAAACAAGATAGTACTAATGAGGACAGCTGAAGAAAATGAATATGGAGCCTCGGCATGCTACTTCAGCAGAATAAAAGACAAGAAGACAAACTTCACATAAACAATGGAATTTTAGAGCAAATGCAGAAAAAAACAATGATCTTTTGTTAAAACAACACAAAAGATAAATAGCTGCATGCTCAGCCTAGAATTAAAAACTAACTAGTCCTGATTACCTTAACTTACTCTGTAAACAAACATCTTAACTTTTTTTCAAAGTTTGTAATTGCTTCTCTTCTAGAATTAGAAAACATGTTAATCAGTTAAAGCTAAATCACTGAGTTTTCATGCTTTCAGCCCTTCCTTTCGGTTAAACATGGTAACAGCAGCCATTGTGCTTTAACAAATAAAATAAAGATGCTCTTTTACTTAATAGTCATTTATCAGCCTAAATAGGATCTAAGTATAAGTCAATTTTTTAAAGAAAGAAGTGTGCAGCTAAAAATAGTATTGCTACTGGGCCAAATCGGGGGAGTGATCATTGTATTTAAATTCAGTTCCCTAGTAAGTTTTTTGCTTTTCCAGAGAGAGATAATAAAAGCACAAATACAGAGTGATGGCTCAGATCCTGCAGCTGTCAGGCTGCAGTTT
Organism: Cyprinodon variegatus; assembly: GCF_000732505.1. NCBI lineage: Eukaryota > Metazoa > Chordata > Actinopteri > Cyprinodontiformes > Cyprinodontidae > Cyprinodon > Cyprinodon variegatus. The sequence goes on from NW_015150623.1 coordinate 1,118,886, forward strand.
GGCTCAGCAGCTAATCTCCTGCAAGACTTGGTGCAAGCCTCACGTACAGTGACCCACAAAACAGCAGAGAAAGACAGCAGCAGGTGGCACCGACACAATCCCATCCTCCTGGCCAAATGTCACACTAACATAGAGAGAGCTACAATGTGTGGCACTCATTCAATTCCAAGACTCATCATCAACAGATCAGTCTCCATGGGAACCTGATAAACTCTCTTCAGTTGTATTCCTTATACTCAGTCTGGGCAGCTGTTTGGTGGTTTGTATATCTTAATCTGAACTAAATGAATCCTCCTTGACTCCAAATTGCTCATCAGTTTGTTATATAACTCTGTGATGCATCCATCCTGGCGCCAACTAATCCCTTCCACATCTGCTGAATCCCAGCCAGCCAGTTGAGGTGTTGAGGAATAGACTTATACCACACCGGAGGACAATAAAATGGAGGACAGGAAAAGCAAACAGCAAAATTGAAAGTAAACAGGCGAATACATTTATTTATATTTTACAAATATTTAGGCAATCTTGACTAAACAGCAGATTTTTATTGATGATTTTCTGAACATGGAGTCTGAAACTCACCTCTGCTTTAGTTGAGACGTGTTTGGGATCCTCTTGGAAATCCTAACTTTCTTCAGGTTTCAAACAAGCTACCATAACTCACAAGTCAATTAGAAGTTGTTTTCCTGAGTCATACATCAATCAAAATTTCACAGGAAGAAAGGAAGCAACCCCACAGTATGATGCTACCACTACTATGTTTAAAAGTGACTGCACTGTTATTTAAGAGCCTCATCTTCAGCCCTTCTTCTAATCATTGCAGTCAAATTGCTTAACTCTTGTCTTCTGTCCTCATCATGGAGCAGCTGCAGATGACCAACTTCTAGAATATAAATCATATTCTTTTTTCCTTCTTACTTCTTAGACAGATACACCAATAGTTGTACAGCATTTAATGAAAAGAAAACTGGCTCATCACATTTTTGGACCGCAGCGTGAAATTCCATAATAAAAAAAAAACTGGGAAAAGTCCCTTTTGAACGTAGGATTAAAAATGAACATAAGAGCTATTTTTCACAGAGTAAAGCAACATAAATCTTTGTAATATCATTAGTTCAGCCTCTGTAAGCATGTGGCTAAGGGAAGTTGTTTATCTGTACAAAAGCTGCACCGACTAAAGGAGATGAAAACAGATTAACAAAAAACAAACAAAATAATTTTGAAAAAGTATTTTTAGTGTATTGATCTGCTTCCTGATGAATTATTTCATTCAGCCATCAGTGGTTGAGTCACTGGTTTGTGTGTTTCTGTGCAAGTCACAGAGTTCAGTCTCAGACAGCCGATTAGATTAGATTAGATGGTCATATGCGATCAATCATCTCTGCATAGCTGCTGTCCAGATTCAGGATAATGTTTTCATTAATCTTTAATATCTGTACAGTTAGCTGGAGATGATGTTCAGAAACATCGTCAACGGTAGTCCATCAGTGTGGGGAACCTTCACAGTATCAGTGAGGATTACTCTGCTGGGTTGTTGAAATAAACTCAAAAAAGAAACAACCAAATATAAGAAGTCTTTTGCAGATAATAATCTACTGCTTCATTTCTGCTCTCATCTGAAGAGTTAAACTGAAAGAAGCTGCCCTCTAACAATAAAAGGAATAAATAAATATGTCAGGGTCCCTACTGCCAGGGGTCTTCTCTACCTTTAGGGAAACTGTGCTGAACAGGGTCAGTTTAATTTGCTTTAATTCACTCTAATAAAATCCAGAATGTTTACTTCCTACAAACATAACAACTTCTCTGTCTGCGCTAATTCAACACAATTCATTTTAACAGGACTTAATTAGTACCAAGCAGCAAAACAAAATAGCATGAAAAGTAGCTTAGTCTCATAATACGGATAAAAAATCTGAACACGAAAATATAATCGCTTTTTATGCATATGAACATTAATACTGTAAATGCTTTCAGTAGATTTGTGATGAGAGTTTGTGTAGCTATGGCTATTATCAGGGCTGAGGAACATTTTTGTGCTGAGAGCAGAACTCTAACATTATATGTTCTCATGATCCCTGAGCCTAATGTTTATTTTATTTCTTTAAACAGGATATCAGGTTATTTTCTCTAAGTTTGACACCCAAGCAGAAATACAACACAACAGGAAGACGGAACATAAGACCAATAATCTCAGACTATTCTGGAGTAACAGATGAGCTCTTAGATTATAACATGCAGGGGTTGACATTAAGGATTTTTACCACTTGCCCTTTGCGCAAGTGACTTTCACATTTCATATGCCCAGAAACAATTTTAACTTTCCGAGTGTAATGTTTGATAAATATAGTTCCTAATATTCATTTTTGTATATATATCAATGAAACATGTTTGTTTTTTAAATGTTTTTTGTAATCAGTATTTTTTAAGTTTACAGGTTCCTGGTGTGTATATGCATGTGTCAGATAATGAACTCAAGCCTACATTACCGTGTTAACATGCCTTTCAATCCTTCCTGCACATTCTTTTCAAACTAAGCTTTGGTTTAAACTGTTGTGTGCTTGGAAAAATATACATTGTAATGTTAGAAATCTAAAAAAAAACTTGACAGGTTAAAAACTTAAGATAAATCACAAGACAGAAGTCAATGTCACAAATGAATAACTTTTATTTTAGAGTTACGGTATGTTTATACAAGATAATACTATTAATATAATGTGACTTTTCTACAGAATCATTATACATAGTTATTTTATTCATGGTTTCCACAGTCTTACATCATTTCAGAATTCCCTGACTTTTAACCAACTCAGGATTAGTGTTCCCTGACAAAATAAATGCAGCCATTTGTCGTTTTGGTAACTACATCAAAATTACCGCTAGGTGGACAAAAATCACGCCATCTGGCGGAAAATCACACAGCTTTTCAAATAACGCAAACAGAACAACAAAAATGGTGCCGGCAAAGCTTCTGGGTCATTTTCATCGAATGTCGGTGATTATAAAGTAATTTTGACTGATAAATAATTTATTTTTTTGCAATCATTGCACTTGCCCGGCGGGCAAATGCAATGAAATTTGTACTCTCCCAACAATAAAAACTACTTGCCCCGGAAGATCGGGCGATGGTTAACATCGAGCCCTGCCATGTAAGAAAAGTTACATAATGCATAGGAAAATGCCATAAATTAAAGTAAATGTTGTGATAAACTTGACTTAAACAATCTTTGCTGTTTTTTCATTGTTCACTGTGCAGCTTAAATGACAGTTATGTCTTAAACTGCAGAAGTAGTACGCTTGTTGAATGTCAGTATAGAAATTGGTCTGTAACATCGCATCTATGCATGGAAAGATTGCAGCGAGCATGTTTTTTTAAATTAAATTAATGATATGCATATTCGATCTCCAAACTTATATCTACACTGCACACCCAGAACCAGAACCAAATATAAAGAAGCAGCTTTTAATTTCACTAATCTGGAATAAATTCTTAAACACTAAATTGCTTTAAACTGAGATTACAACCATATTAGTTTAGAATGGCCTTTGGCTGTGCTATCTAAACACAGTTAAGTTTTCAGTCCAATTCTCTTTTGATTTTTTTTAACAATTATTTGATCTAATTTTTAATATTTAATACAAATATATGGATCAGTTAAGATCAGGCTTCAGTGTGTTTCTCACACATAAGGTTTATTTTTCAGAACTTTGTACAAAAACACTCTGGGGCCACCAGTGCAGAGCTAGCTAAACAATGGTTTTTCGGTGGGGGTAATACCTGCTCAAAGTAAAGCACAGACTCCAGACAAGAGCATAAAGAACCCATTGTTGTCTAACAGGACATTGTGAACAGAGTGAAACTCTAAAATGGAACAAGGATCGACAGCTGAAGACTATGGATCCTTCTGATTGTTTGGGATATCTAGGGTAGAAAAGGTGAGAGTAACCTTAAGTCCTGTTTGGGGTCAACAGTGAGGCAAATGCATGCATGCAATCCATGTATAAAGTTGATCATTAATGTATGTGTGCTTTGTCTCAATGCCAGGAATAACAAGTGGAATCAACAGGCAGATGATCTGTGGATGTTCCAGGATGACTGAGCACCAATTCAAAAGGTGAAAGTCATAAAAAAGTGAATAAATCCAGTATCCACTGCTGCTTCAGAAGGTGATATTAGGCATATCATAGGAAAATGCAGAAGATTGGAAGAATGTATTATTTCTAGATAGTAATTCTACATGCAAATTATGTGTTTTTGTTATAGGAGGTTTTAGGACATGTGAATTATTAAAGTGGCCTTCCTTTGAAACTCAAACAGACATCTCTGTCTGTTTGACTTCATTTTGGCCCTGACTTTACATTTACAATATGACATTTCAATGCAGGACTGTTGTTTACATGACAAACATTAGGCTTGTGGGTTCTGATTACAGCGTAATATTTGCCCTGGCTGCAAAACCAAAACTGGTCAGTCTGACACCTTTAAACATCAACCTTAAACTCATAAAAATGTTCTACTTTAGCAAAAAATAAATAAATAAATAAATAAATATATATATTGTTTATTTAAAGGTGTTTTGTCTAAGAACTTTTCTAAATCTGTCTCTTTGCAGCTAGTGGAGAATAAAACCTGCTGTAGGTGAGATGTTTGCATATGTAAACAAATACTTCCAAAGCACCACAACCCTCAGTTTGCTTTTTGCACCCACTGTCCTAATTCAGCTAAGGACGACTAACTCAATTCTCCCTCTGAGAGAACACCAATTCTGTCGTTCCAACGAAGTTAGACATTTTGTATCTCCTTGATCACGAAAAACCAATTTATGGTCACATCTATCCAGTTAAACCGTCCTTCATGTGATACATACAGGATCAACTTTACATTTTTCAATCAATGTGTTTGGTTTATACATCAGGCACTGTGAAAGTAAATACATTGTGTTACAATGTGAAGGTATGTTCGTTCAACGCAGGAGATACACAAGACATACAGTTTTCATCAGCTTGTATGAAGTAGGGCTGCAACTAACGATTTTTTTGCTAATCGATCAGTCTGCCGATTATTTTTCAGTTAATTGAGTAATAATCGGATAGCAAAAGGGACCTTAAAGAAGATTTTTTACAGAATTATACCAGGTGAAACTAAAACTTTTTTACTTGAGGAGTTCTGGGTAGAGCTTATTGACAGACAAAAAAGTTTTTTATCCTAAATGCATAATGTCAATATATAAATAATATATTAATATATGATTTTGGTATAATTACTTCTCTGAATGGGTTTCTCTCTCAGGTAAAGACATATTTTAGAGTCTCTACTCCAGTTCTCGATTAATTGATTACTAGATTAGTTGATGAATGTTTCAATAATCGATTAATCAGGATTAATCCAAGTAATTGTTTCAACCCTAGTATGACGGCTGTCTTAATTTGGGGGCTTCTGAATATGGATTGGATATATACATATTTTTTTCCAAATACCCCAATCAGTATTTGGGGAAAGTATAAATGTGTTTTGGGTTTTTTCTCTGAATCACATAGAATAAAGATATACCAGAATCCCCTCTAATGGCTACACCATAAACACTTTTTGTAGCCTTTAGCTTTTTGAAACTTCCAGGATGAGTCTGGCTTAATATCAGTCTACAAATCTAAGCCCCCTTCTTCATCAGCCCATCCATATGGTGCAATGCACCAGTACTGCTGGAACCGGAGCAGACCTACACCATAAACTTACCACCACCACCATGTTTGAACATTACAAATGCTTTTCCTTCAAATGTAACAACATTTAATAAAATAAATAGATTTTCAATGATATAAACTGCATTAACAACAAACACGAATGGGAACAAATAAACACAAATTTTCTCACCTGAGTTGAGTTTTTATTTTGTCTTACCTTGTGGCCATGCTGCGCCATACAAGAGATCCTGTGGGTGAGAAAACAAAGTATTTGATCTCTAAGCTTTCTGCAATCTTGCCACTATAATGATATTGAAGCAGGTTCTATTAAAGTGTTAATGGAACAAATGACTGTAGGATCTATGGCACAAGGTTTCTGCCAAAAAGTCCACAAATGCAATAAATATTTCTACAAGCAGCTATACTTCGTTAAGAAGCTCAAATACTACTCCCCACATGCATGTTTAACATTTTACTTGCAAAAATAGAGAACCACGGGCCCCCAATATGGCACACACAAGATGCTTTCTTCCTCTCGCATGTGGACCTGTTTCTACTCGTTCCTATCACCTGCCAGAACCTGTACTCTTCTTCCTACTAGCAAAGCAACTACACGCCAACTGCTTCTCTTTAAGAGTTGGACAAGCCCTCCCTTGTGATATATATTTGGGCCCCGAGGTACTCTATTTATGCATGTAAGTATTATACATGCGTGTGAGGAGTAGTTTGTGAACATTTACATGAAGTAAAGCTGCTTGTAGGAGTATTTATTGTGTGTGTGCACTTTTGACAGAACCGTGACTCCATAAAGAACAATCACTAGTGTTGCGGCAATGCCATTTTTTGGTCCCAATACCGATACCCGATACCTGGATGTGTAGTATTGGCCGATGCCGATACCATACCGATACCATACCAATACCATCTGATCCCATCTGAGGTGTGTGTGTATATATGAAGAACTGCATACTACTTGGATGTAAAATAATTGCCATCATGGCTTTGTCAAGCTGCTGCCTATCTTTGTGAAGCAGGAAAAAGACTGAAACAAAGTGAATCCAGATAACTTTTTATTGCCTTCCTGGAATGGGTGACAATAGTTGAATAAACCTTTGGCTCTAAAAATGGTATCAGTGCCCTATTTGATGGTACTCCCCGATACCGATACCACCGTTTTACTGCTGGATCGGGGCCCCGCCCGATACTGGTATCGGTGCAACACTAACAACCACCAACTGTATTTACCTGCAGCATTATTATAGGTAAATGTTTATGTTATGTCCAGACAATATGGTAAAATATCCACAGAAAAAATAGGTGTAACACCAATATATAATGAGTTTAAAGAAAAGCTACACAATTTGAGTTACACCTTAAGTTATTTCTGCTTAAAGGCAGAACTAGTTACAAACTTTTAGTACATTTAAAGAAGAGTGCAGCAGTAATAAAATATGCATCAAGAGGAAAATTACTAGGTTCCGAGCGAAATCATCCACAAGTCTGAGACGAAAACCTCAAGCTCCCTACTCTTTCTTTAATGAAAGGAAAGAATGGGAAGAGAGGTTGAAGGACAACATCTAAAACCAAGAGGCTCCATAATGTTGTGGGGAACCTTTGGTAGGAGCTGTTTGTAGTTTGGACCTTTTAACAAGAGAAGGTTGCTTCTTTCTGATAAGAACAATTAGATTTAGTTAAATGTATTACAATACACTTTAATATGGGACAAGTGCAGTCAAATGTAAAGTGTCATCTCTAACATCCCTTCACTGATACTGAAACACTAACACCATCTTGAGTAAAAATGCTCTCCTTCCTACACAAAAAGCTAATCACAGAAAAAAAAAAATCATGTTGAGAATCAATGAATATTGAATGATGAACAAAAATAATAGGTGCCTAAGAAGTTACTGGCTGTGTCCGAATGTCCACCTTTATAACTAGGGCACTATACAGTGATTATGCCTTTTTAAATAAGTGTCCAAACATCTAGTGGATAAAAAGGTTGTGGACACGAAATTTCCCACAATGCACCTTGAAAAGTAGTGAGCATAGATGGTCACTAGGTGACCAGATATATCCCAGATTGCTTTGCTAGAGCTCTCCTCGTAAAGCATCATGGGATTTGTGGTGGTGACAAATAACAAATGCGGGAAGGCGGAGTTACGTGAACAACAAGGAGCGACAAGTAATTATCACGTGTCTGAACGGTCCGTTAACCGAGTTCACTATAAAATCCACTATATGGTCCCTGCTCTATATACGTAATGATTGAGGGATTAGGGGTTAGGGCAAATGTTCGGACACAGCCACTGTCATGATTCTTGGCCCTAGTGCTGGTTTAATTAATCTTTTAACACACCTGTCAACCCCGCCCCGTTCCCAATCAGACTCCATCAGATTCACCTGCTCACCTGACTATACAGTATAACCAGCTCTCAAACCAGTCACTAGCACCATATTATTGGTGAGTTTGGTCCATCATTCCTTTTACCTTTCTGCCTGCTTGATTCTGACCTGATTCTGCCTCCTGTTCCTCTAAGCCTGCCTGAACCTTATTGGCTCTCTCATAGTTCTAGCGGGACAAAATTCTCCCTCTACCGAGTGACACCAACACATATAAGTCTTTGAAAAGAGATCCAACCAACGCCTACAAAAAGAAAATAACGGACCATCTCAAACAACCAGAAAAAGACAAGGTAATTAACAGTTCAGTTTATTTTGGATTATATCTAGGGGAAGACATTCCATGCTTATATGGACTCCCAGACATTCACAAAGAAGGAACACCACTCAGACCCATTGTCAGCAGCATTAACTCAATAAAATACAACATTACTTAACAGCTTACTAATTAAACCCCCAGCCCCCCCCCCACCCCCCCCCCCACCCCCTTGTGGGACCCACACCACATTACATAGAAAACTGAAAAGACTTTGCAAACAAAGTCAAACATTTAAAGATGGCGCCAGGAGAAACCCTGGTGTCTTTTGATGTTGCTTCACTTTTCGCGTGCATACCTATATCAGAAAAAGTTGAAACAGTCAGGAAGCATCTTCAGCGAGACAGTGACCTAAACAGGACTAATTTCACTCTGGACCAGATTTGCACCCTAATGAATCTTTGTCTTTCCACAACCTATTTCAATTTCAAGGATAATTTTGACAGGAAGAAGCAAGGCTGTGCCATGCAATCTCCAATCCAATTGTAGCCAAACTTTACATTGTAGAAATGGAAAAGGGATCTTTGGACACTTTCAGAGGAACACCCCCAAGCCACTGGTTAAGATATGTAGATGACACATTCGTCAAAATCCAGCGAAAAGAAGTGGAAGCTTTCACAAGACACATAAACTTGGTTGACAACAACATCAAGTTTACCAGAGAGGTTTCGAACGACAACAAGCTACCTTTTCTGGACTGTTTGGTGAGCATGGAAGGAGATGTAAACCTCAACACTGAAGCGTATAGGAAATCCACTCACACACACCAATATCTTCTTTTTGACTCACACCATCCAGTGGAACATAAACTTTCTGTCATCAGAACCTTACAACTCCAGGTCGATCATGTCCCTACCAAAACAGAGGGGAAGCACAAGGAACAGAAACACATCAAGGATGCTCTCCAAACCTGTGGATATCCAAACTGGTCGTTTGTCAAATCAGCAAGGAAATCCCAACATAGCACTGAGAAGAATAAACGCAAATACGTCGCCATCCCATATGTTGCTGGAGTCTCTGAAAAACTCAAGAAGATTTTCTCCAAACTCAAAATCCCAGTACATTTCAAACCAAACAAGACCATTAGACAGAGGCCAGTGCATCCCAAAGACAAAACCCTGAGACCTAAGATTGGCGAAGTGGTGTATGCATTTTAGTCCAGCTAGGAATGCTCTGATCTTTATATAGGAGAAACCAAACAACGTCTCCACAGACGCACGGCTCAACAGAGACAAGCTACCTCCTCCGGACAAGACTCTGCTGTCCACCTACACCGTAATGACAAAGGTCATTCGTTTGACCAGAATGTTCACATTTTGGACAAAGAAGACAGGTGGTTTGAAAGAGGTGTGAAGGAAGCCATTTATGTTAAGATAGAAAAACCAACCTTAAACAGAGGGGGTGGTCTCTAGTTACAACTCTCAAAAACCTACAACACAGCGATAGAGTTGATTCCTTCTCGCTATCATTTCAAACTATTGCCATGCAGGGGACCAAAACGTCTTGCCTGGTCAGCCAGGCTAACAATGACCCTAACGACTCCCATCTCAGAGGCATAGGCCAGTATCGGGTTTTGCAGACTAACAACAACCTCAACAACTCTCCATTACTAATGGATTAACCTGTTTTTTTTTTTTGGTTCAATGTGCATGTTCTCTAAGCTATAACAAGGCTTTTGTTTGGGCCACTCTATAAGACTGGAACTCTAGTCCTGACATTTTGAATTGAGAAAGCTCCCTGGATGGGAAGCTAAAGAGTTTTCAAACTTTGAAAACAAAGTCCACAAATTTTTTGTTTTTTTTTGTTCGAATGGCCTCTCATAGTGCGCTTTTGGATCTCTGACTTGTTTTCTGTGCTCTGACCTCCCTCCCAGATCCTCCCCATTGTCTCTGGATCTGGGATAACCTGGCTCTGTCACTGAACCGGCTCTCAGATTTTCTTACTCTGATTTGTCCCCTTGATCATTCAACCTGTCTCTGCTCTCACTGATCTGACCCTGTGTCCCTTGGACCCATGGGTACCTGTCAAAGGATTTCTCTAAACCAACCTTGATGAATTCAGGAATCCTCAGCGATTAAGTGGCGTCATGCCAACTGGCTTCTTCAGAAACCCTCAAAGTTTGTCCTTAAACTCTGAGGTTAGTAAACCAGAATTCAACACTGGAAACATTGCTCTCTGTTTCTGTTTGCTCACTCAACTGTCCAATCTTCTCCCAGAAGTTTGCGGTTGCTGACTCTGGTGAATCCCTACTGACCTGTGCTAGGTTCATATTTTTATAAACTGTTTAAATCTAACTCGTTGAAATCTGGGAAATCTATGCTCTTCTATTCTAAATTGACCTCCAATGCATCCGATCTGCATGGATCATCCATGAGATTCGTCTTTACTTTGAAATGAAACTGCTCCGGTCAAACTGATTCAGAGAGTAGAATGATGGACAGAAAAAAGCTATGGAGTCAAAGGAAATGTCTACAGACCTCTGAGTCCAGTTTAAACCAAGGCACATATCTTGGAGTATTGCCCAGAGAGGTGACCCAACCCACTAGGCACTAATGTGGAGTAACAGGTTTTTTTTTTGTGGGGCTGACCTAGTAGTGTCAGATCTGTTCAGAAGGTCTACCATTACAATAGCATGATGATACTTTTTACAAAGGGTTTCTTTTAAAAAAGACTAAAAGTTTACATAGGGAAAAAAGTATTTGATTGGGGTTTTGCGATTTCACCAACAGAAAGTTAACATCGAAGGGTGGAAATCACACATTTATAGAGATGCATTCCAATATAAGCATGTATTGTGATCATTACTGTATAGCACTAGAAATATGATATGCAAAACTTGCATTGAAATTGTTGTTTGAAAAAATAATATTAAAAACATCTATATATGCAGGAAGTACAGAGTTGTGCATTTTGTAGCACTGTCACTTTGCATCAAGACTATTCCAGGGTTTTCATCCCCTGGTTCTGGTGGAAGTTTCTTCCTGTTAAAAGGGATTTTTCCTCTCCACTGTCGCTACAAGCATGCTTGGTGTGAAGGTTTGCCTTTAAGTCAATAAGTCAATTTCCTTAGAAAACTTTGAATCAGTTTGAGTGTACGATCTGGTTGAATTGTCTCTGTAAAGGGCCTTGATATGACATGTGTTGTGAATTGGCGCTATGTAAATAAATTGAATTGAAACTGAATTAAATAAAGGTTAGATGAAATTGTCTCTCTACGTTGACCTTAAATCTGTGTAGACAACAGTTGATGGACATGTTGCTTGCAAGTTACCTTTGGTTCTCGTCCAAACAGTGTCTCTGGCGGATACAGTGACAACCATCATAATCAGCATGATGGAAACAAGGCTGTAGATCCTAAATGAACAGAAGGCAAAAAACCTGCAGAGACATACATCGAAGTTTAAAAATATAATTATTGAATTAAGCTTTTTTGTGATCTGTATGAGTTTTCACAGCTGGACTCTGTTTCTAAACAATCATCTGTATCTTGTTTAGTTTTCACCCCCCCAGCATACATCTCTCTTCATATCGACCCGTTTTTCCTTGTGTTCCTCTTCTAATTTATCATTTTGGATTCACGTCTGCATCTTAATGTCAGTACATTTTTTTATTTTCTGCTACTAGTAAAGCTGTTTATTTTCACCTGCCTGCTTCATATCTGCATTTCGGTGCTGCTCTGCATCATATGACAAGTTTCTTAATAAACTTGCTAACATTGTGTCTTTTATACTTAAAGTAAAATGTTCAAATCCTATATTAATTCATTAAAAATTTGATATCCATGAAGGTGAGTCTTTTTTTACAATTAAAATGTGGAAAGCAAAAAGATCAAGAAATAAAGTTACATCATAGAAGCTCTTCCTCTCATCAAAGTAATTTACATTTTCTTGGAATATGGGAATATAAATATTTAAACATTTAGGATAGTTTGCTTTTTATAGATTTGTTGTATAAGCCATCCACACAAGTATATTATTTACTCTATATCTGATCACAAAATGCATAGCTAACTCATATTGTCCCATTCTGTAAAACTTGTTCTATGCGGTCACATGCCCGTATTTATATAATTGCTTTTCTTGATTTAATTTTCTCTGATGAAAATGTTATAACAAGTCTAAAAGAAAATGTTCTACATAAAAAAAGATCAACCCTGGGTTAGTGTGGAAAACTGTTGAAGTAAAATTTGTTTCTAATCACAGCATTACACTGCAAGATAGATAAATTGTTTTAAAAACTTTTTCTTAAAAAAACATACAATAGTTATAAACAAATAATATCAAACATAAAAAGGAATTCGTTTATTACTAATTAATTTCCCTTGCTCTTACTTAATTGCTTAATATATATACTCCAATAATCTTAATAAGAATTATGCCAAAAAAAAGTCTCAAAATAAATCCTAATACACTATAACTTAATATTTTTGATTTGATGCAAATTGATGCTTAATGTTGTTCTAACAGACATGAGGTCAGTGTTGCCTGGTGGATATCCCTGCGTCATGATGCCTACCAGATCCCAGCGTTCGCTGCAGCAAACAGGGCTGAGGTCCTGCACGGATGCTGCCTCCAGCTGACCAGCCCCCTGAGATGAAACCCTGCCCGGCCGGGAGGCTTCTCCTCCTCCTCCTCTCCGCGCTCCGGGTTCAGGGCCCCCAAGGGCCTCACCGACCCGGGGGCCGCCTCCTGTCCGCCAGCGGCGCCTGCTCCCCAGCTGCCCAGCATTGCTCCACGGCTCTCTGCCGCTCCCCTCCACCTAATATATGGTCAATCCTTAATAGCAACCATAACAGCTTCCGGATTACATCCTGATTTCAAAATAAAATATTGTTGAACTAAAGTAGGCAATATTTAAACTTTTACTGTAATATAAATATTATATAAAATGTATTCTATAATTGATGCGTTTGCTTCAAGTGTTTAGCCTTGTTGCAGAGGAGTTAATGGCTATAATCTGAGTAGATAACGCTGGACAAAAATAATAATAAAACAAATACAGTTTTCCCTCGAAACATCAAAAATAAAGGAACATTTCATTTCCCCCTTTAATGATTTATCAATTTGTATTAAAGAAATGTTGTTTTATTGTGAAAGGATCATTCATCTCAGCCATTGCAACTTTAAATTCAGCTTATCCTGTTGCTGATTTAGATCAATGACGTCAGGTTTTTGGTGTCTTTGATAAATAAAAGACTTTTTGAGTCATTTCTATTGATCAATACTGTTTAATACAACATATAATGGTGTGAAATCTGTGATATAGCGGCATCAACTAATTATGCATTAAATGTAGGTTAAGTTATTGCAGAAGCATCAGTAGGAACAAAACATTATTTTGTGTAGGGTTTAAAACTTCAATTAAATCAATGTGTTGCTATCTAATAAGAAACAGTGTGAACATGAGGGTATGAGTCTTACTGGGTTTGAAATGTTTATGAATGGCTTCAGAGCAGTCTGTCCAGATCTGCCTCTTAGGGCCTCAAGGGCAGCAGGGGGCCCCAAAGAACAGCTTTCAAAGAGAGCTCACAGCCTTTTCAGTTACATCAATCAGGCATGTAAAGTTGCTCTCAAGTTTAATGAAAAATGTGATAATTTTGCTTTCTAAGGCTAAATGGAAACTAAAGATTTGTGTGGAACAAACATGATGATGTCACAGTTGCTCATTCACTGCAGCTGTAGAATGGCTATCCATCAATTTTCTCTACCCCACTTAATACTTTGAATGAACATGTGTACGTCTGCTTTAGTCTCTCTTGCTCCAGGAAAAGTGAGTTTATTTCTGGCTTCATGCATTATTATGGAGGGCTTTGTGATTGTTTTTTAAAAGACATAAAGGCAACATTCAATAATGCATTTAAGATAAAAGGAGGCTTCAGCCGAGGAGAAGCTACATCACTAACTGCTGATACTAATCTGACAGAGTGGGGATGCACAGAAGCATTGCAGAAAATCATAACCAACTTGCAGCTTCTATATTCAGTTTTCTGTATAAATAACTGAAAATAGGTGTTTATTTAGAAGGTCTGGAGGGCTTTGTTTGCAGCTCTAACAGTGAATTAGCTCTTCTTTAGATTTTTAATCCATCTTTCCAAATATTCCAAAGTAAACAATGTAATTACTATCATACAGAGTCTGTTAATCCAATTCCCTGGCAAATTCAACTTAACAGACTAAAAATGCTGCTTTCACTTTAAATAAAAGGAAACATTGCGCACATTTAACTAGATATAAAAAAATGTCAACTGTATATAAAAGAGGGCTTTATTTTTGCATGTTTCCATAGCAACATCACGAGCTGCCAACATCCCTCAGAGAGTTTGCTGCAGGACATCCTGATGGTGTAAGGAAAGTTCCCCCTCTGCTATTTCAGCATTAATAGATGTCACCCTCCTCCCTACTGTCTGATTATCTAATTCTGAAGGAACGAATAACATCTGAACAAAAGAAATCTATTATCTTGTTTGCATCCTCCCCTGGTGATAAACAAGAAAGAAGTGGGGTCCAACATGTTTCCAGCCTAACATATTGGCAGAAGGCTAAACAAGCCTTTAAATACAGGGTTTTGTACAAAGGGGAAACATCTAACGTCTAAACAGAAAGCCTAAGGCCAGATTTGAACCTGAGACCTGACAGACAATCTTGCAAAAACACTGTGTAGTTATTATGACATTTTTAAACCAACAAACGAATCATTGTGATTCCTGTGTTCTTGCGACCCCCTGTTATCATAGCGCTGCAGGGATTAAATATACTTTCTTTTTGTGTGCTTCTGTGTGTGCATCAGTAACTAATTGGACCGAATTTCCCTGAGCAACAAAAGATCTGACTCGAAAATTCCAGCTCCGGTCTGCACAGGCTCTGCTTTGTTGTCCGGTCGCCTCTGTTTGCTGTGTTAACAGTTATCCCTTCATCTCTCTCTAGCTCTCTTTCTGTCAGCGTCCTTTCTCGCCTTCCCTTTCTTTTTCTCCTACAGCGCATGAAAGGATTTGGTTCCCTCAACCTAGGCACAATCACCTCAGCTTCTGAGGAGCTTTGAAGAAAACTTCTTGCTCACATTTTAAAAAAAGGTAACAGAGAACAAAGCTTGAGGTGAAGCCCGGTCAGACAGATATTATGGACTCTACACCTTCTGTGAAGTGGAAACTTGTATATTTCTATAGAAAGCTGGCTTTGTCTTTTACTGCAGAACATTGATCAGAAATTTAGGTAGGAGCGCTTGACCTCAAACCAGGACAGAGTCTGAAAGTATCACCATGCTTGAGCTGAAGAACCTTGAGGATTTTAGCGATGCCTGTCCCTACATGGATGTAGTGGGTTCTGATGACATGGAGTGTAAGATCTGCTATACTGCATACAATCTGGAGAGCTGCAGGCCAAAAGTGCTTCAGTGCTGTCATCGTCTTTGCTCCAAATGCCTCGTTAAGATCCTGGACCTGGGTGAGTCACCCTCGAACTCCCTGGTGTGTCCGTTCTGTCGTTATGTCACCAGAGTCGTTGGAGAGGCTGTGAGCAATCTCCCTGATGACTGCAACCTGGTGGCAAAGCTCACTCTCCAAAGCAGGAATCAGAGAAACCTCCTGATCAACCAGGACTCCACGGCAGAGCTGCTCCTCAGCCCCAGGCGCCTGAACTCACTGATGGGAGCCAACCCTTCCTCCACCCTCCCCTACTCCACCATCAGAAGCTCTCCTAACTTTGTAGTCATCACTATCATGGAGCCTCCACCAGTCTCCATACCCACCCAGAATCTTCTTGACAGTGCTTGCAGAGGGAGCCAGAACCCACCCGGTCAGGAGTCTTTGCCATCCAGCTCTCACACATGGACCATGTGGAACTGCACGGCTCTGTTCTGCCAGACTTCGGCCAGGGTTCTTTTGTGGATGCTGGGGCTCTTGTACTTTAGCTCGCTGCCAATGGGTGTTTACCTGCTAATTATGCAAAGGACCACAGTTGGGGTGTTGTTGGTGAGCCTGGTGCCTGCCAGCCTCATCATCATCCTAATCTACGGGTTCTGTCAGTGTATCTGCTATGAGTTATGGCACTGCCTGCTACCCTGACAGGACTGATGGGCCAGGCTGAAGGATAGGGCAATGCACCGCTCACTTTGAAAATATATTCATGTGGATGTTTCTGCGCAGCCAACCTTAAAAACTGAAAAAAACATTTGAAATCAGTGTCATTTACACAGCATCTGTTTTTGTTTTATACCACATTTAGTTAAAGCTCCAGTTACAAGATTGTTTTTTTGTGAAAACCTGCTTTATGAGAAATATTTGAAAATATATTGTGCAAATAAAAACATTCTTTGACAACTGTGAATGTTCAATCATTTCTCAAGTGAACATTAGCACTCAGCATTGATCAGACATTGGATATTGGTTACTAGCCAACAGAATTTGCAACCAACAAATTGACAATGTTACATTGATGCTAAAATCTTTACCTTTAACGGATGTTAGCTTTTGATGCTGTATTAATGTTGGCTTTTGGTTGTCCAATGTTGATGCAACTTTGATACCTATACCCAACTAAGAACCAACATTAATACAATGTAAGGTGTCTGCTTGGTATTAGATGTAAACGAGGGGAAATCTTTTTATAACAAAGTTCTGCTCAAAGAAATGCCACCAGCAGAATTTTTCTACGTCTAAAATTTACTCACCCTCAAATCATGAGTTAATTCTGAAAACACTGGAGATCCAAATACTGGGTCTTTCTCTTCAGGCAAACTGTAACTTCCCAACCCATCAAATCCATTCAGTGATTCTTGCTGTAGTTCTTTAATAAACTAAGAAATTATTTAATATCCTCCTCTGTACACCATAAGGTTTCGGTCTTATTTGGTCTTATTTTGCATGAGACAGCCATGGAATCTGGTAAACAGTTTCTGGGTTGTTTTAGAAAATTTACCTGCTTTATGACCTAATTCACTTCTGGTTTCTGGCAATTTTCTGAAATATCGGGTTAAGAGAGGAGTTTGTTTTTAAGGCTTAATTTGGGGTGCTATTGAATGTCACTTACCCTTAATCTTATCTTTATCCTTATCTTTCTTATGGTAATTATTATAAATTACATAACAAAAAACAATATAACAACTTAAAAGCCTTTTGAAAAATTATTTGGTGATGCCATGTTTAATTTTTTGTTGTTTTTATTTGTTAAGAATTTAAAAGTCACTAAAAGTAAAGGAAAAATGGAAGACGCTGATTAAGAAGCGGATATTTTTATTAGACAATCCAGGATTAATGACGCCTGCAAGAATAACAGTATCATTAACAGTGGTGTTTTAATTCATAGGTTGATTTTATCTTGAATAAATTCAAACAACACATAAAACAGCTGAAATACATACAGCCAATGATCTACCTGTGCAACACAATAGCCCCACTAGGGGGCGACAAAACCCATAAAATGGTAACCGTCTGTGAAAATAAACCTGAAATAGAGCAGAAAAAATAAATAAATAAAAAAGGGAAGTGGGACTGATATATAGAAAACAATCGTTTCAAAAGTAAAAAAAATTTTTAAACAAGTATGTGTCTTGGGGATAAGAAGGGATAAACGTTTGTATTATCTGGTAAAGTACCATTATTACAAAACACATCCGAATGTTTATGTTTTAACCTCAGATGTTTAATAGTAAAAAAACACTTAATTAAAAAAAAACAAAAAAACATCTTATTTCACAATGAAAATGTCTTAAAACGTTTGAGTCCACTTTTGTAGATTGTTACTAAAATTTAAATTATCTGCCAATACTCTGCTTAAATTATACGGTATTCATAAAATCTTCAATGCTCTTTCATTTAAAGTAGCCTAACAATAACAGCATTAAATGGACATGTTGGCTACTTTTTTAGAAGAGAGTTGCAACCGTAAAAAACACAAAAAAATTAGATTCTTTAAGCCTTTATATTTTTATACTTATCCTCCATGTTGGCCTAGCATAAAAGATAATACAAAATTTTAACCAATCCTGAAACAATTAGTTGCCTTGCACGGTACCTAACTTTGCGATTAAAATCATTTCTGCTCACTGATTGTCAGCTGTAACTAACTATATCTCTGAAACATGTTACATTTTCACATGACCCTGTCTAAAGTAATATTTTCTTTAGCTTCCCCTCATCTCTCACTGAAGGCACGTTTACTTAAAGGGCTCAGCAGACAAAGAGGAAAATGTGAAACAACCTGAAGATTTTAAAATAAACAGTTTCTTAACATTTAGATATATGTCAATTACTCTGAGCTTATGTTTAGTATCTTGCGCTCTACTGTGAGATGCTGGATTGTTTGTGGGGCCTCTTCGCATAGCCTGGGATCTTCCCTGGTATAATAGATCTGGGCATCTAGTGCTCTGACCTGCTCCTGTTCTGCCATGTACATCCCATGCAATGCTATTTCTTTCTCCCATTACGGTTTCTTCAATGTTTCATCCCTTGGGGCCATCTTCATAATGTATTCTTAGAGCTTGGAAGTTTCATCTTCATTGGTGGCTCTGATGCTCTACAGGCCCTGCCTCCCTATGTGCTTAGTGTATAGCCTGTGGATACTGGATTTGATGTGACAGCGACCATGCATGGTGAGTTGCTTTCATGTTTTATTATGAGTTGCCAGAATTTCCTTGATTATTGACAAGGCATATAGCAGTCCCCTGACCGGACCTTGTTCTTACCACTGAGCTGACTTCTCAGAACTTGCCTTACCCATTGCAGGTATTTGGCTGTCGCAGCTTTCCTTGTGGTTGTCATTCACCTGTGGTATTCCAAGGTACTTCTACATCTGCTATTCTTCGTTCTGGGAGTGTGACTCCCTTTGTGTGGATTACCTTCCCTCTCCTTGTCACCATCCAACCCAAATGGCATTCTGATGTCCCTGCTGTAGATGCTGGTGATGTCAATCAGTGGGTTAATGTCTTGCTAACTGTTAGCATACAGCTTGATGTCATCTATGTGAAAGAGGTGGCTGATAGTGGCCCCATTTCGGAGTCAGGAGGACCCCGTAAGGAGGATCCATGAGAATGTTCAAGCCTATGAAAAGCAGCAAGGGGGGCAGAGCATCTTCTTAGTATATTACAAATTTGATGGAGAGTGTAGTCAAAATTGGCCTCAATGGTGGTTTGCAACAGTCTCTTGGAGTTTGTATTGAAGGTTGTCAGAGTGTTTTTGACCTTGTATAGGTTTAGACATTCCAGGATCCATGTACGTATGTCGCATTGAGCCATGAGCTTTCTTGTTTGTCTGGTGTTGCAGTCTAGTGTTCTTTGTGCCTTTCTGTTGATCAGTGTGTCCTGTTGTTCTTAGCCACTATAACAAGACTGATAGATTATCTTGAAATTGTCTTTTTAACTTCAGTGACATGACAGAATTCTTCTAGATCTTCTTTACAACTGGGATCTCCTTTTCCATCTCCTATAAGCCTGATAGAGCAGAAGACATGCATGAAATCTGGTAAGATGAAGGTGGAAGCCACGTCTGCTCATCATCGGTTTGTGTAGAAAAGCTTCCCTCCTACCAGATACACAGCAGTGACGATGAGAGATCCACTGTTTATAGAGACAAGGACCATCACTTGGAAAATGAATGCCCTGGCATGGATGGCGTGATCTGTGAGATCCAAGAGGTCATAGAAACCCTTTAGAAATAGCTGCATATGATGCAAACCAATTACATCCAAGACCATCATGATCCTGCAGGCCCTAAAAGAAGGCATCTCAAACTGGTTCCAGAAAGGGCCGTGTAGCTGCAGGTTTTCTTTCCAACCAAGCAGGAGCACACCAGACTCCAGTCATCTCATCAAGTAAGTCCAGTCTTAACATGATTACTTGATGAGATGAATGGAGCCTGGTGTGTTATTGCTTGGTTTGAAAGAAAACCTGCTACACGGCCCTTTCTGGAACCAGTTTGAGACTCCAGCCTAAAAGAAGAAAAAATAAAGGTATTTTATCCCCATCATCTTTACATGTTGAGAATCCCTTGTTCAGTTAGTGATTACACTTCTGGTTTTACAGGTAGGATGTTTTAGGGCAGGATCTCATTAACCTGACACAGCTTTGTAATAAGGAAACCTTGAACTTGGAAGAGGAGATAACCAGAGCAAAGGAGATGACTGACCTTCAGTTTAATGACAGAACTGAAAAATTGAAATCTAAATAAGAAATTTTTTCATAAAATAAGTGCATTTTTATTGAATTGAGGAGGTAAGTGTGACACTTTGCCAATGGAACAATTTTCATTTACGTCCATAAAAAAAATAATAATAATTGTCTTATTTCAAGTGCATATTATCTAATTATCCTATTTTAAGAGTAAACATACTCATTCCATTGGAAAATGACATTGTTTATCAAATTAATGGTAAATACCTTTAATTTAAGAATTTTTTTTACTTATTTCTAGATAATTTTTCCAATGTGGAGTTTTCTGTAAGTGACCAGCTAACAGTGTACAACTGAAAACACAGGAGATCCAAATACTGGGTCATTCTCTTCAAGGAAACTGTAACTTAAGAGCCCATTAGAGATTATTTGCAGCAATAAGGCTAAAAGTAGTTCCTATGGACATTATTGAAACCTCTGGTAAAAGTGTGTAAAAAAAAACCCATCAAATCTATTCATTTATTCTTACTGATGATCTATTTAATCTCCTCCTCAGAACACCATAAGGTTTGGGTCTTATTGGTCTTATTTTTCATGAGACGGCCATGGAGTCTGGTAAACAGTTCTGGGTTGATTTAACCAGACGTTTTAGAAAATTTACCTGCTTTATGAGCTAATAATTCACTTCTGGT
>NW_015150623.1:1141062-1157294 GCF_000732505.1 Cyprinodon variegatus
GCTTGCAGAGACACATCATTTTCTCTTTATCCCCATATAACACAGAATCTAGTTCTAAAAAGAGCATTATCATTATCATCTTTAATGTTAGTATATTTATGTGTATAATTAACCACAAAAAAACTCTTTTTGAATATTCCACTTGAGAGTGTTACTGCTGCCACCATCTGTATTGGAGGGGAAAAATGGTAGGGGTGGCCACAGGGGTGGCCAATGATTGGCTAAGGGTCGTCATGGCTACCCCTGGCCCCCCATCTAGCTCCTGTTCACACCCCTTTAAGCTTTATTTTTAACACTACAAACATTATTAGGTAGAGAGAAGAGGTTACAACAGTATGGTGTGCTTTTGTTAAACGTCTCTTTACTCAAATGCCCTTAAAAAACATCCAGTGCAACCCATTGCATGTCAAAGCTACCTATTGCTAAATGTTGCAGATATGTGTGTGATTTAAAAGCAATATAAGTTGCAGCTGTTCTGCTGAGACCTGAGAGATTCTTCATTAAGAAGGTTTAAAAGGTTTGGTTGTAAAAACAATAGATCATGCAAACCTTCCCAGCTGTACAATGAAAACATCAACCAGGTACTGTAAGTGTCAAAGGGGGCCATGTTAACAATAGAGCAGCTGCAAAGGTGGAGGATATGTTGACAACTATTGGCTTGGGCATTCAAAAACCGAGGCTCTATAAAATGTCATGAGAAAATCACTGTTGAAAGAAAACTACAAGTCTTATTTGGCCTTTGTTAAAATTTCTACTCAGATGAGACTAAATTATATATATTTTTGGCCCCCACCTTAAGCTACAACACTGCACATCACCCTGCATAAAGCTTTTCTGTTGGAAGATATATTATTCTTAATGCACCTTTTTCCTCTCTGTTTGCACCTTCTGTAACTTCTATGCCATTATGTGACGAGTGAATTCCTCCGCTGTGAGATCAATAAAACTCATCTAATCTAATCTAATCTAAGTAACAAAGCAGTGACTCAGGAGGGCTAAATACAAATGCAAATTAGCATTTTTTGCAGTATTGAGTTGGTCTTTTGTAGAGCAAAATAATGTTAAGTAAAATCCTAACTGGAGATGAAGGAAAGCATTTTATAGAAGTGGCTACTGGTGATCCTTCACTACTGCACCATATGTCCACTGATCCAGTCTGCTGATCAAATCAGGAACTACCAATACTGATGATTTTTGTTGCTTAAACCTGAGTTGTGTAAAACCCAGTCAGGATCATTTCTACCTTAAATGTGCAGGATGGTAATCAAGGAATTCAGAAACCAAACAACATTTTCTGACTGACGGGTTCCTGGGCATTTTTTTGTCAACTGGAATGTGGGAAACACAAAAAAAAAATCAACTGGAGTTTCATTTTCTGGGCAAAACTGCAGCGGCTCAGAATTAACCCTGTTTTTTTGGCTTACTGACATGCATGAAAAAAAACCCTACAGTGATTTTCAGTTGAAAAACAAACCACAAATAAGAATAAAAAAATCACGCCATTTCTAACATTTTATTTGGTCTAGTTAAAGTAAATGTTGGATAAATTATCATGTTAGATAAATATCAATTAGAATATTTGGTTTTGTTAAAATCCTAGTACTCGACTTCCTTTGGCTGGCCTGGAAAAAATAGACTTTTTACTTATTCACATGAAGATTTTAGTAGAGATTCGCCCCTTTGGACCAGTCCTTCAAACACTGAGCCGTTCCCAGAACATGTCTGGTTTGGCACTTATGTATCTCAGGGATGATAAACAGACCAGGCCTTCCACCATTCCTGTTTTGCAAAGATCCTGATCTAAATCAGAGTAAATGTTTCCCCACGGGGAGTGAGACCTCATTTCATCATTCCTTTATAGTGATGAAATGAACATTCCCACATGCTGTAGTGGTGTAAGGGACGTTTACAGGCTGCTAAACCAAACAGGGAGGATAGTAACTGTCTGTGCCTTCGGTTTTATAAGTCCGACTTTGGCACAAACACAGAGAGGCATGCTTCTATTCTTATTTTATTCCTTGCAACATGTCTATGAAGATTCTCCGTCATCCATTTTATGGTCAAGCTTGTACTGTACCAGATACTTACATCCAATAATGCATCACTCTGAATGATCAAACTGACTCCTAGAAATGTTTTACTAGATTTCATTCTCTAGGAAAACGCTTTATACCGCTAGATTAGATCATATCTGAACATGCATCTGCAGCTTTTAAACCTTAAGTGATGCATTATAACACCAACAAGGAAGTTGTATACATTAGCACATGGTGGAGCTTTCTGAAGAGCAAATAGTTTATAAAATAATGAACAGAGATTGATGAGTTGAAAAGGAGAAAACATTAAGATGGGGTTTTTGAACATGTCAATCCAACAGTACAGATGGATCCCACCAATTTCTTCCGTAAGGAAAGTAGCCACGGCATAAACAATACTCCTGCCAAAGACTTGTTTAACTTCAATTTGTTGTATCATGAGACAAATTAGATATCCAAAGAAAGATTACTGGAGAAAATACAAATTTCAATTCCCAAAATAAGATTTAAAGCTCTCAATTAAAGGTATCCAAACCAACCTGACCTTATGTGGGAAGCTGCCCAGAAACAATAAAGCTTTTGCTAATTCTGATTTCTCATTCTTTGCAGCAATCTTTCAGAACGAGCAAGAATACAGTGAGAGTGGAGATGAAAATGTTTCTTGTTTGCAGGGTTGTTTTCATTAGGTGCATTGGAAGGTTTTTTTTAGCCTGAAGAGCGTGATTAAAGTCATTCCAAAGCATCCCAAATGGATTGGACTGTGCGAGTCAAGCAGCTTTATTTAGCTTTTGACCCGTTCAGTGTCGAACTAGATAGTTATCATGCGTAACCAAGAGCCTAAGGTCATGAGATTGTTTATGATCAGGGCTTCCTAATTCAGGACTTTCTTGTAGAGAACAGAATGAATTGTTCCATTACTTTAAGTAAGACATCCAAGCAGAAAATAGCACCAGATATTCCACTTCTCCTATGTTTTCCTGCAGACCAGGGGTAGGCAACGTAGGTCCACGGGTACCAATATTCTGCAACCTTTGCATGCATTTCTGTTTCAACACACCTGAAACAAAAATCCAAATGACCTCTTTGGCATGTTTATAAGTTTATTATATGTTTTGGATATGTTGAGAAGGGATATGTGCAAAAGCTGCAGGACAGTGGCACTAGAGGACCCATGTTACCTACCACTGATATAGGCTATTGATCAGAAGGGTACCGTAATCAGTTTTAGTCATTACAACAAAACATAACTTTTCGATTAAACCCATCCCTATGGAAGCAGTGGGCAGAATGCAGCACCTGGGGTTTCATCTAGGGCTAAGGGTCCTGCTAAGGTACCTAGATTGGCAGTCTGTGCAAACTGAATTGTTCTTGTTTCAGATCACGGGAAAAATACCTTTCAGAAACCTCCAACCCCAAAGTCTTGGAAATAATCAGGAGTTTAAATTGTTTCCAGTTAGCAGTGGTTTTGTTCGTCAGGGACCCAAGTGGATGGGCCGTCAACGAGCTCTTGTCTTTACAAATTACAGAAGTACATTTGGCGTTTGCATTTTTATATGAAGCTCCCAGAATCCTGATGTATGAGACTTGTTTGTCAAAGAGTCCTAACACAGTGTAGCAGCTACCGTGATATTTTAGGGCTCTTTATGTTTTCCTTTCCTGAAAAGCTTTAAGGAACTGATGGTGTTTCATTTTTAAACCTTTATTATGATGAATATTCAAAAATGTATTTCCGTTATTTACAGAAAAAATATATCAACCAAGTAAAAAGAAAACTGAATTGACCAGATTAATCACAAATCAATCAAACTAAGGTTTATGTCTTTTTTAATATGTAGAGTAAAAAACAATACAAATTGCTTTTATGCACAAACATTCGTTGAAGAAAATCAAAGTTCTTTAGCAGTCCAAAAACGTCCTGAGAGAGTTGCTTGTCTGTGTGATGGATTGACTTCTTGTGGTTGTGAACAAGTCCACAGAATAGCTTCCAGCAGTCCAGGGATTTGTTGTCATAAAGATGATAGTTCCTGCAGATGTATATTGAATGTCTGGCAATGGAAAGGAGGGAGTTA
The DNA here is from genome assembly GCF_000732505.1 of Cyprinodon variegatus. Classification (NCBI taxonomy): domain Eukaryota; kingdom Metazoa; phylum Chordata; class Actinopteri; order Cyprinodontiformes; family Cyprinodontidae; genus Cyprinodon; species Cyprinodon variegatus. Next base: position 1,145,168 of record NW_015150623.1, read on the forward strand.
CTGAGAAAGCTTGGAGGGATGTTTGTGTGCTTGCCTTTCTTTTAATCCAAAGAGTCCAATCCAGTCGCAGTCCTGGTCATTTTCTTTTGGGTCTACAGAGATGCCTTCCAGTAAGTTCATCTGTCATCTGCAAAAACAGCCTTCACAAATACTGATGTAAAATATCGGAAATTATTTTTTAGTAAGCTAATATTTCTCTGTAAAAAAAAACGGTTTAGTTTTTTGTTATATGGTGGTATAGTACCAATATTGACATATATAATTTTAATAGGATCTTTGGGGTTTTATTTAGTGTTGCACCAATGCCATTTATTTTGGCCCCGATAACGATACCTGGTTGTGCAGTATTGGCCGATACCAATACTATCTGTTTGAAATTGATGTGTGTGTATAAATATGAAGAACTGCATAACTGCCATCATGTTTTTGTCAAGCTGCTGTCTATCTTTTTGAAGCAGGAAAAAGACTAATACAAAGTGAATCCAGTAGAACTTTTTATTGCCTACCTGGAATGAGTCACAATAGTTGAATAAACTTTTAGCTCTTAAAATGGTATCGGTGCCCTATTTGTCGATACTCGCCAATACCGATACCACAATTTTAGTGCAGTATCGGGGCCCTGCCCAATACTGGTATCGATATCGATGCAACACTAATAAAAAATATTGGAAATTATTTTTTGGTAGGCTGATATTTCTCTGTTAAAAAAACAGTTTTGTTTAGTTTATGTAATATGGTGGTATAGTACATATGATAACAAATACATTTTAATATGATATTTGGTGTTTTATTAGATAAACAATACAGTGAAAAACTTAAATAAATAAATAAAAAAAGACTATTTTATGACATCATAGAGAAGGTTTTATCTGGTTGTGGACAATCTATTGTTTGAAATCTTTGTAATATGGATAGGGAGCTAGTTTCATAAACCAGTACTCAAAAACAATGGGAGACTATTGAGAAACAACAAATAAATACAAGTTTGCCCCTGACTTTTAAAACTAAGAGCATGTTTTTGGGTGCAGGTTTATCTGTGCATCATGTGTTTTTTGCACATTCACATCTACTGACTTCACATTCCCATAGGAAGCGAGTGGAGCTGCTCTCAGCCAATCAGGATCACGGATAGCGCTCCGACAACAAACAAAAGATCGAGCCTAGCCGAGCTTATTATACTTCAGCCGATCCGCCTGCTCCAACAACTATGTTACTTTGCTAACCAAACTGACTTTTTTCGTCTGGCTCTCTGCTGCTCTCATCAGATCCTGTCCAGTAGAAATTGTCACCGTTGTGTGGATGTTGAGGCTTTGTGGCAGCTAATGTCAACCTAAGCCATTTCAACGATCGCTAAAAACGTTAGCCAGGTTAGCTTCTTAGCTAACCAACTCTGGCTGTCTCAATACGAACCAGCGAAGCCAGTTAGCTTAGCCTGCTAACTAGCTAGCTTTGCTAACACCCCCCTTTAAAAACTCGACACTGACCGACTCCAGCGGTCCTGGCTTGTTACTGACAAGCCATTCAACTAAAAGCCGTGAATTAGCCATGTCTGGACAGTCGACGGGCTGTGGGTTTCTGATGTCGGTCGTTGTCCACGGAGACTCGGCTCTGAACGAGCAGGAAAAAGAGCTAAACCAGCGACTTCGACGACTGTATCCGGCCGTTAACGAAAACGAGACCCCGCTTCCCCGCTCCTGGAGCCCGAAAGACAAGTTCAGCTACATCGGGCTCTCTCAGAACAACCTCCGCGTTCACTATAAAGGTATGACAAAAATACCCCTTCAAAGTTTTAGCACTTTATTTAGCCGAAGCTAATATATTAGCCAAACTTCGTGGCTAGCATAGCAAAGGCAGCTGCTGTTTGGGGCTAAAAACAAAGTAGGCTGGTAGCCTGATCAACAACAGGGCAGAGAGGACATCTTGCAAACCGACCAGCTGGCGATGTGGAACTGCTGCCAATTTCCACCTCCTAGCTCGTTAGCTTCGATGCTACTAGTTAACCTAACCAGTTTGCAAACCTCTTTTATTTCCACTATGAAGCATACAGTGCTCACATTCTGTCGAGCTATTGTTTAGAAAAGAATCCTTAAGAAAGAACATAATTAAAGCTACTAATAAAACACTTAGACGAGGTTAGATTTGATGTTTGTTTGACACAGGTCAGAATAAGACATAATGCAGCAACCCTTTAGTGTGCTAATTTAGCATAACTTGTTAATTAAAGATGTGATAAAATAGTGTCAGATGTCGAGGTCGGGTTCAGGCCTCCGTGAGGACATATTAGATCTCATTTCCTCACAGCAGAGGATTTAATATTAAGGGATTTATCTGACATCCAGGTTATTTGCAGAGCTACCATAGTGAAGGTTCTAAGAGCAGGCCTAGAAGAAACGGCTTTAAAAAAAAAATAGGTGCAATTGTGCTTCCTGGGTGTGTTCTGCTATTCTGGGTCTGGCTGGGCCTCTGCACACATCCTCTTCCTTGTTGCAACCAGAGTATTTTTCCTTTTTTTACAACAAATGTACTCCAATCCTGTGCAGCAAGTTTGCAAATGTCAGGTGATCTTACCACACCATCTTATATTTTAAATCTCCACCTTACAATGAAGGTAATCATAAACATAAAAATGAGCCCCTTTGGAGAATCTGTCCCTTCTGCTAATAATCTAATAATAATCTGCTATTATTTGTTATGCTATCGATAAACTATTGCAAAATTCATTCATTATAATTAAAGCTTTACCCAAATTGTTAGAACTGTGCAATCTATGATTAGATTTCATATCCTACTTAAAATGCTGCATCAGTCACAATTAATCAGTATTTGTTGTAGCCAAACTGTAAAAGTATGTCAAAGTAAATTGGTCAAAATATAGAGAAAATTTAATATATATAATATACCTTGTACCTTAACCCTTATAATACATTAGGTTGTGAAAGCCGCAGCAACATCAAACTGTTCAGATGGCTCTATTTTGTGTATTTGAGAGTTTTGCAAAGGGAAAAAAGCATTTAAATAATACAATGTTTAGTATATAACTGTTCTGTAATATATCCTCACTGCATTCAGACTAGAGACCAACAGGATGAATTTATGTCTTGAATGTCAACTTGACAAACAATATATCTGAAAATCTTTCTCAGTTTTATTGCAAAAGTGTCACTAATCTGTGAGCAATTATATTAGTCTATTTAAAAGATCAAAGTTGAAATGTATTTATGCTGTGCTGAAAGGAATGGGAAAGTGCTTCAGATATTTTGGTTTTTAGAGTTTCTTAATACCTTATTTGGAGTACAGTGTTTTTATTATTACCTGAAGGTGACATGCAGTAGTTCTCAAAAGTATACAGACCCTTATGTTTTATTAAAAGAAATGTGATCATGATTAATTGTTTCAAAGCTTTGCCATATATAAAGTGCCTAATTTAAAGGTCAATAAAAAAAAATGCTTCTAAGATCTGTTGTAAATCTAATTTGACTGTTAACTGCCCTGTCTCAAAATCAATCATTTGCACACTTTAGGAAAACTGCATTTTGCAAAGGACTCATAAAAACACAACAGAATCTTCTTTTATAAAGCAGTAAGGCAGGGGAGGGTTGGAACAAAACATGCTGTACTATATACCATAGCGCTATAGAAATGGTTTGTGATTTCAGAAAATACTGAAAAACAATGACTTTACAAAAACTGGACATTTCTCCAGAACTGATGAAAAGTTAAAATATAACCTGGTTAGGGAAGTTAACCGCAATACCGAAGAAATGGCAAGCACAATTGGTATGTTCTGGTTGTGTCCAGCATTCGAGAACCTAATTCTTTTAGGAAGAGAATGAAACCTAACATCAGTGTCACTATTCCAAAATGTATGTCTAAACGGGGAAAAAAAAAATCCAAACAAAAACAAATCCGCCTCCAGCAAGAGAAAAAATCCTAACCACACGTGTTAAATGTTAGGGTATAAAATCAAGATCTGGAGTATTTAGTGCGCCCCACTTTTTATACTCATATCTTTCCATTTTAGATATTTTTTTATTTTCCCATAGTACATTTCTTGTCAGTTATTCAAATAAATGGCCCATTAAAGGTGGGAAATTGTAAGATATATTGAAAGGATTTCAGTTGTTTTCCATCAGAATATCCTGGGATTTTAACAGAGGGTTGTAAAGTTTGGAGAGCCAGTAAATATTTGTGTGTTTTGCAGAATCGTGTACATTTTAAAGATAAAGTGAAATCGCTTTTAGTATATCATTAACATTATATCACCCATATATAATTGGTTGCATAAAACAGAGTACATTAAAATTGCAAACCGCAGTAGTGTGTTCAAAATCACAAAACACTGACTGGATTCTGTATTTGATCCATTTTAAATGACATGCATTAACATAGTTTTTAACAGTACTATCTTTAGTGTCCTTAATGCATGCCAGCAATCGATCTTGGTGACAAGAATATTAAGAGGGAGGTTTTAAGATGATGTAAAAGAAAAATATGGTGGGTTAATTACAGTCCCTATCATTGTTGCAGCATTTAATAACATTCTGATGTCATGTGTTCTTGATATTAATACATGCTTCTGCCACCTTAAAAAAAAAAAAAAAGTTGTTTCCCTAAAACAAGGACGAATCTCTTAACAACACTTGAGAGCACTGTTGTAAAACTAGACTGGGGTATTAAAAGCTATTTAGTGTAGCTTGACAAAGCGCACCATAGGGCAGATGTTGGATAGAAAGCAAGTGGAGGAAGGAGGAACTTTAAAATAAAATTTTTGAAATCAAATAAAAAAAAAAAAGCATACAAATTTAAACTATTGTTTTGAATACCCATTTATTATTAGCTAATCTTAAAAAAAAAAAAGATTGAGGACTAAATCTAAAATAGATGCCCCCTTGTACATAAATAGGTAGCATTTTGGTATGCAAAGATCAAATTAGCTAAGGATGTTATTTGGATTTGAATGATTAGGTTGAAGACATACAACCTCTTATTTTTTTTATTTCAGCAGATATGTTGTTACCAGCATTACCTAAAAGGACTCAGGATATCTTGTTTTGTTGTAAATCCCTGTGGTCCACATATTATGTAAGCTTAACTAAGCTAAACTGCTTCTAGCTAATATTCATCAGCGTAAACATGCCTGATATTTGACCCCTAATGATCTGCTCATCAGCCCTGCACTCCAGCTGCTTGGGCTAATGTTAGCTTTAAAGACCTCCAGCATCAGCAGGTTCACAAATCGGTACATGCGGTTCTGCTTCATAACATGACCTCTGCCATATTCTACAGCGAAACGTTTTCTTTGCATTTATAGAAAATGAACCAGTTAATTTTTTTTTATTTTGATTAGTGATCATTTTAGCATACAAATCATACAAAAGTTCCCTGAATCTGTTTTCAGAACGCACTGTAGATAATCCCTCTTCAAAATTAATAACACTATAGTTCTCTGTCTGCTTTGTTTGTTGTGTGTAAAATATGTGGCCCACTTTCTGGTCTCTCAAAGGTTTAAATGTTGCTCTGATCTGGGTTTATCGTTATCAGTGAGGATAATGTTTTACCCTGAGCAATCAATCTGAATCTGCATACAGTCAGTGGTTTAGGGCAGAGATTAGGATCCCACACACTAAGCCCTAAGGGGATGCTTTTGGTCTTTATTATCAACGATAAAAAAGTTACTTTTTGCGTTTTCCAAGGTCATGGCAAGACTCCCAAGGATGCTGCATCTGTACGAGCGACCCATCCCATCCCAGCCGCCTGCGGGGTCTATTACTTTGAGGTGAAGATTATCAGTAAAGGCCGAGATGGGTAAGAATAAAAAAGTTGGATATTACAGAAGTTTATCTTGTTTATGTGTCGAGCTTTTAGCTCTTTGGTTTTATTGAAGCTTGTTTTCAAAGTCTGTTGTTAATCACAGTTCAGTAATATAACGGTTATGTAAATGAATTTGCTATGATATTCTACACCATGATGTCCTAATGCACCACCTGAGATAAATATAATCATTACTTGGTTCATGTAAGCAACTAAACATGTTTTACTTTGCGTCTACTAAATGTTTTATTAAAACTGCATTAAATTCATAATTTTGATGAGTTATAACTGTATAAGATCAATTGGATATGAAACATTTAGACGAGTCGATGAAAAGTTTGATCTTGTTGAGGAGCTAGTGAGGCTGGTTTGGTTTGGATGTTACAAAGCATCCAAGCTTTTAGGGGAATAAATCTTCTAGTTTGGTTCCAAGTTGTGCTTTTGGATAAACAGTTCGTTTAGCAGATATGAGTTGGTTTAAATAGCCCCATTTACACTAACTGCTGAAAATTGATCAACTCTGAGCTTGGATCAGTTAACCAAGCAACGCTCAGTTCCTTACAACCATTTACACATCACGCTAGTACGGTTACTCTCCTCCTAGTGATGATCTACGGTACTATTGCTCTCTAGAGGTAAACAAGAAAATCAACAAGGCAGCGCCCGTAACATCCAGGAACAATTGTTGGGGTTAATCACACTGCTAAGGAGAATCATCACTGGAAATCATGTGGCACTAGCATAGTGAACTAGCTCCACCCGCCAGCGGCCAAAATCATTTTTGCCTGCGAGTGGGTCTAGTCTCAATCAATGCCCCAGGCCCTAGAACTGGCAGGCCAATCGCAATGCAGAGATGTGTTTTCAATTTTTGGATGCACAACGGGCAGGTTTTTGAGGGCGTGATCACAAAGCTGCACGCCAAGGAAGATGGCAACAACTATTTAGCAGTTCTCGTTTGACTCAGCTTTGGAATCAGTTTTGGAAGGATTAGACTTTGGGTTTTCGTTGAAACGTGAGCAGGAAGAGGCGCTACGCACATTCATTTTTAAGAACGACGTATTCAGCGTTTTACCAACAGGCTGTTTGTTTACACACCCCACCAGCTTTCTGTTGCACTTACTCAAACACAGTCAGTTGCGCGCGTTGGCCAATAGGTACAGACATGGTTTGTAAGACAACGTGTTCTCTTCAACAATCTTCCAATATCTCAATCATCAGGGCCAGACTAAATTACACATTTAATCTCGCATTAAGTCTGGCTTGTATAGCTTGTATTTTTATGAATGTCTGACTCTAAGGAGATGATGTGGTCTCCTCATGCGCTCTTTGCTGTCTAAGGAAATCGAGCCAGAACTGAACCTGCCAAGCCTTATTGATGAACTAGTACCACGTTAGCATGGTTCGCCTGTGTCTGGCACGGTCCGGTTCAGTTGTGTCTGCAATTAACACTCAGTTATCTCGGTTACCATGCTTGAACCGATCCCGGCACGGTTAAAAAAGGGTAGGGTAAATGGGGCTAATGAATTTTACTGGGCTGCCAAACTGGTTTAACTGTTGCAGCTGTTGGTATGTGAACACTTCATATACTTAAAGAGGTATTCAGGTGTATTTTCATTGTTAGTGTTTCTTTTGAAGACCAATTAAACTCCACCAAGGTTGGTGTTACTTCTGCTGATAAGACGGTGATGTTGAGTAAGCTTCAGGTAAACAGGATTTAATTAAAGTCACTGCAGCTTTCCTCTGCTGTGCTCCTCCTTTCTTTTGTCTGCTTGACTATGAAAAAAAAAAACTATTTTGGCTGGAGCAGAAGATGCTGCATCTTTCATTGCATTCAAACACAACACAGCTGTATCTTTACAGTAGAGCTGTTACTGTATTTTACTGAAGCAGAGGAAATGCTGTTCTATAAGGAGGGAGGTTTATATGGAAAACGATGAAGGGGAAGATAAATATTTAGTTTTTACCTGCCTCTGTCCTCTAAAATGGCAACAATGATGTTTTATCCCAGGTCTGTGCTGGAGAGTCACCGTTTTACATGTCGGGGATTTGCTTAATGTAATTGTTTTTACCCTGTCTGTTCCTCAGGTACATGGGCATCGGCCTCTCAGCTCAGGGTGTAAACATGAACAGACTCCCTGGTAAGTTCATGATTTATGCAAATGTCAGGATTTTTTTGTGTTTAGAGCTTGTATTCTGCTCAGGATTCTGCTGAGCCATGGAAACGTCTCCGTCAGAGGAAACTTCAATTATCTGATTACATCTGCATGTTCTCTGATGGCGAGGCTGGAATACAGTGTTTACACAAATGTGAAGCTGTTACAGACAGCCGAAAAATGAATGTGGAAATGTCATTCAGTTGAGTGGCTTCCCACTCAAACTGCATGCCTACAGGTACACAACAGAAAAAAAAAAACACCAACATTAGTGAATAAGCTTTTGGATTTCAGTCTGGTGGTGTCGTCAGTCAGGTCATAAAAAATCTGGGCTGTACATCAACGTCCTCGTGGACAGGCGTGAATCAGGTAATTTTACGTCAGAAGCTTTGTGTTTGAGCAGACGGAGAAACAGACTGGTAGGTGTGGACTGGCTCATTCACTGTCCCCCGCTTTCCTGAAAAACTCTGAGCATGCGGAGAGGGAGCTCTCTGCTGGCCAACTAAACTGATCAGCCAGACTAAAATCGCCACCATCCAGAGACTCCAATCAGTGAGCCGATGATTTGTTCAAAAAATAACCACTTTAAATGCAGAGGTGGTTTAGATTTCCCGAGCAGAAAGTTTTGAGCTTATGAATCCAGTTTAGAGCTATTAGCTCCTCAACGTCAATGGAAGAAAGTTTCATGGAGTCTGTAGGGGGAACTAAGGAGTTTTGGGTCGACTCCAGAGCTGAGAGGCGACAAAAGATACTGGTCTTATAGCAGAAAAATTGGACAAACGGGTTCATATGAACCTCTTTTTAACATGATTCACTTCATTTAACAGATAAATGCTAAATTCATCCCTGTTTTTATTTTTAGGTGATATGACCCAGCCCTGGTTAAGCTTTATCTTGTTTCTATAAAAGGATTCTCCTTCTGCGACCCGGTCCATATGACATCGCACTGCAGCTTCAGCGTCATTCAGTGAGGTTATCAGACTAAGCAGGAGCCCAGACTGCCTTTCATTAGTTTGAAAACTGGACCCACCCAGGGGCTCCAGCTCTTCTTTAAAGATAACAAGGGGCCAGAGTGAGCTGCAGATACAGATGGAGGCTAATGAAAGAGCAGTAAATGTGAAGAACTGTCTTAGTGATGGATGTAGTATGGGGCTGGATTTATTCTGCAGCTCAGCTATAGCTCATACACACAGCCTTCTGCTTTCTAAGGTTAAAACAGGCCTGAGGCCAGCAGGGCCTAAAGAGAGACTGTCCTCCTTCTCAGAGGAGTGTGCTCCCAGTTTAAGTTTAGCCGTTTCTCATGGAAGCTGGGATACTGAAGCATGTTCCTCCATCACAATAAAGCAACATCATCATAAAGCAAACGAAGTAAAGAACACATCTTTGAGATCATTCTAGTTAAAACTGCCCAGTTTATTCTTGAGTTGGAGATACTTACTCTCAGATTATTAAAAATGCCTTTATAGGAATGCTTAAAGTTCTGTATTCATTGAGATGAAAAAGGGAAACATGGATTTGCTAACTAGAGGTCTTCTAGAGGTTAAACTGAAGCTGTGTTCAAATTCGTGTCCTGCAGCTTTCAAAGGACCCAGTAGGTCCAAGGATGTAGAGGCCGTGAAGGTTGGAAGGAGTGGCTGTAAATGTGACTTTCACCTGCGCTTCCACTTTTACCTCAATGCAACATCAGTTCCTCTCTGACCCAGGCAGCGTGACGCACAGAGCTGTGAAGCCTGAAAAAGCATCCCAAGCGTTTTTTTTGTTTTCTTCATTTAATCGTTAAGGAGCTTTGAAGTATGTATTAAAGATGAGTAAATTAATAATTTCCAGATTAACTTTAATACTTGAACCACCTGGTTGGTGGTTGACATCTCTTAATAAAATGAGCAGATATTTGAGTTTTATGTAGCTACATGCTCGCTTAAAGATATTACAAGATCATATCTTAACACTATAATGTTTTAAGTTAAGTTTTTTTTTTTCTACTTTCCTTTCTTACATTTAAAGTTTCTGTTTCGTTAGAAAGACGCGATGGGCTGGGCCACGAAGGCTTCAGCTGACCCAACCTTTAAATTTGGACAACCTTTGTCAGAAATGAAGCCCCTGAATTTGGACGCATTTACATCCCTCTGGTGCTGAAGCTGGATTCTGTTGCACCTGCTACATATTGGAGTTTTTGGTTAAGAATTCTCTCCTTGCAAAGTTTTTGTTCTTAGTTTACAATTATGCACATTTGGTCACACAGGGCTAGCAGGACTGCTTAAGCATATTTCACCCGTTGTGATGTCATCAATTTTTAGTAGCAAAGATTTTTTTTATTTTTCATCATTCCAGAGTGTTTACTTCGAGTTAAATTTGATTATCGTCTGGTTTGTGGAATCAGTTTATTCTCTGCTTCAGTCCCGTCGGCATCAGTGAGGTCGCCTGACTGTATGATTCTCCCCTGATGTCCTTGGGAACCTTTTCCCTGCCCTCTGAGTGCTCAGCTTTGGTCACTTTGTTCTTCTGTTCTCTCCCTTCAGGTTGGGACAAGCACTCGTATGGTTACCATGGAGACGACGGCCACTCTTTCTGCTCGTCTGGGACCGGGCAACCCTACGGGCCCACGTTTACAACAGGCGACGTGATTGGCTGCTGCGTTAACCTCATCAACAACACCTGCTTTTACACAAAGAACGGTCACAGCCTAGGTAAGGCAATCGCAACGTTGTCGTTTTTACACGGGGCGCTCCGACTTCCTAAAAAGCAAAAAGTACCGGTTTCCATTGCGTTTTATTTATTTATTTTTATATATACTGATGGGCGCAGCACATATTAGGGAAACTGCTCAACGTAGAGATGCAGCAGCTGTGTAACCTGGTAAACAATATGTGTAATTAGAGGACTTGGTTATTTCTAATAAAATAAATAAGTCTATGAAGTTATTAGATTTTTATTGCACTCTCACCGTCTGCTCTCTAAGTATTTATGGCTGGAATAAATTTGTAACTCTCTGTATTCTTAGAAATACTGTAGGTTAAAACACCACTGTGCTGCACTAATGTGGCTAAAGGGTGTTTCCTATTTACTGCAAAACCAGATAACGCTGCATACCTTCATGATGCGTCTGTACCGGTCACATGCATTGCTGCCTGCAGCTCTGTTCGGCCTAAAACATCAAGGGGTACAGATGGTAACGCTTGTCCTTTTCTTGAAGCATTTAGATTTCAGATCATATCAGTGAGAGCTCTGTGAGGCTTTCTTATTCCGTTTCCACACTGTATTTACCACGGCATCTTTAGAGGGAATTCTTTATATTCACCAGCCCAGAGAGACAAAAAATAGTTTATGCAAGTTCCAAGAGGTTGAAAGGTTTTTAATGGACTGAAAATATGAACTCGCTGTACCTTATTAAACTCAATGTTTCAGGCAGTGGAATTGGCAAGGTTTGTTCTAGTCAAAATCAGTTTTTGTTTTTCCAAGTCTTCAGTAATTGGTTTTAGGGAAGGGATGAAATGGCTAAAACATAAATGAATACCAGCTGAAATAAGTAAATCAAATAAAGATGTTCCGTAATATAAATTCAATAATCCACAGCAGCTCAGCGTTTTATTAGCTTTATAGAGGAAGCTGTGTTGCATGCATGATGGTGGCTGTTAAGAAAGTCGCTGCACAGACTAACTGAAATTCTCAAGGGCTGATGGGCTGCAACCTTTACATGCATCCATTTTCCTGAAAACCCCAATCAAATGGCTCAACTGCATCTATAAGATTATATTGGATCCCAGTGTGTCAAAGCACAGGCACACCTAAAGAAGACAGTTTACCTGAGATAGCAGACAGAAGATTGTTACACTTCAGTGAAGTTCTCCATTCCCTTCACTATAGCTGAGTGATATGACCTTAAATCAATATCATGATAAATTAGGAAGTTTTACCTCGATAACGATAAATGGCCCGACTCCTCTATCAGAAATAAAGGCATGTGCAGGAAATAAAACTGTCCATCCATTTTCCGTCAAGCTTATCCCTGCTGGGTTCGCGAGGGGTGCTGGTGCCTATCTCCAGCTGTCTATGGGTACACCCTGGACAGGTAGCCAGTCCATCGCAGGGCAACAGACACACAGACAACCAACCATTCACACGCTCACACCTAAGGAGAATTTAGAGAAGCCAATTAACCTAAC
>NW_015150623.1:1159955-1160952 GCF_000732505.1 Cyprinodon variegatus
TTGACAGGGGCCTTAGGAAACCCAGCAGATTGCATTGAGTCATTGACTTTGCAGAATCACTCCTCCTGGATGAACATGTGGTGACAGCAGGAGGTGGGTGCATCAGTAATGGTTCACAGAATTTTGATAAAAGAGCATGACGTTTCACTCCCTCAGAGTTACAATAGTTGGTTCACCGTTTCAAGATTTTAGTTCTAGTTTATATACATGTTTGTTTTCAATACTGGAATTTAAGAAGGCTATAAAGTTTAAAAAAAAAAAACCATCAGATTAGCTTTTTTTTGCTTTTTATTAATGAACATTTTTGTTCATAAACTGGTTTTGAAGAAGTTCTTTTGTATGATAATTAGTATTTCATCACTGTAGGTATTTAACACTCTGAGCATATGATTAAATTCAGTTTAACTTTCTTAACCTCTCAGAACCCACCATTTTAAATAGTTCACAAATAACTCAGAATGCATGAAATTACACTGGTAAAATTTTTACCAATATAGACATGTTAGACATCGTTGGAAAGCTTAGATTCTCCCCAATTCAACCACCTAGTTAATTTTATGGACACAGCCAGCAAAAAAAGCACCATTATAGAAGCGTGTCGAAATGTAGCATGACAAAGCAGCCACAACAAGCAAGAATGTCTTTATTACTGCTGTTCAAAAAAGACCCATTAGTTTCAAGAATAAAAAATACAACTTTGAGTCATGTTTGAACTGATGCAGCTTGGGTGTTTTACTCACCCAATTTACATGTATATATTTAGAAACAAGAAGGTGTTAGCTCTCAAATAAAGTATCACACATGTAGTTTGGGCTTACTGTTCCTCAGTTATTTGCTTTTCCATTTGGGTATACAAAATAGGCGAATTTTCAAGAGAAGAGGTGGATATTAAGAGGTTAAACATTTTTGGAAAAGCCCTTCAGAAAGTGCTTATATGTTATAACTTATTGTTTTACAACCGATTTACTGTTAAAACCTCTTCAAACGGCCGCTTGGC
>NW_015150623.1:1161628-1165156 GCF_000732505.1 Cyprinodon variegatus
CAGCTTTAAAAGTCAGAAATTTGTTGTTATTTTTGAAAGTTTTTCCATGAATTTTGGACACAAGTCATTAAATCTCCATTCTCCATATTATGAGAACTTTATTTTTTATTTTCTTATTGCATTAGTCTTTTATTTTTTTATTTTTACCCTGTTTGGTCCAGTTTGCTTTTAAAATGACAGATTATGAACAGTGATCAGTTCAAAACAGCTCTACATGATCTTCTGCAGAAAGATATTATTTCTAGTCATAAACCCACATTTCCTTTCTGTAGATGAGTAGATTATAAAAATAATACTTTTAAATCCTTGGTGTCACTAAGCGAGGTGAAACCAACTCAGCAGGTAGGAACCATAGCATGGTTGGTATGAAGGGAGACGGGGGGAAACACTTTTTAGGAAGCACTAATACCTTAAGTGGAGGTTTGAAAAATAGACCTACATTAGTGGCTGATTGTTGGGGAAATGGTAGCCAACATTGGAAGTTTTGTATGTTTTCCTCCTTCCCCAAATAGGCATTAGTTTCATTGACATTCATGCATCTATTAACTGAGCTTAGAATGTTTTTTTTTTCTTTTTTTTGTCTCCTTCCTCCACCTTCTGCATACTTGGATTAAAATGAAAACACAGATCTTCTGTTTTCTCAGAAGAAAAAGAAGAGGAAAAAAACAGTCTTGGCCCCAACAGTGATCTATTGAGCAGCACAACAGACTTGGCTCTGAGCCTGACATTCATGTTCCTTCAGAGTTGAGCAGTGATGTGCGTCACCTCGGCACAGCTGACCTTTATGGTAACTGATCCGTTACAAAGACGAGTCTGACAGAGACACATCCAGCTTTGTTCTGCTGTTCTTTAAGGGCCTTTTTAATTGCTGTGTTTATGCTGTCTTTGATTAGTTTTAAACGTTCTTCCTTAGATGTGGAGAACCACATCACACTTTGACTCGATCATGGTCTGGTTACACTTTTTTAAAAGATTTGTGAAAGTTGCCATTGGCTGCGTTGTTTGTGACCATCAGCAAAACAAGCCCACAAAGAAAACTGTTTTTTATTAATTCCGTGGTTACCTGCTGACCTGCAACATTCTCAGTCCTTAATCTCAGTTCAGAGGGTCATTTGTTGTATTTTATTTGGTGTAGCCTCGATCAATGCCCCAGGCCCTAGAACTGGCTGGCCAATCACAACGCAGAGATGTGTTTTGAATTATGGGGTGCAAAGCGGGCAGGGTTTTGTGGGCATGACGAGAAAGCTGCATGACGTGTGCACAAGTGTTACTAAAATTAAGCAGATAGATTGGCTGTAATTGTATACTGATAATGTCAACTTACTTCGGCTATATTCAGCGGAAGAGCGACAGATATCCTTGGCTTGTCTGTGTTGTGGTGGAGCATCTTCAAGGCTTTCAGTGCTTTCGAGGGAATAGGCTCCTGAGCTCTCTTTTCAGCAGCTGTTCGTTCTGCGTGGGGCACCTGCTTCAACCTCGTTTTCAATCCACCTCCAATAAATTGGCATATCACTTTCCAGTCTATTCAACACCGTTGTACAAGCTCGACCGAGTCTATTGGATTTCCCCAGTGTAATCGAAACGTTCAGACCAACTTTCTGTAATCTTTCTGCCAGTGACAACGGTTGATATGAACTTCGGAAAAGTTGTGTATAGTGGCGTAGTACACGGGCTACTCGCCTGTCTTTTTTGCACAAACGACAACAATAGTCCGACTCCATGATCTCAAGTTATTCACTGCTCACATCACATGCTGTTTGTTTACACTCCCCACCAGCTTTCTGTCGCTCTTACTACGTCACAGGCAGTTGTGCTCATTGGTCAGAGCATTGGCCAGTAGGCACAGACATGGTTTGAAAGACAACAGGTTTCTCTCATCAACAATCTTCTGATGTCTCAATCATTGGGGCCAGACTAAATTACACATTTAATCTCACATTTAGTCTGGTTTATCAGGCTACATTATTGCATCTGTTCCTGTTAAATCATAACTTATCACAAAGACAGACTAGAAGCTTATATTTTGTTGGTTTAGAAACAGTTAATTTGGCTTTATAAATATGCATAAACTCCATATAAAGCTTTAGGCATAGATCTGTCTTGGCACTATCAATATTCAACCTTCATTTGTTAAAGGGTGTAGTCCTGACAGGATTTACTGAACCTTTTAAATAAATGCTTGGCATGAGGTTTTGCTCCTGTCTTATTGGGTTTTCTAAATATACAAGAAATTATTTGCAGGTTGTTTGAAGTAGAATTAGTAGAGATGAGAGGATTAATTTTCAAGTTTAAAGGTTATGCTGAATAACTACTGATGCCTAGAGGTGACATTTATGGGGAGCCTGGAGCCTTTACATTCCCTCAACTGAGGGTCTTAAATCTCTGAAGCTGGCCTTATTAGCAGACCAGACAATAATGGTTGGACATAGGCTACGTTCACGCTGCAGCCTGAAGTGAACTGTATCTGATCTTTTCATAGCTGTCTGAACATCACAGATCTGATTTTTTTTTTTTTTTTCAATGCGACCCAGGCCACTTGGCTATGTGGTCCTGAATCTGATACGAATCTGATCTTTTCAAATGCGACCTGTGCCTGAACGGCCAGGTCACGTTCATCCAACCTAAATGTCATTATTACCCGACAGGGGTCATGCTTCTGCTTCTTGCTACACAGAAGTGGCAAGAAAAACAACAACAATGGCGGACAATGATGCGCAGTATTTATGTTTAACCATCTTTGAAAGATTTAGTTTTTATGGTTGGGAAAGATTGCTAGATGTGTTCCAGCACTACCATTCATATTTACTTCCGTAAACACAGTCTTAGTGTGCATGCGGGACACTTGTGCTGAATTCATGCAGTTCATACAGGAGATCGCATACAAGTCGCATATAGTTGGAAATGTGAACGGCAACGCATAAAAATATGATTTCACAAAAAAAATCGGAATTGAGCCTCAAGGTCTGCAGTATGAACATGGCCATAATGGCTTCATCTGCTCATTGGAAATTATTCTGAATGCTGTTTTATCTAAAAGAAGCTTTAACTCTTAACTTTCCTGTTTGGTTTCTATTAGTTGCCTTTTAGCTTTAAATTTAGTTTTGTTTTTAGGGTTAATTACAGACAAAAGGTTATTTCCTCAGGTTTCCGTTTTCCTGTTTTTCCCCCTCTCATTATTTCCTGTTTTGATTTATTGTCCAGATTAAATTCCTAAAAGATCACACACTGTATTTAACGTATTAACGCTGTCTTTGTCCCTGCAGCCAAACCTGTACCCCACTGTGGGACTTCAGACACCAGGCGAGGTGGTGGATGCAAACTTCGGCCAGCACCCGTTTGTTTTTGACATTGAGGACTACATGCGGGAGTGGAGGACAAAGATCCAGGCCCAGATTGACAGATTCCCCATCGGAGAACGAGAGGGCGAGTGGCAGTCTATGATCCAGAAGTAAGAGGATTAGAACACCCAGTTGTTCCTGATTAAACCTGTGAGATTCAGAATCACTGCAGCAGAGCGCTGATCACAAA
>NW_015150623.1:1165893-1168139 GCF_000732505.1 Cyprinodon variegatus
TAAAGATGAGCCACATAGGAGCTGTGATACTTAAGTCACGACAGTGGGTGGCACACCAGTGCTGGCACACATGAAAAGAAAGTAGAAGAAGAAAGAAGTTGGATTAAAACAATTACCTCCTAAGGATGGTGGGTGGCAGCTTTGTTCAGACTGACAACAAAGGATCAACAAGTAGCAAAATTAAAATCCACAGTAAAAGCCACAGCTTAAATAGGTTCTTTGTTTAGTTTGATAGCAGCTAAACTGAACGGTTGCTGATAACATGATACCGATTCAGTCACAGACCTTAAAAAGTGCTTGAACACTGATCTTCAACTTTAACAGACTGTAGGTTATTTTTCTCCAGCCAAGCTGGGACAGGTTTAGACTTCTGTTGCAATAATAACGTCCTGTATGGCGCATTTCGAGCAGACTTCAGTTGTGGGTAGATGGAGGGCAGGGGGCCAATGGCCGTATGCATTGGAAGCAGTTATTATTGTGGATCGAGTAGCTGGGTTTCTAGAGTTGAGGCCTCATCACAGATCTCCCTGCTGACCTCGTTGGCTCTGACAGCAGTCAGTTCCATGAGAGATTCTAGCAGCCTGTAACAAACAGAACATGTTGGAAAACATTTGTACTGCAACTATTTTATGCCAGTAAGAAATACGATTAATAAAATGATGGGTTGTATTTGCAGCCTTAAAAGATTGTGGAAGTGAGAACAAAAACTCACAGGTTTTCCTTTGTGTACAAACCAGCTTCCTGTTTTTAATGCGTCTGTTTTTCAGTCTCTATGTGCTTGTAGGTTTCCTGTTGACCGATGGAAAAATGTGCTCTGATGTTCAAGCTTTCAGTGTCACCGGACCATATTATACTGATCTCTAACCAGAATGTTTTTTTTTTTTTCCCCCATCTCCCTGCAGAATGGTAGCCTCTTACCTGGTGCACCACAGCTACTGTGCCACCGCCGAAGCCTTCGCTAAATCCACTGACCAGGCCGTGCACGAGGAACTAGCCTCCATCAAAAACAGACAGAGTGAGTATCTTAATGTTTTAGCTGTGGTCAACTTGTGTATGTTTCCCTGGTGAAGATGACTAGTCCTCTGTATTGGTTCTACAGAGCCATGCTGGTGGCTCAGATATTTAAATCACTGTGTTTCAAAGCAAAGAAAAAAACTGAAACATGGCAAATGTGAAGGAAGCAGCATCTAAACTCAACAAACCTGTAAATCCATCACTGGACTGAACTTTTTCTGTTGGTTTGCAGAGATCCAGAAGTTGGTGTTGTCAGGTAGAATGGGCGAAGCCATTGAGACTACCCAGCAGCTCTACCCAAACCTCCTGGAAAGAAACCCAGACCTCCTCTTTATGCTCAAGTAAGACTCTTCAGAACCCGTTAAATAGATGTAAATCATGAATCAAGGTTACACTTCATTCAGTCAACACCTACCACAAAATGTTGCATCAACTGTTCTTTTTATAATTGTTTTAATTGTAAAAGAATTTTCCAAATTATTTAAGCTCTCTGTGGCGCTAACAGTGAGGGTTTCTCTGTCTCCTTCGTTCATGGTTTACTATATAGTTGTTGTAATCTCACTGTGGTGTTTCTCCAGGGTGAGACAGTTCATAGAGATGGTGAACGGGACAGACAGTGAGGTGAGGTGTCTTGGAGGACGCAGCCCTAAGTCTCAGGACAGTTACCCCGGCTCCCCGCGATCTTTCAGCAGCCCCAGCCACAAAGCCAGCAGCTCCCAGCCCTACCTCACTGGTACGCTCCCCGAGATAATCAGAACTAACAGAACTCCCACTGGGGGGAACATTTCGTCTGAAGTTTGGTTGAATGATTCTGACTGTAACTGCATCTTTATCGGGAATAAATTCCTTGTTGCATCTCTTTTTATGCTGTTGTAGGGTTTGACAGCACCTGCTGTAATGGTGTGACGTCTAATAAGAGCCACAGCTCCTCCCCTCACAGTCACAAGCCCTGCCCCCCCAGCTCTGGCTCTGCCCTCCAAGGCTCCGACATCAGCCTGAACGGGAGCCGCAGCCAGCAGCCCATCATCACCAGGTACTGAGAACTGATTCCTGTAAGACAGAATTCAGGGCAGATTAAATGTGAGGAAGAGGGGAAGGATTTCCCTACGATGAGTAATAACTCTACAGCCTGATGGCGTCACTTATACAGAGCTTTAAAAGAAAAATGGATAATTTATTTCACGTGAAAAAAAGAATCCCATTCTATTAAAGTTTTGCATTCATAACCTCTG
>NW_015150623.1:1169099-1177856 GCF_000732505.1 Cyprinodon variegatus
TGTCACTTATACAGAGCTTTAAAAGAAAAATGGATAATTTATTTCACGTGAAAAAAAGAATCCCATTCTATTAAAGTTTTGCATTCATAACCTCTGTTAATCAGTATTCTAACAAGTGGAAAAATTTTAGATTTAAGCAAATATAGAAATTAAACACCCACTAACTTTAGCATATAACTTGCATACTGACTTTGTAGAAACATTTCCTTAATGGTCATTCGGTGCTTTGTAGAGAAGCAGGCTTTCTGCTCATGTAGATGGGCTGCATAATGTAGCTGCTGCTTATAACTCATCGGCTGAGGATTTTACAGCGTGTTACACTGATCAATTGTGCTCCTGCTTCTGTTGTCACAGCAAGAAGTTTTTTTTTTCCATTGAGCTCAATTTGCCTTTCTTGGAAACAAAGTAATTATGTAGGTAGCTAAACCGTTGCACGCAGAAACAGGTGGGGCAGGGGGATTCTGCACTAATCTAAGTTCAATACAGCCATGGTAAAAAAGTGGGTTAGTTTGGCGCTTTTTATGGAATCATTAAAATATTTTATTTTAGTGAAAAACCCCTAAAAGCTTGTAATGTTTTGGTAAAGCCGACCAGCAGCGTTCTCACTGGTTTCCGCCATTTCTCCTCAGTAACGATGTGGACATGGAGGTGGACCACTTCACCAACGGAGTCACCGAGTCCTCCTCCAATGGTTTTCTGAACGGAACCTCCAAACACGCCGCAGAACCAGATGACTGTGACGCAGTGATGGGTGGGTAGAGCTTCTCAGGATGACTGAGGCTTAAATTCAACATGTCAACAGCGCCACCTGCTTCCTGCCTTTTCTGTTTCACTGCTGATTAATGTCTATGTTAGCAGCTTCTTTTCCAGCATCAGGGTTAAAGGACAATCCACTTGTAAGCTACTCGATACACAATAAAAACAGAAAAGAACTCATTTATTTAATCTCTACCTATTTGGGAGATTTCTTTAGCTTAAAAAAAAACTGACCTTAAAGAACCAAGTTGAGCTAAAATTTAAAACCTATGCGTGTTTCTTACATGCCAAACTGACCGGGGTTCTGCAGAGGTGGAATCAGCTCAGTCCAAGAGGCAGCTGTGTGGAGGGAGCCAGGCGGCCATCGAGAGAATGATCCACTTTGGCAGGGAGCTCCAGAGCATGAGCGAACACCTCCGCCGGGAGTGTGGCAAGAACTCAGCCAATAAGAAGATGTTGAAGGTAACATAAAACCTTTAAATGGAATCACTGCACAATCTAGAGGAAATATGGAACTGCTATATAGACAGTAAATCTTTTAGGCTATATGTTTATAATGCAAAGAAAAAAAAGAGGACACAATGTGCTTAAAAAAAACAGCACAACATCTGTTGTTCACAGGAAACAAAAAGTTGATCAAGATTTCTTTTCTGAGTTTCTAATGTAGTTTTGAGATTACAGCTGCACCTGAATATCAGCCGCAAGTGTTTTAATAAAGCAGCAGCACTAAAGCTTCCTGCTGCCACTCATAAAATGCAGCATAACATGTTGAAAAAGTTCAGATTAAAATTTCTTCTCCTTCACAAAATGATCAGTTTCCTTGTTTTATGAGCCTTCAAAAATTGACACTGATGTAATTTTGTCTATTTCAGTTACTTTCTAAAAAATTTAAACATTGCGTTTTTTAGCCTTTGCGACCTCCTTTCTGTCAGTTTTTTTTTTTTTTTCTTTTAATTCCGAAAAAGTCTGGAATTTAATCAAGAGATTTTCAGGTCGGGATAAATATTGGAAAAGAAACCATTTAGTCACTTTGTCCAAATGATGAATTCATCCACCTAATTAGAACTTAAATAAGATATTAAAAGGTTACTGCATTTTTTCTCAGTTTCTTCAGCTCTAATCCATATGCAGCGTTCAGTCTAAAGGCAGCTGCAGAGTGTTGGACTGCTGCTAGAACCCATGTAATGGCCTGTTGTTCCATAAGTTTCCTCTTGTGTCCTGCTGCAGGATGCGTTCAGCCTGCTGGCCTACTCTGACCCCTGGAGCAGCCCAGTGGGCTACCAGCTGGACGCCGTTCAGAGAGAGCCGGTCTGCTCCACTCTCAACAGTGCAATATTAGGTAGGTCTGCTCTGAGGCGGAGTTCTGCTCTTTCAGTACCTCCTCACAAATAATCTGAAACGGAAGGTCTGTAGGTCCGAGCATAGAGAGGATGGAAGCTGTTTATAAGAACTGGAGAACGATACTTTATCTACATAAAGCTCCTTCTTTACAGATGTTTGTTATAAAACCTGCAGGACAGTGAGGTCTTTAGGAACACTGGTAAATCATTAATAGCTTCTGGTATCCTGGTGAAAAGTGAACCCACCTTCTTCCATGTTTGCTCGTCAAATCTAGAAAGAAACTTCATCCTACTTTTCATAGACACCTTCTTCTTTTTTCTCTTCCATAAAGTGTTTTTGTAGTGTAGAAACCTCCCTGTCTGTTTGAAAATGAGGCTCTCGGTGGATGTAAGCAGGGTAATGCATGGTTAGAATGGAAGTTGAGCTCTGACATCCCTGCTGTTCTTTGTTTCTCGTCTCCAGAGACTCACAACCTCCCCAAGCAGCCCCCCCTGGCCCAGGCTGTGGGTCAGGCCGCCCAGTGCCTCGCCATCATGGCACGAACTGGCATCGGCTCCTGCGCCTTCGCCTCTGTGGACGATTACCTGCACTAGCCCCGTGTTCACACGCACACACACACCCTTACACGCTCTTCCTGAAGGCTCATCCAGAGATGTCATCGTCCTCAATCCTTGAGCTGGGGAGATCTTTCTCTGCTCCACCTGCAGACCGAACCATCTCACTGCTTTGATCTGCTGTTTGCAGTCAGCATGAATGCAGAGGAGGATCGATGTCATTCCTGGATAAATCTTTAGAGATCAAACCACATACATTTAAAACAGACTCCGCCTCCATCATCGTAAATAATAACGTACATCCCCCCCCGGCCTCTCCCATCCCTCAGCCCGCAGAGGCTGCTGTATCTGCATCCCCCTGATGGAGGGAGGGAGGGAGGGAGGGAGGGAGAGGGGACGGCTTTCAAAGTGAAAACTACCTGGAGAAGCTGCTACGCATACATGGGAGGGGAAATGGAGGCAGAAACACAAAATAACCTGGATCTAGTAGACGTGGTTCAGCAGGTGATCATGCACTCATACTGCGACCTACCCCCCCTTCCCCAATGAGGACGGGTCTGAGGAGTGTCCAACCACAGAGGGTCGCTGAGCGCTCAAACCACAGCTAGTCGCTGCACCACCTCCCCACTCCTCTCAGCCCTCCGCCCACCTCGGGACGCGGGCAGCGGTCGGACGCACGTGGACTTCAGGACTTCGAGGAAGCAGGAGAGAATCTGCAAGTCACGACTTGACGTTTCCCGTTTTTAATCTTCTGTTTCGTTTTGTTTTATTTTTGTGGGTAGGGGCTGCTGTGGAGGAGGTTCACCTGGCTCCTCTTGTTTTGGTTTTTAGTTTGTGTTCCCCAGGTTTACAAGGCATGGTGCAGACGATAATGATGATTATTATCATTATTGTAATTATCATTATATAATTATTGTTACTTGCATTCACAGTATATTTGTTGAGCGCCAGCAAGAGCGAGTTCCACCTACTTATTATAATAAAGGTCCCAATTCCACCGATTTCCCAGTGACCAGCGTGTGTACATGTAAACGTTTCTATATAACAAAGTGGAAATATATCAATAGAGCGACATATTTAGTTACCAAAATAAAAAAGAAGAAAAAAGAAAACCTTTAATACTTTTCCTGACACCAGCAAACCGCTGAAGCAGGCTGGTTGTGTCTAGTTCTTTCTGTTGGCTGTCTGACTCCAGGGATCCTCCAGGTAGTAAAGTCTCAACTCTAATGGCTAAGATCAGTGCTTTCTAGGAAGGAGCCCTGTTGGTCTCTCAGTCTTATTTTATTTTTTTTAACCCTCCAGATGTCCGGCTGTAAAGCTTCTTTCTTGCAAACAATCTTTATTTTCCTATTCCTATTGATTGTCTATTTGCTGCCATTTTGCCCCACAAAAGAAAAACTCAGGAGCCAAAATGTCCTTTTATTTTTTGCTTTTAAATTTGAATGATTTCCTCACATTGGTACCAATAAAGCAGAGTAAACACACCTGAGGTCTGTACCTTCCAAGCTGGATTAGTGTGCATTTAAGTTATGATGTAGGTTAAATAACTGATCCTGGGAACCTAATCTGTAGAAGATAAGACGATGCGTTAAGACGCAGCCTCTAAAGTCGTTAAAACACAAAGGATATGGTAAAAGGGTAAAAGGCTCTTCCTCATCGGCGACATCATTAGGTTCGAGTTTAGTTCGTTTACTAACAGCAGGCGTTTGCTACTTGGGCTGAAGATTTTCAATCAAATATTTTTTTACTCACGGGGTACAAAAATACAGGATTGGTGTAAAATTAATAGCAGATAAAATAGTTATAAGACGCATAATCTAACGAGCAGTTTGGCTTTTTAACAGCTTGAGGCAGAGAGCTCTATAAACCTGCAACATGGCAGCAGCTCAGGATAATAGAGGTCTCAAAAGTATTAAGGTTAAGTGGAAATATAAATCCTACTGTTTAAAAACACTTATGTAGAAGTTAGAGCTTAAAGCTTTTTAACTTAAAAGTGTAAAAGTACCATTTTTTTTTTTTAAAAACTACTTAAAGTATAAAAACAAGCCTATGCTATATAAAAAAAACATTTTTCTACGAAATAACCTTATATTTAATTTTCTTAGTTTTATAACTAATGGCAAGAATGTCAAATTTAACTTTGCATCATCTTAAAATAATTTTGGTATGTGGTGAACAAGTTGGTGCAGTATCCAGTCAAACCACAAAGAAATTGTCAGGATGAAGCAAATTATTTTGATGTTTTTGTTTTTTTTTTCTTCCAAACCAACAGGCCATAATGAAAGGTAGCTTAAATAAAAGGAAACTAACGAATCTATTTTCAAAATGTAAGGAGTGGAAATTAAAAATGTAAAAAGTTGTCTAAAAAATAATTACTCCAGTATAGATGGTAATAAAAAAAGTATCCTACTTAAGTAAGGTAACAAAGTATTTGTACTCTGTTACTTGACACCTCTGATATTCGTAAACAGTGTGAGAGGATTCTGATATACATTTTTGCCACTTCCAATACATAAATTTAGATCTATGCGAATCCCTTTAGCTTTCCGATACCAGAGCTGCGATGACAGCCTCTTTAATAAATAAAAATATAAAAAATGTACATATGTATAAATAAATAAACACATGTATATCCCAAAATACAAAGAGAGGGGTAAGAAAAAGAAACCATAGACGTTAAAATGCGTTAATAGGACAAATCCTTCCTGGAAGGCTTAAAAGTTACTGAATTTACTGAATCAAAAGGAGAAAGCTATTCTTGATATTGTTTTTTTTCATTTTCGATATAGAACACGCTTAATGGCCTTAATGGATAGGGCTTACTTTTACTGATACCTGATTGAGAATTTTCCACATCAAGACAATACATATATTATTATCGGATGGGTTCATCTCTAAAATGCACCCTTGGACGGAGAATGGGAACAATCCAATCACCTCTTCAGCTCCCCTCACAATCCCTTCCAGGACCCTTTTATTTTTTCTGCCTTATTGCAGCAAAAACGCCACGCTGAGCAACATTGGCTACTGCTCAATGTTTAAAATCTCTAAGGAAGTCCAGTTTTCCATCACAGAACCCGATCATGTCAGCAGTACGGTGAATTTAAATGCATCCATTTCACTTGATAAAACAAAAGAACTCTGCCTACTGGACTAGCTTCATCTGATCCAATTTAATTCAGTCAAGACTTGAGCTTTCTGTCTTATTAACTGGTGCCTCCTGCTGCATAGGAACACAAAGAAAAGCGCAGCGGGGAGCTGGATCTGTGTAAAAGCAAAAAAAAAATAAATAAAACACCTGTTTTTTTTTAGCCAGGTTTGGGTGTGTTAGAGAGACCATTCCCTTAAATAAAGATTTAATGAAATGGTCTTCGAGCTGCTTCAGGTGTACTATGCTGTTTCAGATTCATCACTGGTTTTCTGTTTTGACCACATTCACTATAAGATGATGTAAAAGAAAATCTGCATAGAAACAGAAAAATAAATACATCCTGCTTGAATATAACCAGTCAACAATAGACTGAAACATAGGAATGAATGTAGTTCATAATGCAGAAGTCTTCACAGCTTTGTGAAAGTTGATTTCAGTGCAAACCAGCATCGTCTTTAAACCAACATTACAATTTGGTTTATGTTGGGAGCAAAATAGGACGTATTAATGAACAAACTCTCTGGTCTAAAATGTAAACTGTTTATTTCGGCACATTTACATTAAATCTTTTACTGCAAAAACTTTCCATCTATCCAAGTTTTACAATATTTTTGTGAGATTGTACACCTAAGATCAGATTCTCTTAGATTATTAATCTGATAAGAAAAATGTACTCAAATAAGTGCAACAATCTGCCAGTTAGACAGTCGCACCTGGAAATACTTTTTAAAAACAATAACATAATCTGCTCTTGCTGAGTTGATGTAAAAAATTTGATAAAAAAAGACTTGAAATGGACCATTTTGCTTTTTTTTTTTTACCCATCATGCCTTAAAGGCTCCTATAAATTGATCAGACGGCATCTTAATCCTGCTTCAAAGTACAGATCTCAGGTTTTATTAAGGCGACTTCTGTTTGTCAATTATAAACTTTAAATTTAAGTTTGTTTTTTTTAGTTTTCAGGTTTTAAAGCTGTTAAAGTAATTAGAAGCAGTTACTGTTGCTCTACTGTTGGTAGGAATTTGTCGTGACCAACACACAGCTTCAGATGGAGGCTTTAGACATCAAGTTTCTGGCTACAGTTTTTAGAAGTGCATTTAAAAAGGAAGCACAGCAGTGGTGGTATTTTTTTTTCTGGGCCTTTTTTTCTGCAAATATATGAATATTAAAGACATGAGTCGATGATTTCTCACCTTTAGTTTGCAGAAATGGAAAGAAGCCTCTGATGTTTATTGTTGGGATCAGGAAATCAGAAAGAAACAGATTTCTAATCATGATTGGGGTTCTAGAAGGTCTAGAATGACTTATTTTCACCTGTAGAATCCAACCAGTTGATCCTGCAGGGAGAACCTCTCCCATCCCCTCTCAAGCAAAAAAAAAAAAAAAGCATAAAGAACGTTCAGTATTTTGTCAAATGCACTGTGGCTACAACATTAAACCAAATATTTTTGGAAGAAAAGTGCTCAGCTGTGCGCTTTAGGTGTCATAATCAGCAGGCCGGTAATAATGAGAGGCTTTGCTACAAAAAGTAATGTTTGGTGCCCGGTACTCATCCAGGTGGAACTGAGCTTTTCTGAGTCCTGTTTTCCTCCTTTTTTAATTATTTTTATTTTGCAGATCACAAGCAGTCAAAAAAGAAAAGATTTTTTTTTTTAGCAAATTGTCTGTTGTCTCTTTCTGAGTAAAGGTCTGAAACCTATGCATGCCATAGTAAAGTGGTGGTAAGATCAAGTTAGATGTCTCCTTTATTTTTCTTCCGTTTGGTTCTCCTTTATAGCCAGTTCACGGTGTTTTAAGGAAGATGTCAACCAGTACGTTGTCCACTGCTGACTGTCCATGTGGAGATGATAAAAAAAAAAAAATGTGCAATTTGTGTGAGGGTGAAAAGATTTATATTAAAAAGGACAATGATGAGAGCAACTTGTGTGGATGCTGCGTCAGGCCCGAAGCTCGGGTTCTGTTTCCGTCCTCCTTTTTGAGGGTTTTGTGAATTCAGATCAAATTAATCCCGTGTGATGCGCTTCTCAGAAATAGTACCTAAATCACACTGAAGTAAAAAAAAAAAAAAAAGTAGAAATCTTTGGGTTTCAGACTTTTTGTCTTTCAACACCCAAAATATTTATTCTCTAAAAGTCTGAGATATGTTGTAGCCTCTTCTTACTTTCTACTGTTCTACTTGGAATATTCAGTTTTTTTTCCAAGGTCAAAGTTCAAAGAGTAACTGCATAAAGTTGTGCATTATTATCCAATATTAGCCAGGAGAAAACATTTCCTCATCCATGAATTAATGGAAAAAGGAAGAAAGTCTTGAAAGGTTTTTTTTTATTTGAACTCTTGTTTCTATGACCTTCATGAAAAATGGCTAATTATCAATAAGAAGCTTAATATTCTGGGAACAGGAATTTGTCTTTTAAATCAAAAGCATTACCGTGGGCTTATGGAAAATATGACTGGATCAACAATGGAAGAAAAGTGCAGAAATGGAGTTCAGCTAAAGCTGTTTTTTTTTTTATATAGTTTTCTTTTCGGACTGAAAGTGATGCTGTTGAGTGACCTGCCAAAAGATCCAGCCTGAAAGACATAGAAATTAAGGTCATGGCAAAGAGCCGTTCCAACCCCAGAATTCATCAAAAACATGTTTAAATAAAAACAGGAATATGAGAACAGTCAGAAAGACGGGTTATTCCATCCAAAGATAAGACAAATTTCTCTTAAAAGTGATTCTCCTTTGCATTCTTCCATATTTCCTTTATTAAAGGAGTACAAATATTAACTACACATCACTGACATATTTAACAATTTGGATGCATCAGCCAATTGTTCTGACCACTGATGCCCCCTAGTGGTAGTGGTAGAGATTTTGGTTCAACATGATTTCTGCGAGTTTATATTTATAAATCAGAAATTAAGATCAAAATAAAACATTTTTTGTTTTGTTTACTGGAGATAGAATAT
>NW_015150623.1:1178064-1187612 GCF_000732505.1 Cyprinodon variegatus
TTTTTTTTTGTTTTTTTGAATCCTCAGTTTTCAGCTCTGTCCTTCAGTCCAAAACCATCTTACTCCTGAAGCTCCAACGGCTTCTTTCTCCATGTCAGCCATGATTTACGTCTTCTGGAACATTCAGCAGAGTAATGCGATGCCCTCAGGCTGCCGTTACGTTAGGAGGACTGCGTAGCATCCTGATGCGGTGGTCAGCTGGAGGGAACCTGCTGCGTCTGGATCCACCTCTTGTTCAGCTTCTCAGCTTTGGCCTTCTCCTTACAGGCTGGAAAAGGAAAAGTTCTCCAATCAGATCAAACTCTTATTTCAACATAAACTCTTGATGCTCTGTTTGCAGTCACCCATTACAAGAACAAATTTTGTTTTAAAATTAAAGTTCCCAAACGTACCCCAGCCTTTTTTAACAAACTGCACAGCTGCACTCTTGCTTGGGCCCCTCTTGTTCTGGAGGGACAGCAGCTCATTACCTGGAGGGACGAAGACATTAAGCTTAAAACAGGGACTAAGGTTAAGGGTGAAGATCTGCCTAACGGATGTGGATGTTCCCGTTGTGTCTCCAGCAGGACGACCAAAGGAAAGGAAGCCCCAGAGAGACGAGACGGAAAGATTCTGTAGCAAAGCTCAAATTGAGGCAGATCACGGTCTTTGCAGACGACTGCCACAGAGTGTAGCTTGCATATCTTCTTAATTTTACAGCTATTATCAGAGGAACAATCCAAGTTGTCATTCATTTAGATTGAATGAAAACTAATGTACAATTTACAGACATTTAAAAAAAAAAAGTCATACAAGTCTGAACCAACATGGCTGCTCCAGGGTCTATTCATTAGAATCAGGGCTTCTTACTGGTGCTCCTGCAGCTTCCCGCTCCGTACAATCTGGAGCGGATAAAATCCTCGGCCACCTGTCGTTGGAAGTTGGCCGCTTCTTGCTCCTTCACCGTGGTAACCGTGTAGTTTCCCTTCAGACTGAAAGACAGAGCAGCAGAGGAAAGGTGTTTAACTGTTCAGGTGAGTTTTAAATGAGCAAGAGGAGGAGAGTTTTGATTTTACTTCCTGAAATCTAATGTTTTCAAATGTTATCACCGATTTATCTCAGGTTAGATTCACTTTAATGTTAACTATCCTTTTTGATTATACGACCAAATTTGGTGATTAACAGGGTTTTTTTCCTTTTTACCTTCTAACACCTGAGAGTTTCCCCTTCTTCCTCTTTGCACTTCCTTCCTCTTCTTCATCATCATCATTTTCTGGAACCTCCTCTTCAGCTGTAAAAAAAAAAAAAAAAAGAAGCTGAATCAATTATTTCTGACCCTCTGTTGATGCTCAGAATAAAATATTGACCTAATTTTTGAGTCCAACTGGAGACTTTACCTTCATCCTCAGACCTTTTCTGTTCCCTAATAAAAAAAAAGACAAATGTTAAGAGATGAAGGGGAATTTGTTCAGCAAGTGTGAAAAGTGAACTTACTCTAAAGGCGTCGAGTCAATTTTCTCCAACACATCAGCTGGCAGGAACTTCCTTTTCTGTGAATATTAGTTAATTGAATACGATAGAAAAAAACTTTTCATGAAAACTTGACGATTCATGTCAGTAGATGCAAAGTAACTCTGCAGGCACATTTTAAATGTTAAATAAAGTTGCTACCATCTAAATGAACTGGATCTTCATTTCACTGCAGGGTTTCAGTTTTTTTCATGACACAGAAAGCTTGTTTGTCCAGAACCCATTAATGTAGGACATTTTCCATTAAAAAGTTCTCTTAATTTTACCTCTTACCCAAGTTAAATGTAAAATTACTGAGTGCCTTTGGTTTGAAGACTATGTTCTGCTGAACTATAATTACATTATAAAGGTAATTAATAGCCCAGCCCTGGTATTAATGACCAATGGCTCATTTTGTGCCTGTAATAGTGCTAGAGAACAGGGCTAAAATACTGAGCAGCTACATTTAGACAAAGGGGGGACGTTTTGGGAAAGTTGCTCCTATGAATGGTTGACTAAGAACAGCGCATCAATAATTTAAAGGAAATAAAAGTTTGCTGTTATCTGGGCTACAGTTCCACAATAAATCCAGTTATAATATACAGTGGAATATCACAAAAGTCTACTTAGAGGCAATATATGGTGAGGATATATTCCTGGTGGAACCATTATGGCTGAAGGATTTTGAGAAAACATGAACTTAACGCTGATGCATCTTATATGACTGCAGATACAGAATCTAATTATTAAAAAAAAAAAACTGAAGTCTGTGCTTTAGGTTCACAAAACTTATACCCAAGAAACTGAAAAATGTGCGTAGCTACTGTAAGTTTGCTACATATTGTGAAAAAAAAAACACATCTGTAGATAAATCCTTATTTTAATTGTTTAAATAACAATGAATAAAACATTGATTGAGCAAAGAAAAGTAAAACAGACCTTCTGCTCCTGGAAAAACTCCTGTCTCTTCCTCCTCTTCTCCCTCAGCTGCTCCTTCTCTCTGAAAACAGCAGAAAAACACTTCATCACACTCATGATTCAATCGATCTCAGGCCAATGTCCATTACTTTCAGATTATTTAAAAGTTAGTACTAAATTATTTGAACAGAGGAAGAAATGCGCCTAACATGTTTTTTTTATTTTGTATTATGTAATCGGTAAAATCGGCATTTGAATTAGAAATAATAAAAAAAAAAAAGCGCCGCATGATAAGGTAAATACATGTGTTAGTTCTGATAATTTATCCCAAACTCCGGAACGTAGGTTCCATGAAGCACAGCTAGCTGAGTGTTAGCCACCTTCTGGCCGATTCCACCGCCTGTTTCAGGCTCTCAAAAGCCTGAGCCTTCGACTCCTCAAAGGTTACTTCCTCTGGTGCGTCTTCATCGCTAGACTCTATGGCCAACTTAAAATTATCAGCTACTTTTTTGTTGTCAGCCCTTTTCTGCGAAGAGGCGCTTTTCCCACGTTGTTTCTTCACCATGTTGTCCAGCGGGCTCCAGCGTAATGACGTCATCTCTCTGCGCAGCAGTGTGTTTAATGGAGACTGGTGGGGAGCGTCTGCCATCTAGTGACAGCGAAAAGAACCAAAACCAAAGAAAAAAAATCATGGAATTGATTTTTATTAAGTTTATCTAACAAAATAATAGTTTGTCGTATATTCATTAACTTAAAAGTAAAACAACATTTTAGAAGTATTCTTTTGTGATCATCTTTATCACAAAAGCAAAAAATGAATACAATTCTTTTCATAATTAAATGGGAAAACATTAACGTTATTTTTTACATTTTTCTTTACTAATTTTAGCCTATGTATTTCCCCTCCAAGTTTTTTTTTTTGTTAATAGTTTAAATTTTCATGCTTTATTATTTTTTCTTTTTTGTTTTAAAATCAAATAGACATCTGATTTAGTTTATGATGTTAAATATTAGATAATGTTATTTAATTTAAACTATTTTTTTTTTGAAGATTTCGACTTTTTGCTTTTACTTTGAAAGTTGAGTATTACCAAACTACCGGAAGTGAATTCAGCTTATTTTGGGCAGCTTGACGCCGCGCTCCGCAGATCCCGCCGCTTCATCCTGGACCAGCACCGGAGCAGCAAATAACGGGACTTCAGGCAAAATGCACCGATTGTTTCTACTGTTTGTTGCCGCTGCTGGAGCTTCGGCTTTCGGCCTTCCGCGACTGGATGCCGCCCCGGCGGCCGAGCCATGCGAAGCCCCGCTGCAGTGGGAGGGAAAGTGGGTGATTTACGACCACAACACGGGCAGAAACAGCCGGGCCGCGGTCTCCTACGACGGCCAGAACCAGAGGATTCGAGTTCTGCAGCAGCACAAGAAACACACTCCCTGTCAGAGGTACAAACTAGTCCGAGTCAGTCTGGGATTAATCATGGAAATGTAAACAAACAGAAATCCCAGTTTATTTCCTTCAGTGGTTCCTACTTTACATCATTAACTGTGTGAAATTTACTAATTAACGTTAAAAGTAGTTCAGATTTAAACATAAAATATCTAATAAAGACTAAACAAATAATCTGAACTGAACCAGGTAATATTTTATTTATGCTAGATACATTTTATGAAGTTTGTTGTTTCCAGGATTAAATATTAATATGTGCATTCATAAATTATAAATGTATATAATTCCTGCAAGTGCAGAAATATTCTGACCAGACTAATAGATAAGAAATGTATAAATTAGGAGTGTCCTGATATAATTTTTTTTTTTTTTATAATTTCTAAAATGATGCCTATATTTCAGTGTGGATTTTGATCAGTGCTGATATTTGAACAAATCATTGGTGTTTTTATTGCTTATTTCCTAGTGTGGTAAATTGATCAAGTAATATTACTCAAACTAAACAAAAAGAAAATGAAATCTTTCAGCGAGAAAAATACTCAAATAAAGTGATGAGAACAATAACACATTGTTTTAAAGTAAATGCATATAATTAATTTAAGTTATTAATGGTTAGGTCACAAATTAACTTATCTTGTTAACAGGTAATTAGTCGTGACTCATGAACGGGTTTTACTACTTTTTTTGTTGGTCTTATGGATACAGGTTTCATTTCAAATATTAAAAACTAAATCTGCCTTTCTTTAAACTATACTTAAACTACCTATAACCACTGATTCTGTCACAGCAACATACATTTTTAATCAAGGTAGAGTTCATACTCATAGTTTTAAATTGTTATGACCGAATTATAATCCAATGAGTCAGTCAGGATCTCGGTTGGCTGGTGTTTACCTGCAGCAGTCTATGGATGAAAAGCGAAGTACCTGCTCGACAGTTAACCAGTTCATCACAGTGCAACAGTGCATAGACATAAAACCACACACTAATACCTGATAGCAATTCAGAGACACTATTCAGCCTAACAGGTATGTTTTTTTGACTGTGGGAGGAAGCCGGAGTACCTTGAGAGACCTTGCAAACTCCACACTAAGGAAATCAACTAGATAGAAATGGTTCTCATTGTCCATCTGCACAGCTCCATGTAAAGGTTGCTGAT
This sequence comes from Cyprinodon variegatus, assembly GCF_000732505.1. Lineage (NCBI taxonomy): Eukaryota > Metazoa > Chordata > Actinopteri > Cyprinodontiformes > Cyprinodontidae > Cyprinodon > Cyprinodon variegatus. The sequence goes on from NW_015150623.1 coordinate 1,183,077, forward strand.
AAATAAAAACTTCTAACCTCCATCAGTGCCTGTTTCTGGGGTAAGTTACAACCCTAGTAAACGCGGTAGGGTTCAATAATCCTGTGATGAAACCTCAGGAAATAATGACTGTGTCATAATCACTGTTTTAGGTAGTAACTACATATTAAAGCGTTTGATCAAATTCTGCATCATTATCTCTTGCAATGAAGAAGAAGATGCTTTAAACTAGTGATATAGGCAAAATATTCCAATTTGTTTCTTCCAAAATAAAAATAGAAAAGCTAGTTTTAAATATTAATAATTTACTAAATGTTATTTTTCCCTTAGAGTTTCTAAGAATTAAGAAATGTTTATAGGTTTTTTTATATTTAAGAAATAATCAGATGTTTGTTTAATTTATACAGCTTCAAGGTAAATCTTTCTTGTCTACTAATGACCATTATTACTTTTTTTTTCAGCTTTTTTATTGTCATTATACTGTCACAAGTACAGAGCAACGAATTGAACTCTCTGCATTTAACCCATTCATTTGTGGAGCCGTGGGCTGCCATGGTGGGGCGCCCGGGGAGCAGTGTGGGGTTAAGGGTTTTGCTCAGGAACCCGGAGTGGCAGCCTGTGGGAGTGGGGCTTGAACTCAGAATCTCTGGATTCCAAGAACAATGCCTAATCACTTGGCCGCCACTCCCCTACAAAAATAATTTTCATTCTGACTCTAAGGTACCGCAAGGATCTGTGTTAGGACATTATTGGACATTTTTCCATTGTATCAGATTTTTTTTCTTTTCTTTTTTTGTGTGTTCTCATAACATGTGGGCTGCTTAAGCAGTTTATATTAATCAGCCTTTATTCCTCTGTTTCTTGCATTTCTGCAGAGTTTGTAGAGTAATCAGCTGGGCTGCAGGAATAAACAAACACAAAGTCTCTGTAAAGACTCTAGCATGGAGTTGTGAAATGCCGTCTGGCTGATAAACCAGGCTTCAGCCAGTTTAATCAGTGTTTGTTTGCTTTGTGTGCAGCTTTAGTTTGACCTGTGCTTACAACACAAGCACTCCAGATTGGATTCATACCTCTAGACTCAATAAAGCAAAGAAAAACATGCTTGCAAACTAGCTTTTGTAACAAAATATATTGCACTGTAGACGTTATCTGAAAGACCTGAAATGCAATGCAATATTTGCAATCTACAAATCTATCCCTCATCTTCTTGTTGTTGCAGGTTCTTTGAGTACATCTACCTGTATCAAAGCAAGGTGATGTTCCAGATTGACCAGAAGACCAAAGAGTGCTCGAAGGTTGCTCTGACGGAGGCCTGGGATCCCTTTGACATCCCTAAAAACTCCACATTCGAGGATCAGTACATCATTGGAGGCCCAGGGGACAACGTGGAGGTTCAGGAGTGGTCAGATAGGAAGCCGGCACGCCAGCGTAAGTATGCCGGTCAACGCTCCATGAAACCTAAAGACAGAGGCTGAAATAAAGCTGGAGAATACAGCTGAATCCATTTAAAGCTGTTGAATTCATCTAAGATGCTGAGTCATTTTGGATAAATTGGTTGAATTCTGAGGTGACTCAAAAGTCTGCTTCGTGTGTGATGAGAAGAAAATATTACACAATAAAAAAAAAAAACAATTAAAGAAAATAACAAATATAATTTCCAGTGTGCAAAAAACTCAGTGCCTAACATGCTCATCGTAGCAGCTGCGGCATAAGCCTGCATTTTATTTATCTGTCAGCAGAGGGCGACATCTGTAAGTGAAAAATTTAACTTAGATTGCATAGGGTTAATTTGCTTTACATCCTTTCCATTAAGGTTAATTTCTAGATGTATCTATTCTGGTCTTTCAGTATAACAGACCCTTTATACTCCTGATCAGCCTGTAATTTCCATAACATCTGCTCATTTTGTATCCAGATGAGACTTGGGTTGGAGTTTACACCCTGAAGGACTGCTACCCGGTGCAGGAGACCTACACCAAGAACAGCACCGTCACCACCTCCACCCGTTTCCTCAGCCTGCAGCTGGGCATCAGCGACCCCAATGTCTTCAACCCACCTCTCACCTGCCAGTCATCCCGCCCAGGCAAGATGGCGGAGTTCCACTGTTGAGGCCTTCTCAGGAATCACCGCTGACCTTAGATGATTAACAGCTTATTGAGTTTTTATTTGCTTCCTGGTTAACACATTTATCTAAATATTAAACACTAACTGTGAACAAAACACCCAGAGCTGCTATATAAGTTAGAGCGCCAGTGCTATTTGTTTCTCTGTTAAAGCTGTATTTCAATAAGAAGGAATAAGTTCTCCATAGAATCACTGGTGTGGTGAGATGACAGGGGCAAAACTTTGTTTTTAATGAACCCATTGCTTATCTGAAAGAGTGGAAGCTACTGATTGATTATTCAATGCTTTTTAATATGTGTGATGTGCATATAATAAAAACATTGTTAATAAATGGAATTTGCATACATTTTCTTATATCATATTTAAGAGGTGGTGGTATTACAAAGAGGTGGTTGCTCAAATTTAACCTTTAGATTATCCTGATGATTTCTCCATATTTGTTCCAAGTAGGGTTTTACTTGGCTAAATTTTCCTTAGAATAAACCAAGTGCTCATTCCAGTTTGATCCTCAAAGTTTCTACACATACCAATTAATAATTGGATCAAAATAACTTGCATAGAGCCCTCAGCTTGCAAAACATAAGAATAATTTCTGACATTCCCATTCTTTTGAAAAACATTGGACAAAAAATTTATTTACCCATGTGAATACTTTTTTTGGGTGGGGGCACTGAGGGCATCATGGAGGCTCTCCAGTCTGGTTTTAAACTTTTATACTGCACTGTTATAGGTCTGTCAAGGGTTCTGTTGACAACCTTTTAGGAAATTGCTCTTTCTAAAGATGGGAAATGTCATCCCTATAATAAGGTCTAGGTTTGCTTTAAATCTAGAAAACCTCCAAAAAAAGCACTTCAGAGGTATCCTGATGCTCCAACCACTTGATCTGATACCTTTACATCCGCTGCAACAGTATGGGGGAAACTCAGTTCTGTAGCTTGTACAGGTGAGAATAGGCATGAAGATGGAGAATCAAATTTAGACTGAATTTTTGTCCTACTTTTTGTCAACCTGAACAGTCAGATGAAGACCTGATCCATGCTTTGCGCCTTTCTAAATCTGAATGAATGAAATATCCTCATTGAATACCTCATTTCTGTACAAAGTTTACTGACCGCAAAATCACACCAAAATCATCCCTGGAAAACAAATCAATGGAGATCTGCATTTGAAGTCACATGCAAAATTAGAGTGGAAAAACACTACAGCCTATGCAACTTGGATGTAATGTCCTCATAGCAGGTTTTGTGTGTGGCCTCCAAGTGTCTGTATGACCCTCCTACAATTCCTGTGCATGCTCCTGATGAGGTGATAGATGGTTTCCTGAGGGATATCCTCCCAGACCTGAACTAAAGCATGCCCAACTCATGGGCAGTCTGTGGTGCAACATGATTGTGGGTGGAGACATGATGTCCCAGATGTGCTCAAATGGAATCAGGTCAGGGGAACAGGTGGGCCCTAAATATATATCCATACCCTAAAATGTTTTCATCTAGCAGGACCTGCTGACACACATCCAGCCACATAAGGTCTAGCACTGCCTGCATTAGGAGGATCCCAGGGCCAACCACTCCAGCATATGATCTCACAAGCGGTCTGAGGATCTCATCTCAGTACCTTATTATGCCATTCATGCTGACTCTAATCAGCCAAAGAAATACCACCCCAAACCATTACTGACCCACTAGACCGATTTACACTACCCTTTGAAAACCAATCCATGCCAATCTCTGTTCCTTATGACCATTTATACACCACGTGGGCACGACTCCTCTCCTCCTATTGATGATCTATGGTACTACTGCTCTCTAGAGGTAAACAAGCAAACCAACATGGCGGCGCCCGTAACATTCAGGAAGTTATGTTTTGTTATCATTTTTATATTTCTTTGTTTTCAGAGAGTCAGGGGAAGAAGGCAGGCTTTGGTGAATTTACTTGACAGAGTCAGCTTTTTGGAAGTGGATACGACAAACGATTGTCGTATCCACTGTTGTCCAGTGAGCGGACATTGGAGAGCAGGTTTGAAGAGAGCGGCTTGTAGGGGTTCGCTTTTAGCTTTGCTATTAGCCCGCTTCTGCTGCTGCGGTCTCGTTGTCGTTCACACCATCTTCGCTTGTTCCTCTTCCGGCATGGTCAGACCCACAAGTCCGCTACTCCCTGGGCTTCTGCTCTCAGCACTGCGAAGCACCTTAAATGGTCAAGAGTAGTTATTTACAGTTTTGTATTTACAGAGTCTAGAAAAAAACACTTGATGACCATAGCTCCAGCAGGCGCTGGTAGCCATAGATACTGGATTGATGCAAAGTTTGTTGCGTACTAAGCAGCATATTGGGAAGATATGCTTGCAGATTGTCGAAAAACTGTAGCAGCCACTGTCAGGATTCCTGTCTGTGTGTTTTTGTGTTTCTGTGTTTGTCTCCCTTCCTCCACCAGGAG
>NW_015150623.1:1188096-1190274 GCF_000732505.1 Cyprinodon variegatus
CGCTCTTACCGGTTCACACTCCATGCCGCGTACGCTGCTTGGACGCTTCTGGTCGCATGCGGTAGGGGCTTGGAGGTGGGGCATGAGTGAAGCAGAGAGGGTGGGGGAGTGGCGTGAAACCTGTTTTTCTTCAAATTTTCAGTCGCAGTCTGCTCTCTTCTTAATGTTACAGACTGCAGCTTTAAGCTGCTGACTGCCACTACCTCGACGCCAGAGTGTTTGCCAGTCTTGGGTACTCTAGCCAAGCTGAGTTTTGCTGAGTCAAACTGAGTTCTTGTCAACCTTAGTCTTAATCTTGTTTTTTGTCTTTGCCTCTCGGCAGGAAGTCATCCTGTAAACTGGATGTTTCAGACCTTCTCATCCTGGAAGGATTATCTGAGCTTTAAACTGAGCAGAGGATTTAAACTGGAGGTTGAATCCATTTTTCCTCAAGAGATCATTTGAGCATCACACTGAGCAAGGGATTCATCTCCACTACGACCTGTTCAAGTACTGCAGGAAATCTGAGTGGCAGTCAGCTTCTCCGTTCACCTACAAACAACCACATTCTGGATAAACCCTGTCAGACAAACACTGGAACTACTGCACACAGACTGGAGTCGAAGAGATAACAACTTTTTCGGAAACGTGAGTCAGCAACCAAATTCTCCTCTTCAAGTTCAAGAATCTAATTTCCTACTGAGCCTGAACTAACCGCCGTGGCTTCCCCTCACTTTCCAGTTCTGTTTGAACAGTGTTCAGAGCAACACTTGATTCTGCATTATCTCTTCAGTAAACCTGTTAAACTTTTCCCCTGGTGTCTCTAAATTGGTTTCTCTGCATGTGGGTCTGAGCACTTGATAAAATCATGACAGCCACTTTGCTACATCGCCATCTTATATGAGTTTACTTATGTTGGGGAACAACCTCCTTACCTCAGCTAGAATATTGAAGATGGGTCATGGCTGGGTTTTCCAACATTACAATGACCCAAAGCACACAGCCAGGATAACCAAGGAGTCGCTCTGTAAGAAGCACATCAAGGTTCTGGCGTAGCCTAGCCAGTCCCCAGACCTAAACCCAAAAGAGAATTTTTGGTGGGAGCTTAAACTCCATGTTTCTCAGCGACAGCCAAGAAACCTGACTGATCTAGAGAAGATCTGTGTGGGGGAGTGGGCCATAATCCATCCTGCATTTCATGCAAATTGTACAGGAAACGTTTGACCTGTGTAATTGCAAACAAAGGCTACCGTACCAAATATTAATATTGATTATCTCAGGGGTTCAAATAACTTTTTGCAGGTGTATTATACAAATAAGTAGTTAAAAAAATCATTCATTTTGATTTCTTATTCCTTCTTATTGAAATACAGCTTTAACAGAGAAACAAACAGCACTGGCGCTCTAACTTATATAGCGGCACTGGACAACAAAATAGATCATCTACAACTCAAACTCTCTTCAAAAACGGAGTTCAGTAACTGCTGTGCTGTCATCCTGACGAGTCATGGTTTAACTCATCCATACTGGACAAAGCTGTTAACCCTGGAGGTGCCTCTATTTATACTGCACCAACAGAAACTTCAAACTCAGCGGTAAGACCTGAGGTGGGGGGCTTTTTGCTTACATCAAAAACAAGTGGTGTAAAAAAGCTAGATTGTTTGCCAGCTTCTGCTCTCCAGACATCAAGTTTTTGACTGTTAACTGTCTAGATCAGGGGTAACCAATTAAAAATTAGCGGGGTCCGAATATAGAAAATCAACAACCGATAAAGTTCCAGAGACCTTTTTAATTATTATCTGTGACTTTAAACAGAATTTAATGCTGAAATAAAATGAGGTTTTTATGCATCCATGTTATACATTGACTTTAAAAAAATAAACAAATAAATAGAAAATTTTTCCATTTTAAAATCTAAAGTATTTTTTAAGTAGAGAACAATAATCACAGCGCAAGTGATAAAAGACACTGCCGCCGGTAATGCGGTAATTTATAAATGTTTTAAATCAGGATGGGTCCGTATTAGCCAGCAGGTGGGTCCGGATCCGGACCCGCGTCCGCTGATCCATGACTTCTGGTCTAGAGAGTTTACTGTTGTTAGCATCACTGCTGTTTATGTGCTTCCCAGTGCTGATACAAAAGAGGCCATAAGTATTATCTCTCAGACTATATCTGAACTTTAATCTGCACACACAGAGG
>NW_015150623.1:1192164-1194875 GCF_000732505.1 Cyprinodon variegatus
GCATCAATATCCGTCCTCTGAGACACTTTGAGGATGTGACAGCAGCTGTGTCAGAGCTCAGAGATAAACTGCAGGACATTATGAGAGACACATGGACAAACATCTGTCTAACAGTTACTGAAGTAGAGGTTTTACTGTCAGAACCAGAACCAAAGAGCAGAGCTGGATTTTTGAAATATTCCTGTGAAATAACATTGGATCCAGATACAGCACACACATATCTATTTTTATCAGAAGGAAACAGGAAAGTAACTGCCTTGGATCAGCACCAGACCTATCCCAGTCACCCAGATAGATTCTCCTCATGGTGGCAGGTCCTGAGTAAAGAGAGTTTGGCTGGCCGTTGTTACTGGGAGGTGGAGTGGAAAGGGAGAGGAGTCTATATAGCCGTTGCATCTAAGAAAATCAGCAGAGCAGGCTATGAGTGTGGATTTGGTCGTAACGACAAATCCTGGGCATTAAATTGTCACCAAAACAGTTACACCTTTTGGTTTAACAACACAGCCACCCCGATCTCAGTTCCTCAGTCTTCTAGGATAGGAGTGTACCTGGATCACTCAGCAGGGATTCTGTCCTTCTACAGCGTCTCTGAAACCATGACTCTCCTCCACAGAGTCCAGACCACATTCACTCAGCCGCTACATGCTGGAGTTTGGCTCTACATATGTGGAAACTCTGCAGAGCTTTGTAGACTTTAATAAATCTTTGTTTTATATTACTACTTGCTGTTCGTAATCAGGGCAATTTGAAAACTTTTAAGTTACAGCTAATTAATTCCATATGAAAAAGAGTAGGGGCATAGTGGTATGAGATGAGTGCCTTTCCATTCTATAGAGGCCTTAAAGCCGGGCGTACACTGTGCATATTTTTTCAGTCGCTGCACGCAGCTGCTGCTCAAACTGTATGACTAACCGCAGAGTTTCGTTGTACAGTGTGAGTTCACAGCTTACGATTTATGTTTGGCCCAATGCTCTGATGTGATCTACCTGCTCACACTGCACGAGTAAAACCACGTCTGACTCAGGTCTGCAGTGAGATAAAGCTGCTCTCTAGCTCTCTATCCTGAAGCCACACAAAAAGAAGGGGAATATTAAGCTCACTATAGTGAAACACGCTGCCTTGGTAATTTGTGCAATTTTGTGCTGAAAGCCCTAAAAAGAAAAGGCGACGATGTATTTGGAAAAAAGACATGGCTGAGCAAACGTGGCTACTACGGTCTGTCAATTTTACAGACAGAACTCCATTTCATTCATTGCATCCCTGCCATGCTGCTGTGCTTACAACTGAGAGGAAGAATAAAAAGAAGAATCCTTCTTTGCGCCCTGAGCGATTAGCCCATGACGACCGCACGTGACATGCTGATCGCCCCTTGTTACCCCCTGTACACTGAACGACTCTCAACGCACAATCAGGCTGAAAGTCGGCCCGGTTGAAAGATTCTCGCACTACTGGAAAATCGCCTCGAAAATCACACAGTGTACGCCAGGCTTAAGACTGCAGTTTTAAGACCCTTTGTCACAGAATGCTCCCTGAGGGCTACTCATTGTTAACCTAAAAACAGCCAGATGCATGTCTCGCTCCGCCCAGCTCCACTCACATATGTGAGTGGAGCTGGGCGGAGCGAGACATGCATCTGGCTGTTGTCAGGTTAACTCATTGTCCCCTACTGGATGGATTTAACACAGATGACACATTTCCACATTGTGGAACTTTAAACTATCTTTTTATTTTCATTTTTTAGATGAGATAAATTGTTTTTGAAATGGTTGTTCTATTTAACTGATGTTTTTATTAACTGAATAAAGGTGTGGTTTGAATGAACTAGATGATATATAATTTGCCAAATTAACTATAGCAGCGAAAAGATGTGTAACATTGCTCAATAAAGAGGTAAAGATTTTCCTTTGTTCCGTCTTATTTATTTTCCTACACTTTAAATCAAATTCCACTATGATATTCAACCATTGCTCACATCATTGAGTTTAAGACAAATCCTGGTTTATCTTTGAATCCATACAAAATGTACAATTTGGCTTAACCCTAACCCAATTTATCCAAGAACAGAAAAAAACCCACAATTTTTACACTTATTTTAGTAAAATATGACTTTTTGGATAGCAGTAACATTTCATAGGAAGGGGGAGGGGTTGCTGCGTGATGTGAAAATCAATTGCAGCAGAAACTCTTAACATCCACGTCATTTTGGGTAATCCTGGTCTATTTTGCATACCCAAATGGAAAAGCAAATAACTTAGGAACTGTAAGCCCAAATTAAATAGCAATACATTATTTGAAAGCTAACACTCTCTAGTTTCTAGTCTGTGTTCTTGGGTGAGTAGAACACAGACCAAGCTGCATCAGTTCAAACATGACCCAAGGTTGTTTTTTTTTATATTCTGACATGATAGGTCTTTTTTGAACAGCAGTAATAAAGACATTTTTAAGAAAAGCCAGGTCTCATTGTATTAAATTTGTTCTACATCATGTCAACCACAAATGCAGAACATTTAAGACCTCAGACCCGCGCAATGGCTCCACCCACAGGTGTCTGTGTTTCTCTCTAACACAAGCCTGTAATATGGTATTCCTTTAAATATTCTACAAACATTTGGGCTCGTTCGAAACCTTATTTCATTGGCTACAAAGCCAAACACCCTATGTGATTTAACCAATAACATCAGAGAATTAAAGGTTAAAATCTGCTCAGGGGT
>NW_015150623.1:1196515-1197141 GCF_000732505.1 Cyprinodon variegatus
GGAATTCAGGAAGTGACGGACCGGATTCTGACCTGAGTGGGGGATCTGCCTCTTGAACCGGAAGTGGTGCTGGTTCCGCTCTAGGAGTAGCTTCTTGTGAGTAGCTGGCTAATTCCTGTAGGGTTTGGTTAGACTGATCCAGGGGTGTGTTAAACTCACAGAGGTCGGTGTCGTGGTCCTGAATTAGAGCTCCTTGTTGCTCTAAAAACCTCCGGAGTGTGCCTGCTGGGTTAGTCTGTTGGCCAGAGTGTTCTGTCATGTTTGGGTTGCGATACTAGCCCAAATGCAGAACACACTCTGAGACAGGGGGAAAAGTTCAAAGGTTTATTGAAACACACAGGTTTTGAATACAGAACTGATTCTGGGGATAATCTGGTCCAGGACTGGTCACGACTGATTTTCACTGCAGAGGGGGACAGAATGGTTAGCAGAAGTCCAGGTAATTTTGCTGGTTGAGTGAGTGCAGGTTTGTACCTGTTCAGAGGTTTGAGCAGAGCGGCAGAGGGGGAAACCAGGAGGGTCCAGAGGCTGACGGCAGGCTGAGGGCTAGGTGGAGGCAGAACTTGGTTTGTGACTTTGCTGATTTGGATCTGAGCTTCTCTTTCAGTTTCTTCTGAGAGCAGGCA
>NW_015150623.1:1200099-1201087 GCF_000732505.1 Cyprinodon variegatus
CTGGCACTGGAGTGTTGTCCACAGCCCACTTAAGTACTGGTCTCCTGATGAGCAGATGAGAAGCAGCTGGTGAAGTCAGCTCCAGCTTCAGGAGATCCAATACGCCCTCTGGTGGAAGAAGGTAGACAGCACCCCAGATCCCAACAGAAGTACAAACCACCAGGAAGGGATCCTCAGCGCCCTCTGGAGGGCAAGCCTCTGGATCCCAACAGGATTGGTTAAAAGTTTTCTATCCAGCTCATTGCATGAAGTCACTGACTTTGCAAAATTTGCTCCTTCTGGATGAGCATGAGGCCAAAGTAGACATTTGATTGCATTATGACTCTGCAGCAAAAAAATAAATAAATCCTTTTAACAGGAAAAAAACCTCCAGCAAGAAACAGTATCAATGTGAGCTGCTGAAGCTAACTGGAGTTAAAGTCAATTAGTCCATTGATTTAAAATCCTAAACCGTTCTTTCAGCATTTCTTTACTTTTTTATTTTAAGAGCCCTTTTCTTCTGGAATCAAGGCTGATATTCCCTCCTCTTCTCTCCACTCACCAGTTTAACCTGGGTGGAACAAACATCTGCAAAATTTAAAAGCTGATTGGTTGTAGCCACTGCACTGACAAGTGATTCATAGATTTCAACTTCAACCTGTTTCTGTTTGCAGGAAGTGAAACTCACACAGTCACTGTGACTGAGAAGAGTAATGGAGCAGAATCAGCTGGACCAAGAAACCTTCTCCTGTTTGATCTGCCAGGATCTTCTAAAGGATCCGGTCGCCATTCCATGTGGACACAGCTACTGTATGAGATGTATTAAAATACACTGGGATAAAGAGGATCAGATAGGAATCCACAGCTGCCCTCATTGCAGGAAATTCTTTATACCGAGGCCTGACCTGGAGAAGAACACCATGTTAGCAGCTTTAGTGGAGCAGCTGAAGAAGACTGGACTCCAAGCTGATGCTGCTGATCACTGCTTTGCTGGAGCTGAAGATGTGGC
>NW_015150623.1:1202266-1205540 GCF_000732505.1 Cyprinodon variegatus
CATGACTCTCCTCCATAGAGTCCAGACCACATTCACTCAGCCGCTACATGCTGGAGTTTGGGTTTACTGGACTGGAGGTTCTGCAGAGTTTTTTAAACCCAAATAACCATTTTGCTATTTCTGAATGTTATATTCCTAAATGGCATACATTTATTATTCTAGATGATAACCTAAACTTCTCTGGAGTCTAACTATCCTGCTATTTGCTATAATATATGTATTGATGTATTTAGATAATCTTGTTTTTCATGGTAGGCCACTTCTTTGATTTTACTTCGGAGAATCTTTTGGCAATGAATCTATTAAAATCTCATAAAAAATTGCAAATGAATATCTGAATCTTTTCAAGTCAAGTATTTTGTCATTCAAATTCAATTAATTAAATTGGAACAGCTGAAAATATTTGTCAAAATCTGAAAAAAATGCTAACAAATTCAAATACATTAGAATTAGCCTGAAAATGAAATAAGCCTGTGTAAAATATGATAATTTTACTCACCTTTCAAATATTCATTTAGGGCATTTATTTTATAAAATAGACTATCAGAAAATCAGTATTGCTTCTATTGGCTAATATAAAGTAAGCTAGGCTACATGCTGGCATGAATGAGTTAAAACTATTCTAACAGGTCCGTGGAACTAAGCTATTTACCATTGATTGGACGACAGGCATTATCTAGCACCTTATAGCGCCTTTTAGGACAGCCAATAGCGGCCTTTCTTGCTAGGCAGTTGGCAACACTGGTGAAGGGATGAGAGGAGCAGAGAAGAGAAGCTATTAAAGAAAAAATCTAAATTTTGACAAAAAAGTGTTTAAATATATGAAAAAACTTATATTTAAATTGAAATGGGTCTTAAGAGTTCAATAAGTTCTTGTTCTCTGCACATCCCCTACTGTTGAGTTCTTTCTATAATGTGGCATTTTGAAACAACTTTGTCAAGAAGAGCCAGCACCATTGCTTCTATGCAAAATCCTGCAGGCAAGTGTTAGGACAGCTCAGTGACAGCACTAGGGGGATATTTCATAATTTGGATATTTAAGAATATACTTTTGACACAGGCTGTGCGCTATTCCTAAGCGCAACCTGCCAAATGTTGAAAGGGCAATATTATTGCCATTACTGTTAATAGTTAATAGACATTTACACATTCATTGATATGATTTTACAGGGGATGGTCACTTATTTTTATCTTATTTCTAAGATCTATTTAAGAAGGGGGATGCCATGCCCCCTCAACTCGAGTACCGATAACAAGGCAACTCCAGAACTCTTTTCACATTCCTCATTCTATCTCTATTCTCCAGTTCTGCATATATTTGTTAGTTAAACCCCTAACATTATGTAAAGGGTGGTCTTTCCTTGTCATGGTTGCTTTTTTTTTTGGTCAGGTCCTATTTGGCTGTGACACCGCCCTGTAGGAAAATATCAGCCCAATCCCACAGTTGAGCTGAATGACACTATTTCAAATAGAATTGTACTTTTGTGGGTTAATGGCGTCTTTTCTGTTCTTCCTAACTTGTGATTTTCTGCCACTGTGACAAAGATGCAGCAAACCAGTGGAAATAGAATTTAAATGTAGGTTTTTACTTTAACATTAGGCCCACCTGCCAAATTCCAGTGAGTCTGTAAAATCAATGTCTTGATGGAATCAGCTGGTTTCCTTAGACAGAACGCTTGTAACCAATCTATGTATATCTGTCACAGTGGTGCTGGAAGTTTGACAAGACCCTAATGCAGAATGAAGCCGAAGGAGTTTTGAGGTTTAATTAACCAAAAGTTCAACAGAAGAAAAAATCCAAAAATATAAATCCGCAAAATCCAAAATTGCTCAAAACCAAAAATACTCACAACAAGAAGGGGACAAAATAATGATGACAAACCAGCAAAGAGTGACTGAACAGGATGAGATTATATGGGAGAGAGAAACAAAGATAATATGGTAATATTTCCTTTGCACCTCAATATGATTTCATACAAAAGCCCTTTGCCCAGAAATACAGAGTTGGATTTGTTTTGCAAACAGCATTTTCTGAGATAGGTGCTCCTTGGTTAGCTGCTTTCAAACAGCAGCTCCAGTGTTTTCACATTCTTTCTTGAATCATTAAAGCCTACGGTGGGTGTGACCAACACATACAAAGATGAACAAGTTGACACACTACATTCCTTTGTACAAAGGAAAAGCTACAGGCCACGGCAGTTTCAACTGCAGCAGAAACTGAGAGACAAAAAAGCGCTAAATGTTGGAATCTGTAAATCATATACCAGTCTTATGTTTACATTTTATCACTGCTGCTTATATTTTATCACTGCTGTACTTTAAAATGGAAATGTCTTGACAGCTGAACTGATAGAAATGTCTTGTTGTATACACTTTGTGTGTACAAAACAACAATAAAGTCTGTCTAAGTGTAAGGTAAAAGGGTAAAAATCTATTTGAAAATCCTGCACAGAAAGTAAGATGTTGAGAGCATGATGCTGAATTAGTGAAAACAATTGAGATGTATATTGAGTCTCATCCAGAGAAGAAGCTCTGATGTGAGGGAATACATCGGATCAAAGCAGGAAACTGATAAATGTGAAGCTACAAGTAAACAGTAGAAGCTGGACACTGAGCTAAAGCAGCTCTTGAAAACATGTTCTGAAAAGCTACACATAAAAGCCAAAAACCTGTTTGAAATAAGCTTCCTTCAGAAAGAACATCCAGAAGGGGAGGGCGAAGTTGAGGATAAAGCTAGCCTGACCATCCAGACTGACTTACACTGTTCACATGGCATATAACTGACGCCCTGTGTCAGACAGTTTGGCTGAAAAGGCAAGGATACAGCAACTGCCCCTTCTGCTTCTTAACCACATGTAGATTTTTGGTCAAACTGTTTTTTGTTTAAAATCATACAATTTTAGTACACCTGTTTTCTGGTAGGATGGGTTAAACTCATTCACACTTAATACTCCGCCACATATGACCACCACTATAAGTTTATTCTACTTTCTATTGTTGACAATGATACCTGGACAGATGTCGAAATGTTTTTACAAAAACTAAGAAAAGTTCTGATTGCCTTTGATATAAGTCCATTCTGTGGTGAACTTTAAATCAACACTTAAATCTTTCATATAAATAAATCAAAATTTCGACTACGAATTAAACAAAATTAAAGATTTATCTTTGTTACAGGTATTGATTTCGGTCAACACTCAATTTTTGGTCTGACACAAACCTCCAACCAACACCAGAGAGCACTCTCGTCCTTTTAACTGTTACGCAGAGGAGG
>NW_015150623.1:1206433-1208451 GCF_000732505.1 Cyprinodon variegatus
GACTCTTGAATGTTGTCCTGTAGCATCTGGGACACTCTGGGCAGCGCCTGCTGCATCCTGATGGCAGTCCAGCGGGTGAATCCTACTTCATTCTCTGGTCACAGACTGAACTGTTTAATCAGGATATAATCATCCTCTGTCAGATTATCATGCTCACTAACCTGTGTTTCTCTCCGGCAGAGGTTCCAGTCTTAGACGGCAAAGCCGCTGCTACTGCAGATCCGTGGTCCATGTTTTAAATAAACATTTTTTGAGTAGTCCCACCGTCTGTCTTGCCTCGAATACTGGGTCCTCTGATTTGAGCCATGTCAGAAATGGCTTGTTTTGTGTCTTGTTGGTTTGCTCTGGTTAGCTATTGTTAGCTGGTAAGCTTTTAGTTGCCCTGACAATAGCAGCCTCTGATCTACAACTCACCACTTTGCTCAATACACATCTCAATGCTGTCATATCAAATACATTGTGCTCATGGATAATTGTTCATTTATAGGATTTAATGAAATTTGATTGATTTGAATGTTACCAAAAACTCCAGCTGCTTATCTGTTATATTATATGAGACATAGACTTTTCATCTGTGCTGCTAATCTGATGGACCGTTTTTCAGTGCATCACAACAGCTGAGCTAATTGATTGAATTTTAACAGAGACTCTAAATTGAGGACTCATTGATTTCCTTTTATGTTTACTGATTATTTTATGTATCCTATATTTATTTAACATGTTTGTAGTGCTCACATAATTTATAATAAAAAAAAAAAATACTGTTGTAGGGATTATTTGGTTTAATAAAATCTCACCCAATTTCAATTGAGATTGTTTGTGTTTATCTTATAGCAGTCTCTCTAAGAGCTGAATCAACTTCCATGAGTTAACAACTTGAACAGAGAGAGACATATTTTTTGTGTGTGCAGAAAATGATTAATAACTCTGCTTGAATTGTAAACCAAGTTATTAACATTTATTGATGGATAAGACAACTTGGATTTTATCAGCCAGTCCAAAAGCCTGGCCACAAAAAGGTAAGCAAGTTATCACCTGGTAAATGGGCAAATTGACAGCTGTAAACACTTGAACCACATTCAGATTATTGCTTAGCCTTGACTGGCAGGATTCATTAATTATCTGTAACTGTAACCTTGGTTACAGTTAAAAATAAATTCAAAGTCAAACCAATAAAAGTAACTCAGTTAAATGTTTGCCAGCCCCCTTCACCACAACGTAACATTTCTCAACCCTATTCCTGCTCTCAAATATAACTTAAAGCAGGTGGTAACCAACAACTTCTTAAGGTAAAAGCTGATTGGTTGCTGCCTCTCTTCACTGACATGTGCTTAATACATTACAACTCCGACCTCACACAGTCACTGTGACTAAGAGAAGAAATGGAGCAGAATAAGCTGGGCCGAGAAACCTTCTCCTGTTTAATCTGAATGAATATATTAAAGGATCCAGTAACTATTCCCTGTGGACAAAGCTACTGTATGAGCTGCATTGAACTGCACTGGAAAAAAGAGGATCAGAAAGGAAACCACAGCTGTCCTCAGTGCAAGAAAACCTTTATACCGAGGCCTGATCTGGAGAAGAACACCATGCTAGCAGCTTTAGTGGAGCAGCTGAAGAAGACTGGACTCCAAGCTGCTCCTGCTGATCAATGCTATGCTGGACCTGAAGATGTGGCCTGTGATTTCTGCACTGGAAGAAAACTGAAAGCCATCAAGATCTGTTTAGTCTGTCTGGCCTCTTATTGTGAGAAACACCTGCAGCCTCATTATGATGTGGCTCCACTGAAGAAACACAAACTAATGGAGCCTTCAAAGAACCTCCAGGAGAACATCTGCTCTCAACATGATGAGGTGATGAAGATATTCTGCCGTACTGATCAGAAGTGTATCTGTAGTCTCTGTTTATTGGACGAACATAAAGACCATGACACAGTGTCAGTTGCAGCAGAAAGGACTGAGAGGCAGAGAGAGCTGGAGGAGAGACAAGGAAGAATCCAGCAGAGAATCCAGGACAGA
>NW_015150623.1:1209464-1212032 GCF_000732505.1 Cyprinodon variegatus
TGAGAGACACATGGACAAACATCTCACTGGCAGTCGCTGAGGTTGAGGTTTTGCTTTCCGGGCCAGAACCAAGGAGTAGAGCTGGTTTCTTGAAACATTATTGTGAAATCACACTAGATCCAAACACAGCGCATGTGTGGATAGTACTATTGAATGGAAACAGGACGGTGACAAGGTGGAATCAACATCAACCTTATCCTCCTCATCCAGACAGATTTTTTTCTCCTACTCAAGTCCTTAGTAGACAGCATCTGACTGGACGTTGTTACTGGGAGGTGGAGTGGGTAGTGAGGATGGAAAAAGTTCTTATTGCAGTAGCATACAAGAATGTCAAAACAGTAAGTGCACCAATTAGTGTGTTTGGATATAATGATAAATCTTGGTCATTAGAGTGTTACGGTAATCTTTTTAGAGTTGGTCATAACAACAGGTGGACCGGTTACAAATTTCCACCGTCCTCCAGAGTAGGAGTGTACCTGGATCACTCAGCTGGTATTCTTTCCTTCTACAGTGTCTCTGAAACCATGACTCTCCTCCACAGATTCAAGACCACATTTCATCAACCACTATATGCTGGACTTTGGGTTGGAATGAATGACACTGCTGAGTTCTGTAAACCCAAATAGATTTTCTCTCTTCTTTCTGACACTATATACTGTTCTAATGTCTTTGTTCCACTGTCCTAGTATCCTTCTTTTTTTCCAAAGTTGTACTCTGTGGATTGAAGGTTTTAATGCATAAATACAGACAAACATCATTGCAAACACAAAGCTGGTTTAGAAACCAACAGTGACAGTGTCTCCTTGCCTTTGTATATTAGAATAGAATAGAATAGAAATCCCCTTTATTGTCCCACAATGGAGAAATTCTGGTGTTTACAGCAGCACAAAGATTATAGAAAAAATGTTCACACAAATATGGACCTTAGAAAATGTGTAAGAAAAACATACCAGTGAAGAGTTAAGATATACAATAAAATACTGTACTGTAAAGTGTTTTTACAATATAAAAACTGTGCTCCTGGAGACTAAATAACCAATATATAGCTATGGACATTTTTACAGCAACGGACATTTGAAAATAGCAGCAACATCAGAGAGGTGCAAACATGACAGCAGCATGTTATTTAACTGACTAAGACAGAAACTGTGCAAAATCAGCCTGAATGTAACAACTAATTGATGTTGTTGGTTATAAAGTCCTACAGCTTCTGGGAGGAATGGCCTGTGATAACGCTCAGTGGTGCATTTAGGGAGCTCTCTGCATTATGCATTACTCCTGTAATAACTCCCTGACACATTTTATCTGCTCGTGAAGATGGTGTGTACTTTTAATAACAATCATCATTGTTCTTAGGGCTTTAAAAAGGGGGGCTTCTTCCTGGAACCCTTCTACCTCTACCTTTCTGAGTCTGTACAGTATGTAGGCCTTTTCCCATCTTTCATCAGTTGTATGCAGCACTGCTTTGAAATTCTTCTTTTCTCACAACCTCATGATAACTCTTTCCCATTCTAGTCTCACTGAGTATGAGTTATGCTGGTAATGGAGAATTGATTCTCAAGTTATTATTTAGCCAAATAGAAAGCAGTGAAGTCTAGACCTTTGAGGACCGAGTCAAAAGGAAGTTTTTTCTTCCTCATGGTCTTTTTACTTGCTCTAGCAGACCAGCACAGTTGTGTTATATTGAAAATCTATGCTTTCATTGGGCCTACATTGTTTTTAAGGGTTTTGTTTAATTGAATCACATAACTTAATTTCAATAATCTGCTTATCACAATGTGTTGATTGATTCCATGGTAATAAGAGTCTGTAGGACTGAATTTTCCATGTTTTAGTATTTCTTCTTCTAACTGTAACTGTAACTTTGTGAAACTTGTATAATTAATAATTATCAAAATCAATCAATAAAAATCATTGTCATTATCAACTATATCTTTCAACTCCATCCTGATTTAAATATAGCACTGTGCACCACATATAAATGGCACATACAATCTTAGTAGATCCCCTGTAACAAACCCATTATTTGCATGCAGTTTTTGGTTTCCAAACCTGCTTTATTCTTCTATTTCAAATTATGGTAGATAAGGTCCTGTGTCTGTGTTCTAGGAGCAATAGAGGATATCACTGCTGATGTTTTATTTTATACTTTAACGACACAGGAATATCTCTCCAGATGAAAATGGAAACTTGTTTGGGCTTTTCTGCTTTAATATTTGTATAAACTGATTTGAAAGTTCTGGTTGTTCTTTTAACTTTTTTGTAGAACAAATGCTCTCATTTAAATCAGATAAAATTATTGTCAAATTTACTCAGTTTTCTTTATGTAATCCACAGAACAGAATGGAAACTAACACCAGTTTAGTGCTAATGCTCTTTTCTTCTAAAGCCTTTAAATAAAAAAAGCAAGTTTGTTGTCTAAAGTGCAGAAACATTTACTCCATATGTCTCATGTAGATTTAAAGATATTTACAGAGACATAAAATACTTTGACTTTCATGGAGGATGAAAAAGACATTTATGTGCTGTGGTGTTTCATTCTAAAATAAAAGTTAAAAAACTCTTTAA
>NW_015150623.1:1213392-1215435 GCF_000732505.1 Cyprinodon variegatus
TGAAGCCAGTTGAACTTTTAACCTCCTCTGCCGCATCTCGCTCAGCCCCACTCATCCTCCAACCTTCTCCACCATTAGTGTTCGGGCCCCTGTGGGAAGACTACTCACATCCTTTTCATAAGTTATTCATCCAAGCTCATGTCAATTTACAACATCAATGTCTTATTGTCATAAATTAAATCATTTATTTCAATCATGTCAATAAAATCTTTCTAATTTTACCTTTTCTCCATATAAGTCTCTCCAGGTTAAAATGACATTGTTGATTTTTCTCCAAGTCACTTCTTTTATGCAGAGACAGACTGTTTGAAAAGTTTGCAAAGTCCAGACACACATGAGACAGCAGATACAGTATTTTTCTATTGTGGGAATAAGTTGATTTAATGTTGATTAATAGATTAGGAAACTTCAGGGTAATGTTTTCATTTTTTATTACCGTATAGCCTGGCTGGTGATGGTCTAAAAACTGAATCCAGATTTGATTAAATGTTGTTTCTGTTGTTTGAGCATCTTATCGTTCATTCAATTAACAATTTTATTTACATTTTAACTTCTGCATCAGTTTCCAATGTCTAACTGGGATGCAGAGGAACTTCAGAGCTTCTTAAATCACTGTGTCTGATTAAACATAATCATTAAGAGAATAAAAAGAGCATAAAAAGCTCCTCACTTAGATAAACCAGACACCACAACAGGTGCCATAGGAATGGAAGGAGGAGCTGGGCAAGGGTTTGCTGGTGTCTGAGCTCTCCATTCTCTGTGACGTTTGAAGAGAAGGCGAACAATGCAGGTAGCCAGATTTTCTAGGTGTTTCAGAGTCTGTGGGTAATTACAGGTGGAAAGGTAATCTTTTATCTTTTCATTAATGGATCAAAATGGATCTCGCATTGAGTGAGAATAGCCTGAGAATGTGTGGGCTTGCCTTTAAAAAGTTCAGGCAGTGACAGATGCAACTCCTGACCTATTGGTCTGATGGCAGGTGATGTAGATGCGGAAGATGTGTAGGCAGAAGCGTTGGAGAGGGGGCAGTCTGATTACACAAATGTGTAAGTGTAGCTTAAGGAGGGTAGGGGTTACTTGAGGTATGCGCCTATGGGAGTGTGATATATATATGTCTCCCACCCAACAACTTAGAATAGACAACCAGTATGGGTAAACAATTCTGTTTTATTAGAGCTTTAAGTTTAGAAACTGGTAAATGGACAAGGAATAATAAAATAGCTTTTTATTTTTTTTTAATGAAATAATCAGACAATAAAAAAAAAGTTAGTCTGCAGTAATCAACTGAAAATTATGTCTCCAAATAGCCTTCAGAGGCACTCAAACACACTCAGTTCCTTATAAACCTAAACTCTTATTTTGAAATCGATATTAGAAACTCAAAGCTATCAAACAGCTTTGATCCATTATTTACTAACTGAAATACTGGATCATTTAACCTCATGTGAAAACGTAAACCGTGGTAAGCCAACCCCAATTTACCCACATAAACAAAACATCAAGGTTACCGCCAGTCTAGGCATACAAATACATCACAAACATACAGCAAAACAATACAGTTAATAACGTCACGGTGTCCCGAATGTCCACCAACGGAACTGTAAGCACAGTTCCTTGAAATCGAATACCATTTATCCGCTCCGGGAGACCCCATCCCGCAGCCACGCAAAAGTTCAGTCCCCAACGTGCAAAAGGCTCCTTAAAGCAATGCTGCCTTTGGCGAAGTCAGGTGGCAGGGTATGCTCACAGTTCCACGGAAGAGGGGAAGGGAGAGGATAGAGAAGGAAATGTTCGACCTGTTCGGATCGGAGCAAACCGATGCTCATGGACCCCAGCGCGGTCTTCTCGCTACGGCTCGCCAGCTGTCACCACTCGCATGGTTCCAACACCCGAACTTTTCTTAAGACAAGTTTACTTTCAGGCATATAACTTCACTGCACCAAACTTCTCTGGCTGTCGGCGTCCACTGCCATATTGAAATCCTCCCCCGTTCTTCTCTGCCTCTCCACTCTCTCTCCACACCTGACGCTCCCCCTCATTGGC
>NW_015150623.1:1216240-1218508 GCF_000732505.1 Cyprinodon variegatus
TAGTAATGCCTGAATACCACTGTCTGTCTGCTGATGGGTCCATGTCTGCCCAGATTATTCTATCAGAGCTCAAAACGGAGGTGCTAGCATCCAGACAAACAGTATGATATTCTAAAAGGTGTTTATTAAAAATGATGGATTTGCAGTAAGCAGCTTGGACGTCTTAGGCCTGAACCTCTGCAGGAAGAAAACACAGGTTAGTAACCAAGTTAATCTGGTGGAGGATGAATATGAGCACGTAAGTCAGTAACCTGGTCTTAAAGTTCAGTCCGTGCCCCGAGGAAGAGGTGAATTTCAGTCGGCTGCTTTCAAGACGCGGTGAATGCTGCATGGAGAGTTCCAGACAGTGAAGCCTCGAAGACTGAATAACTGGTGCGAGATCAGATCCAAGCTGACGTAGGAAGGAAGAATAATCAAGAGGCCGTAGGCAAAGTCAGTATCGAGGAGGTTCACAGGAGTCCGGGCCATAAGATCAGAGATCTAAAGAGGTACCGAGGGGAAATCCAGGTCTGTGTCAGGAAGCACTTCCAGGTTTGGAAAACTGGCAGAATCCAGCAGGAGTCCGAATACAGGTCAAGTCAACAGATCAAAATGGGAAAAAGCAGGCTCAGAGGTCAACAAGCAGAATGCGTCAGGATAATGCAATATTCGCTAGAAAACTATAACTGAGGGCTTGAATAATCTGGCACTGATGACTGAAAGAAGGCAGGTTGAATAGACACTGGAGCAGTTGAAAAGAAGAACGGTAATGAGAAACTGGGTGGAATTTTGGGGGTTGAATAGAAAAAGCAATCACACCAGTCATCAGCACCAATATCATGACAGATAAATTATGAAATATTATTTTTTTCCTCCTCTAACCTATTGTGATCCCTTTCTTTTGTTTTCCTTACTACATAGATCTCAAGTAGCTCTTAGATAAAGAGCTGAGAATGGACACAATGTTTACAGGAGTAAATGTAAGTAATTTCCCCAGAGTTGGAAGCATTTTCCTCAAACTTTAAGCTGAAACAATGATTTTGGGAGCAAATTTTAGAATAGTCAATATAGCTGGTGGAGATCAAGTAAAGACACCTTTTGCTCCTGTCTTTTGGTTCTTACTTCTTTGGTCACCTATGCTGTACTAATGAGGTTTTCAAAGAGCCAGACATTTGAGGTTACTAAAGTAGAGAACTTTTTGTTAACTTTTAGTATATAAAATAAAGCCTGTTTTATCAAAAGAGTGATTTTTACTTCTTTATCTTTAAATAAAATGTTCATTAAATTTAGTCAATTTTACATGAGGATTGTCTAAAGATGAGGCGCATGATGGTCTGGAGAGGAATATCAATATTGGTCAGTGTTGTATAAAGTAATGAAATCTCAGATTATAGCGATTATTAAGTATACCGACCTCTCCAAAATATGACTTTGGTAAAAGTTCAAGTCACTGACTGAAATGTTACTTGAGTTCAAGTCTTAAAGTATCTGAAATATCTCATACCTAAGTATAAAAAAATTTAAATAGATTATAAAATAGAAAATAGATTAAAAATAGATTACTGTAAAAATAGATGTACTCAAGTAATGTAATGAAAAGCGTAAGCATAACCCATCGTGTCCTGGATTGTTGATTACCTGACGGGCAGACCACAGTATGTACACCTACAGAACTGTGTGTCTGACAGGGTGATCAGCAACACTGGGGCCCCTCACCTCATCCTTTTCACCTCAGACTTCAGCTATTGCTCTGAGTCCTGCCACCTTCAGAGGTTTTCTTATGACTCAGTAATTGTTGGCTGCATTGAAAAGGGTGAGGAGAGTGAATACAGGACTGTAGTGGGCAACTTTGTCACTTGGAATGAGCTGAACCATCTGCAGCTCAACGTGACAAAGACTAAGGAGCTAATAGTGGATCTGAGGAGGACAAAAACACCTGTGACCCCTGTTTCCATCCAGGGGTTCCTGTTGACACTGTGGAAGAGTATAAGTACCTGGGAGTGTAATTTAACAATAAATTGGACTGGACTAGAAATACAGAGGCATTCTACAAAAAGGGCCAAAGCCGACTCTTTTTCCTGAGGAGGCTGAGGTCCTTTAACATATGTGGGGCGATGCTGAGGAATTTTTATGAGTCTGTTGTTGCTAGCACGCTCTTCTTTGCTGTCACATGCTGGGGCAGTGGGTCGCTGAAAACAACAGACTGAACAAACTGATCAGGAGGGCAGATGATGTTGTGGGGGAGGAGCTGGACACTCTGACGACCGTGGCAGAGAGGAGGATGCTCTC
>NW_015150623.1:1219666-1222784 GCF_000732505.1 Cyprinodon variegatus
ATATATATATATATATATATATATATATATATATATATATATATATATATAAATATAAATATAAATAAATGTTTGTAAATCTGGAGCGTGTCACAAAAGTTATTTCCCTCTGGGTTTATTAAAGTATGTCTGATTCTGATTAAAAAGTAATGATATTTTTCATATTTTGGTAAACTTTGAACGTCAAATTGACTTAAATAATAGACACAACCAAGTGCAGGAGAAATTTATACCAAGTTTAGACAGAAAATTCAACCTTTTTTATACGCCTTCAGTTTTCCTTCTTCAAGTATTATCAATGCCATACACTTTAAAATTATACACAACCAAGTCAGGCACAGGCTTTCACAAATGGAGCAGTACGGCTATTGCCATAGTGCTCCACTTGATTAATACATATTGATTGCTTTATTATGATTCATGCAGGGAGTATTACAGATTTTATGGAAGAAGATTTTATAAAGAAGAAGAAAGAAATGAAAGAAAGAGGAGATAAAAGGGAGATAACGATAAAACATCAGACTGCTTCATCACCTGCAAAGAGATGTATAAACAATAGCACAACCAACGAATATAGTATAAGAGATAGAATAAAGTAACACCTTGATACTATCACTGAAGTATAAGTAGTATTATTTAATTTGAAATGTATACTGTGGTAGCTGAAGATCAGAATATAGGCTTTCTGTATGGAAGTGAATCTCTAAATACCTGGAACCAAGCGCCTGTAGTTGTTTGTGAGAGTGCAATTCTGCATGTAAAGTTTATCCAAAGGAAAAATGCTCAAAAGTGGTTGTGAGGAGCAAAAGACATGCCCCTCCAGAGCGCCGGGGGACCCAAAGCCCCAGATGCCCAAAGGGATCTGGGGCTTTGGGTTTGGAGGGGCCAACCAAGGAAATCCATTCCCTCACCAAGGGAGGAGGAGAGATGGCCCCAAGGAAAACCCCCAGCCACTGCAATGCCGGAGCCGTAGGGACTAGTTTGCGGGCTCCCCACGGGCAGCCACCAGGAATAAGCCAGTATCCGCCAGGGCACCAACCCCCAAACAGCGAGCACCACCAATGCGGCGGTGAGCCCAAGCGCCAGCCAACGGAGGGGGGCAGGACGGGGGGAATGAGCTCCGCACTAAGCAGAGACTTGAGATGTTCTTGGGAGAGGGAGCAGTTCCGACCCGAACCTGACAAGTAAAGTTACAATAACTAAAGTTACAACAAATAAGTGTTATACAAAAAATAACACTCACATCCAATAATCCCAGGACTGAGGACCGGCCACCATAGTGATGGATTTATACTGGCTTTGTATTTCATGGCAGAAGCGAAACAGGTGTATCCTATTGGTGGTGATAAACAAGTCCAAGCAAGTCCTGACTTTGTTGCAGTCAATCAGTCGGTGGGGTCAAAACACTTGTGTTTCTCTCTCTCTCTCACGCTTTTTTGTAACAAGTTATCAAGTGAGGTGGAGGTTTGACAGGACCCAAATGCAGACACAAAAGCGTTGTGTGGTTAATTGAAGGTTTAATAAGAAAGGTTCAACAGAAGCAAAAATCCAAAAACATAAATCCACAACAATCCAAAAATACTGAAGACCAGGAATACTCACAACAAGGGGGCAAAGAAATGACGACAAACCAGCAAAGAGTGACTGAACAGAAGGAGAATAAATGGGAGAGAGAAACAAAGACCAGGCTAATTAGCAGATTGGAAGCAGGTGTGAACAGAGGAGGCAAGAAGGGAGCTAGGGAAAAGGAGACTAACACAAGAGGGCAAACAAGAAATATCTAAAGAACTCATACACAATCAAAAATAACTAGGATAACTCAGAGATAAAACTTGAACAGAACCAAAACCATCACACAAGTAACTAAACCAAACATTGAATGTATCAGAGTAAAAGAATGAAATTGAGTTCAGAAATATAATGAAGTAGTGAAATTTATAAAACAAAAAATGTTATACTAGAGGAAAGTATAAAGTACTCCAAAATATACTTAAGCACAGTAGTGAAGTATTTTTACTTTGTTACTATACAACACTGGTCAATTCACTCTACTCACTCTACTCACACTCCGCTTGCGATAAGAAAGCCGGGTACTGCTCTTATCACTGTCCATTGTTGTTTATGTTTACGTCAGCTGGAAAGTCATTAAAGATGGCCACGAGAACCGGAAATGAACTTCTAATAGACCACTTTGATTCGAATAAAAGGTTAATGGAGGTTGGTTACATCGTCAGTCAAAACTAAAGCACCACAAATGTCAGTTTTAATGGCACCAATCTGCTCTAACAAAGAACTGAAAAACTTGGCCGCTTTGGTACAATTCAGAGTTTAATGGGGGGATGGTGACCTCTGGATGACCTAAAAAATGATCTTTAATATCCCTTCAAAAATAGTAGCACAAATGACATAACGTATCACTAACCATTCAGTCTATTTGCAGAGTTTTTGATGTGAGTGGGGTGACAGCTTCACACAGCTCGCAAAGCTTGAGTATTTCCGCCTTAACAGGGTGGGGTGGCGCAGATACGGGGAATGTGGTATTTCGAGGTCAGAGTCAACAAAAAAAAAATAGGTTAGAACCAATCAGATAAATACACTTGTAATGTGGGTGGAACCAACGCCTGCTGAAGGTAAAAGCTAATTGCCTGCAGCATCTCTGCCTTTACATGTGATCGGAGCTCAAACCTGTTACTGTTTTCTGGAAATGAAACTCACTCGGTCACTGTGACTGAGAGGAGAAATGGAGCAGAATCAGCTGGACCAAGAAACCTTCTCCTGTTCAATCTGTCTGGATTTACTGAAGGATCCAGCGACTATTCCCTGTGGACACAGCTACTGTATGAGATGTATTAAAAGACACTGGGATGAAAAGGATCAGAAAGGAAACTACAGCTGTCCTCAGTGCAGAGAGATCTTCACACAGAGGCCTATTTTGAAAAGGAACACCATCTTAGCAGCTTTAGTGGAGCAGCTGAAGAAGACTGGACTCCAAGCTGCTCCTGCTGATCACTGCTATGCTGGACCTGAAGATGTGGCCTGTGATTTCTGCACTGGAAGAAAACTGAAAGCCATCAAGTCCTGTTTTGTCTGTCTGGCCTCTTACTGTGAGAAACACCTT
>NW_015150623.1:1224964-1226744 GCF_000732505.1 Cyprinodon variegatus
TATCCTCATCTCTTTGAAAAGCTTGAAGACATTTAAATCATCCTATGAAAACCACACCACACCTTCATTCCAACAGGTGGCGCTATTCCTAGTAATTTTAGATTAATTATAAAAGTTTTATTCCCTTTAAAAAACACATTTTCCTTGTTTAAACTGATATAGTAGAAGAACAACTTAGAGGTATGTAGTTGATTAATTGTCAAGTTGGATTTGTAAGCAGAAAATGTTTTATACCTATTTGCATTTCTTTTTCAAATTGTTGTTTTTTTATCCATCTGTCCATCTTCCATCACACTGCTGGGGTCACGGGGGGTGCTGGTGCCTATCTCCTGCTCTCTACTGGCGAGAGGCCCTGGAAAGTTCACCAGTCCATTGCAGGGCAACACAGAGCCACACAGGACAAACAACCATTCACACACACACACACTCACACTTAAGGAGAATTTAGAGAAGTCAATTAAGCTAACAGTCATGTTTTTGGAATGTGGGAGGAAGCCAGAGTACCCGGAGAGAACCCACGCATGCAAACTCCATGCAAAAAAGGAGGACGCTTTTTTTGGGGGGGCTATCTGGGCCTGACCGGGCACTCGACCGTTCATCAGCTCTGGGACTGGTCCGGGAACCATGGCGGATGGGGCCTGGGAGCCAGCCAGGGACAGAGCAAACAAACCTGACCCGGTGACGGTATGCTTCCATCCGCCTGCCTCACTGTGTTTCCCCCCGCCTGCCTTACCAGGCAGCATGGTGCCGCTGCTGTCCAGGCTACCGTCACCGCAAGGGAGTAACTTTGTGATGAAAGTCGCTAGGGACACTCGGGTGGTAGCTAATGGACTTACAGTTACACTTTTATTAGGTGAATTTTCCAAAAATGAGCTCAAACATATATTTATTGAGAGCTTTCCTATTTTTGAGAACACAAGACCACAACACACTGAAATTTATATTTATAGATGTTAGAGTGATGCCTTTTAGTGCATTACAAATATAGGGCCCAAAAACATCAATGCATGAAAAATAAATAAATAAATAAGAGCAGATTCCTATGCCAAAATTGATAAATCATGCATCCCATTAGTACAATTTCAATACCATCCAGAAAAAAATGTGATATGCTGAATTTTGAATATAGCATAGCATATTTTTTCTTGTAAACTTGGAGATATATTTTATTGAATGTTGCGTATCCCAGTAAAATCTGTTTCACCTTTAAATCTGCAGCTCTCCCCTCTGTGCTCTGTT
The DNA here is from genome assembly GCF_000732505.1 of Cyprinodon variegatus. Taxonomy (NCBI): domain Eukaryota; kingdom Metazoa; phylum Chordata; class Actinopteri; order Cyprinodontiformes; family Cyprinodontidae; genus Cyprinodon; species Cyprinodon variegatus. The sequence continues at coordinate 1,226,204 of NW_015150623.1, forward strand.
TAAAAATATTTATTAACATCTTTACCAATATGATGATGCCAGAAACAACATTTCAAGATATTTAGAAGCTCTGCAAGATGATTCTGTCTGTAAAATAAAAAAACATATTAATTCTAACCTGTAATTGGGAGACATGGTCCGCTGAGAAGCCAATATTTTTTTTTACTAGTAAAGAAGAACAAATTATGTTTTCTCAAGCTTCTTGCAGTATAATACTAATTTGTTTAAACTTAAAATCTCTTGCTTTTTAGCTGAAACAGTTTCGTATGTCTAAGAAACTCCCATCCCCGAAAAAATGTCAGTCTCTAGTGTGTATTTCTTTAAAGTTAAGACTAGTTTAAAGTTATCTTTGTTAGGAATCCAGTTTGTCAGGGTTGTGTTTTTGTGTTTTCTCCCTCCACCACCAGGTGGCGCCTGGTTCTCGTTGGCCCTTTCATACACCTGCGGATGGTTGCCTCATAACCTGAGGACTCTTAAAGCTACAGTGTGTAATAATTACAGGGATATACAGTCAGAAATGTAATATATTATACATAACTAT
>NW_015150623.1:1228425-1230997 GCF_000732505.1 Cyprinodon variegatus
TATCTAATAATATCTGATTATTTTGTAAAGGACAAATGAAAAGTAAGGTGTTAGATGCAAGGTTTGATGATCTTGTGCAAAAAAAAAAAAACAGTGCATATCTTTTAGGATCATATTGTTACAGATTCACAGACTCTTTTACCTGCCGGTAGAGTTGCTGCTCAACCCCACACTATTTTTGCATACCCTTTGATGTAGAAGTCAGACATCAGAAATTCATATGAAAATTAATATGTAACATCTGAAGTTTCTAATCAAGAGGAAAAATGCAACATCATATCTGTCATGAGCAAACAAAATGAACTAACTCCTTTACTGATTCAACAGCATAGTCTTTCGTCTTTAACTAAAACGGAAATCCCAATATTTGATCAAGATCCACTTCAATACAAAACTTTCATGAAATCATTTGAACACAATATTAAAAGCAGAAACAAAAATACTGCAGATTGTCTTAATTATCTGGAGCAACACACTAGAGGACAACCCAAAGAGTTGGTAAGGAGTTGTCTACACATGGTCTACATATTCATCCCATTAGCTATCTTATTCTGCGCATGTGCACTTTCAGACGTATATCTGTGATTAATTACGGATAGTCTTTGAAACTCACCTTTATGCCATCAATATTGTTGTAATATTATTTGCAAATGTGTGTGGAGAGTTGTTTGTCTGTATCTAGATTTGTGTGCATGCAGTGGGATTTGAAAATGTGTAAAATAATTTCTGTCTAATTGATTTGCAAATCTGTGAAAAATTCACAAATCTGTATTCAGATTCACAAATGTGTACTAAGATCTACAAATGTGTTAGATCAGTCTGTAAACACACAGAGTCTCTTAAGTCTGATGTATTTATGCTTCAACACCCAGAAATACAGACAAATCATTAGTTACAAATCAAGCAGTTTCTTGGTTGGCTCTCTTTACACTCGTAATTTTTGCTAGAGAGGATTTTTATGTGTAATATCTTGATTTGCTGCCCTGAAACTCTATCCTGAACGATACTTTAAAATATGTGAAATTGTATAATGACTAGTGAAAATAACAATTCAAGAAATCAATCACATTTTGGAGAGTCAAAAAACAAAAGTTACATAATTGTAGCAAATGTTTGAAGCTCTCCATGATAAAGCTTGAACATATGAAGATGCACACTTTAGCATGAGTTCCACACAGTAAATTTTAAGTAACAATGTGTTTTTGTCCAACTCTGTGAGCTATGCAGTGCCTCATTGTTTGTGGGGACTAAACATCTGATAGGATTTTAATTTTTTATTGCTATTTTGCACAATTTGCTTTACTAAGATTTTTTTAATGTTAAATATAAGAGATTTTACATACATTGTTTATATTTACTTATATCTTTCTACCCCTTTATAGAATAGAATAGAATTAAATAGAATAGAACAGAAAATCTCTTTATAGTCCAACATTTGGCAAATTTACAGCAGCAAATGATTATTGAAAAATGTATAAGAATAAAATAATAGGGAAGAGTTCAAATAAAAAAAATAAAATAAAATGCTGTACTGTAAAGTGTTTCAACAATATAAAACTGTGCACCTGGAGAGTAAATAACCAATATACAGCTATGGACATTTTTACAGTCATAGATATTTAAAAATGGCAGCAATATCAGAGATGTGCAAAATGACAGCAGGATGTTATTTAACTGACTAAGGTTTATATTATTACATTTGCTTTTATAAGTTTATCCTCCTGGTGGTTGTCACCTTTATTCCACTCTGGATTATCACGGGTGTTGTCTTTGTTCAGTTTACAGTAAAAATAAAAAAATTGATCAACTTCATTGATTAAGTTCAAGGTTGCCTCAGTATTATTCCAGTTCCTAAACTAAAAATACATTTATTGAAGGAATCAATGTAACAGACAAAAAAATGCAAAAACATATTTTTGAGAAAAGTGTCAACAAATATCTTCCTAATCCATTTAAAAGACTTTTCCTATTAGAGAATCCTCCAAAAATGTCAGTGCATCGAGACCCAAAAAATCTTACATTTGTTATTCCACCTAAATATAAGAGAATAATTTCAAAACTTTAAATGACAATTATCCTTCCAACCAATACAAATACTTCAAATTTAAATTCACCATAGACAAATGTCATCCATGTGAGCAAGAAGAGGAATGAACTGAGCATTTTTGTTGTTGTAGTAAAACCCAAACATTTTTGTCCTCAGTTCATAACTGGCTACTCTCTAAATCCTGAAACATAAATTTTCTCAAGGAAAGATAAAGAAATTTAAAAATGAAATATATATACTTACTTTAAAGGCACACTATGCAACATTTTTCAGTTAATTAATGTGTTCCATAACGTTTTGGATGATTAAATGAGTCATTTCAGGTTGAACAAAGGTATTCTCGGCCGCCCTGGTGGTCTGTGGGGGAAATACCGCACTTGCAATTGCAGGAGCACCGACCCGCGCCCACAGGCTCAGAAGTCTCGCGAGAATCAGTTTTGCTTTACGGCGAGAACTGCTACACCCCCCCGTTAAAAACATGTTTCTTGCTAGCACAGTGGCGATATTTGTGCAGTCCTGCTTTCA
>NW_015150623.1:1233217-1245199 GCF_000732505.1 Cyprinodon variegatus
GCTCTTAAACACAGAGGATCACAACCAGTTTCTCCACAGCTACCCCTCACTGTCAGCACTCAGTGAGTCTACACACTCATCCAGCATCAATATCCGTCCTCTGAGACACTTTGAGGATGTGACAGCAGCTGTGTCAGAGCTCAGAGATAAACTGCAGGACATTCTGAGAGACACATGGACAAACATCTCATGGACAATCACTGAGGTGGAAACTTTACTTTCAGATCCAGAACCAACAAACAGAGCTGGATTTTTGAAATATTTATGTGAAATTACACTGGATCCAAACACAGCAAACACATACCTGTTGTTATCAGAGGGGAACAGGAAGGTAACAGTGATGAATGAACCTCAGTCTTATTCTAGTCACCCAGAAAGATTCACCAGCTGGTGGCAGGTTCTGAGTAGAGAGAGTCTAAATAGACGTCATTACTGGGAGGTGGAGTGGAAAGGAGAAGTTCATGTAGCAGTCGTATACAACAATATCAGCAGAGTAGGAAGTGGAAATGAATGTAAGTTTGGAGAGAATGAAATATCATGGGCATTAGATGTTTCCCAAGATGGTTACAGGTTTGGTCACAACAACATGTGGACCTCCATCTCAGGTCCTGTTTCCTCCAGGATAGGAGTGTACCTGAATCACTCAGCAGGGATTCTGTCCTTCTACAGCGTCTCTGAAACCATGACTCTCCTCCACAGAGTCCAGACCACATTCACTCAGCCGCTGCATGCTGGATTTTGGATTGAAAGAATTGGAAACTCTGCAGAGATCTGTAAACCAAAATAGATTTTATGTCTTTTTTTCTAATTGTTGATTTGAGTTTGTGTTTCTTATCTCTCTGCTATTCTGTTTTTCTTACTTTTAAAAATTAGTACACTGAGTTTTTTCCAGGAGCTACAAAGTATGTATCTGTTCCTCAGAATAAATTATGTTCATGTTCAAATCCAATGGGAATGAAGTGAATTGAACTTGCTTCAGGTTTCTTTATTCCACAGAAGAGATTAGCATTAACGTTTTAAATCCTTTAGATTTAGATCAAAAGATTTTATGTGCTTTTCTGTTCCTTTGGCTTTCTTTGAAAAAACAACCATATTAAATACAAATTTGGCATTTTTTCTTAAGATTGTTGGGGTCAACTTAAACAGACCAACATTTGAATCCCACTCTTTTAAATGTTACTACTTTTTCCTTTTACAACAAAATAGGTGATGCTGTATTAAGTAGATTTAAAAAACAATTAGATTTTACTGATAAAATACCTTTTATTTTAATTATTGTACATTTCCACCTCAGCCGTGTACTTCTGGTCTCTTCAGGATAGAACGCTCATTATTTTATCTGAAGAAAGATTTTTTCAATTTTGGGGGATTGCATGAAAAAAGTCAAACAATAAACCATTTTGGACTAACACTTTAACCAGTATAATTAAAACTAAAATAGCAATGGCCACTGTAATGGTTAGTCTGTTGCCCTCATCTCTTTGAGAAGTTTGAAGAACCTTCTTGCTGCAAGGCAGCAGTGCTACCGACTGCTCCACTGAGCAGCCCTATAATACATATTAAATTTCATAAATTAGGTGTATTTACCCTTAATTTGAGTAGGCAAATAAAACGATTTGCCAATGGAATGAGGTCTTTTACTCTTAAAATAAGTTAATTAGATAATATGCACCAGTATGGAGGACCAGCTCTACCATATTTAAAAATAAGCACTGAAATATATAAATTTTCAATAAATAAATAAGCATACAATTAATTAAAACCAAAAATACAATAAACAAATGTATGTAGGTAGAAATAAAATTACACAGTGAGACATAAATATTTATATTTCTTTTAATTAGCTTATTTATTTATTTGTCTTTGTAATTATTACCTTGTTTATTGATTGTCCATTATATTCTTCAACTTTATTTATTAATTACTTATTTTTTTAAGTATTTATTTATATGCATGTTATAATACGTCAGTTTTATTCTTTCATTGTATGTCATGATCTGGCCTGTTTGCTCAACCTTATTTGGTTATTTCTTTCACCTGTTGTTTTCCCCTCCCTGCTGCAATCATCATTTATTCCTCTCACCTGTTTCCTTTGTTTTATATTCTGTTAAGCCTGGGCATTCAGGGCCAGATCATTATTTGTTTTCTGTTAGTTTGTGTAGTTCTGTTTATGCCAAGATTCATGTCCTGGATCCTGGCGGCCAGTGGAAAGAGGGTTTTTGTCATGTTGGGTTCTAGGCGTCTAACCCACATGCAGAAACACACTTAGAGTCAGGGAAAAAGTTCAAAGGGTTTATTTACAATATGTACAATGATAGAATGATAGAACTGGTTCTGGTTCTTCGGACCGGTCCCGGGGAATCACCACTGAGGACGACAGAGCTGTTAGACAGGATCCAGGAAACTTGCAGTTTTGAGATGTCAGGACAAAGTACCTGTTCTGAGAGGGTTCTGATCAGCAGGGGGGAATCTTGTGAGTCCGGAGGCTTGCTGGCAGACTAAGGGCTGAGGGCAGAGGCAGAGACTGAGACGAAGTGCAGGCAGATGGCTGAGGGCAGAGGCAGAGACTAAGACTGAGAGCAGGCAGGCAGTTTCCAGGGTGAGATTTCAATCTCTAAGGTTTCAGGTTTCAGGTAAGTCAGGATCTGTGAGACAGAGACAGACAGGGTCAGACAAGTTTCGGAACAAACAAGGTTCAGATCTGGTAGGTGGGCTCAGGTTAGATCTACCATTACTGGCAAACACTCTGTCAGGGGAGTGTCAGTCTCCTCCTCCTTAGGTAGGAGTCCTCTTGATGAGGAGACAGGAAACAGGTGTGTGGAGGTGAGCTCATACCCTCAGCAGGAAGATCTTCGGCGCCCTCTGGTGGACAAGCCTCCGGATCCCAACAGTTTTGTGTCTGTCTCGTCTACTGCTCGTCCACTACTCCTCCCCTGCTGAGTCCTAAGGGTTTTTGGCTCTTTATGTGGGGAGGTTCTGTTTTTATCCCAGTAAGTCTGGCTCCAAGGTCCAGTTTAAAGGTCCTGCTCAAGTCCTGACCAGAGAAGGAAATAAAAGTTTGGTAAATAACATGAATTTCCCACAGAGGTGTAACTTGCCAGCCCCTCTCTATGAGGACAGAGAAAACCAGATTCATCTTTCTTTTCCTGCTCTCTTGCCCATGAATCTGGGGTCTGCTTCGGCAGGATCTCCGAAGAGATGGAGATCCAAGGCCCAGAAAGACCCAGGTCTCCAGAACCCTCAAGGAGAATTCATTATGGTGGCCATTCAGTCAGATCCAAACAAAATAGACCTTTTGCTACACATTTCTCTTGAGTTTCAGAACTTATAGAGCCAGACTGGATGAGAAGCCTGCCTTGATGAGCCACTGAGACAAAGAAACCCCTGGTTGTTTGACTAACTGCTGAGCTGTTGCTGGATGAAACTCAAGGTTTTTTAGGTCTGGCATAATTGGGGACAGAACAAACAATATGTCTTTTGATGATGTTGATCATTTCACTAGTTTTAGTTAAGAGTGTTAAACTGAAATATGTTTGACTTGGAGCTGAATGATTTTTGTTATTAAACTCATATTTTGAACAGAAGTTATGGTGAATTTATTCCATGTATGTGCAGAATTAACAGTTTGACCATGATTAGTGCTCGAATCACTCTTTCATTTATTTGTTCTAACACACAGCTAGTAGGCCGTGTGTTCATAAACAATGTATAACAGCCGAAATATCTGATTAAGATATTTCCCACCCCTGCTGGGGAGGGCAATAAACATCTTAAGGTATCAGAAATATAAATTCCCAGCTGGCTGGGAATTCAATAGAACATAAATCCAAAACATTAATGTGGCATCCAATCTGGAAAAGCATTTAACATAAAATCATAACACGCGCCTTATGTCATTCTCTGCCATCTGACGAACTGTTGTTTCGCTGACTCCAAAAAGCCTTGCAATGGCACACACAGGCAAACCCGCATGTAAATGTCCTTCCAGGATGTCCACAGGCAGCATGTCCTTAAGGTCTCTGAATAGGGTGTGTAACATTGGTTGGGCTGAAAATGGCCAAATTACTGTTCTATGAGCCCTAATGCAAGCCTGGTTAAAAGCCCTAGTATGAAACGACAGGTTTTCTTCCTTTTATGGTATGCTCATGAATATTTAGATGAGCTGTGCGCTGATTGGTTGGTTTACAACGAGCGACACTGCTGAGCAAAGATGTTCTTTCCCTGTCCAATTTTTCATATCTAAAAACATGTCTGGGGGGGGATTTCTAAATTCTCCAGGATTTTGGTCAACTACAGTGAAACACCTAGTCTAGGGTGACCAGATTTGGGTTTCTGAAAAGGATGACACTTTTTTGGGGGGTGGGGGTGGGGGGGTTCCTGCTGGGCCGGACCGGGCACTTGAACTGAGCTGTCAGCTCGGGGGCTGGTCTGGGTACCCAGGCAGATGGGGGCAGGGAGCCAGCAGGTGGGGGTAGGCATTGTGCCGCTGGTGCCCCTGAAGGCTATCGACACTGCAAGGGTGTAACTTTGTGACGAAAGTTGGTGGAGACACTCGGATGGTGGCTCATGGACCTACAGTTACACTTTCATTAGGCTAATTTTCCAAAAATGAGCTCAAACATATATTTATTAAGAGCTTTCCTATTTTTGAGAACACAAAACTACAACACACTGATATTTATATCTATAGATGTTAGAGAAATGCCTTTTAGGGTATTATAAATATGGGGCCCATGCATGAAAAAAATTATAAATAAGAGCCCAATGCCAAAATTTATATATCATGCATGTCCAGAAGTACAATTTCAATTCCATCCAGAAAAAATTGGATAAGCTCCATTTTAAATATAGCATAGCATATTTTTCCCTGTAAACTTTGTTGTATACTTAGAGATATATTTTATCGTATGTTGCATGTCCCGGTAAATCTGTTTCACCTTTAAATCTGCAGCTCTCCCTACTTCTCTCTGTGCTCTGTTTAAAAAGATTTATGAACCTCTTTATTAATATGATGATGCCATAAACACCATTTCAAGATATGTAGAAGCTCTGCAGTCTGATTCTGTCTGTAAAACAAAAAAAACATGTTAATTTCAACCTGTAACTGTGAGTCATGGTCCTCTAAAAAGCCAAGATTTTTTTAACAAGTAAAGTAGAACAAACTATGTTTTCTCAAGCTTCTTGCATTATAATACTGACTTGTTTAAACTTACAATCTGTTGCCATTTTTAGCTGAAAAAGTTCAGTATGTCTAACAAACAGATTTTTTGGTGGCATCTCTAATTATTTTAACCAACCCGTCTCCTAACTTTTACTTAAACATCGAAGTAGCTGCTGGTTAATATTCACTGAGTGCTGCTCCTCCTCCACGTAGCTACTCTCTAAGCAGTGAAATGCGACCCCAGTAATATGTCTCAAGGCGACAGATCCATTGATGTTAGACCGAGAGGCGGGACAGGGGAGCAGCGAGAGAGAGGAAAAGCAAGGACACACATGAGCTTAAGTGTCAAGTGAGAGCAAGATTCAGAGAAAGTGTCTTTGCTAATTCTTTGAAGGCATCTGAAAAGGAACGTGATTAACTTAAAGAAAAACAAAACAAAAACAAAAAAACTACAGAAGAAACTACAAAAAGACAAAATTGCTTTCCCTAAAAGAAAATGGGATATATTATATATTATTATATGGAATATAGTAAAGACTGCAGAAAGCACCTCAGCTGCAAGACATGTGGTCTAAAACATCCTCAAACACATTTATCGAAGAAAGCTGAACAAAGAACAAGCAACAAAGGAACAGACTCAACATGTTGCCGTAGCCCCTATTCAGACTAGCGCTCTTACTGGAGCCGGTAAAGATGAACTTGAGTTATCGATAGTGCCTGGGAAAATTAAGGTCAAGGAGGGAGATGCAACAGTGATCATCCATGCATTTCTTGACCCAGGTTGCACTGCATCATTTTGCACAGTGAAGCTAATGAATAAGCTGAACATACCAGGCAGGAGAGCCAACGTTCTGCTGAGAAATATGGGACAAAGCAAAGTTGTTGAAACTGATATTGTTTCAACAAAAAAAACACTATGCCTGTGCATAAAGGAAACAAAGAAAAAACAAAAAAAGGCGAGTGGCAGACTAGTGGTTAGGGCATAGAGCTTGAAATCCTGAGGTTCTGAGTTTGAGCCCGACTGCCACTCTAGCTCTGTGAGCAAAGACCCTTAACCCCCACACTGCTTCTCTAGGGGTCTACATGCTCATCCCATTAGCCATCTTATTGTGCGCATGCACACTTTTTAACTCATATCTGTGGTGAGTTATGGACAGTCTTTGAAACTCACCTTTATGCCATCAATATTGTTGTAATATTATTTGCAAATGTGTGTGGAGAGTTGTTTGTCTGTATCTAGATTTGTGTGCATGCAGTGGGATTTGAAAATGTGTAAAATCATTTCTGTCTAATTGATTTGCAAATGTGTGGAAAATTCACAAATCTGTACTCAGATTCACAAATGTGTACTAAGATCTACAAATGTGTTAGATCAGTCTGTAAACACACCGAGTCTCTTTAGTCTGATGTATTTACGCTTCAACACCCAGAAATACAGACAAATCATCAGTTACAAATCAAGCAGTGTCTCGGTTGGCTCTCTTTACACACGTCATTTTTGCTAGAGAGGATTTGTATGTGTAATATCTTGATTTGCTGCCCTGAGCGCAGACTCGCAGGTTTATGGCGGCCGTTTATCATAGAATCAGCTTCTTCTGACCATCTGTAATTACTTCTAAGATATCAAAGAAAACGTTTTAAATTGGAACAACTCTATCCTGAATGATACTTTAAAATATATGAAATTATATAATGACTAGTGAAAATAAGAAATCAATCTCATTTTGGAGAGTCAAAAAACAAAAGTTACATAATTGTAGCAAATGTTTGAAGCTCTCCATGATGAAGCTTGAACATATGAAGATGCACACTTAAGCGTTCCACACTGTAAATTTTATGAAATAATGTGTTTTTGTCCAACTCTGTGAGCTATGCAGTTCCTATGTGTCCTTTCACACAAAAGATTGTGGGCAACCATACAGCTCATATGTGGAGGATAGGAACGTCATGAGGTCCCTGTGCTAAATGAACTTTTGACAAGAAGTATCTTGTCCTCTATTCCTACCTCCCTCCTTACTGCCAGTAATGGAATAAGCCAAATTAAAATACTCTTTTATTTTTCTGAATTAAGCCCTACTCAAGTCAGTCTAATTCTCGAGTCGCCATTTCTGTTTTCCAGGAATAAACCATATGTTTTTGTTTTTATTCCAGTATTCCTCTTGTTTGTAATGGACAGGACATTGAAACTACATTAGAAAATAACTTAACGCTTTTATTTTGTCAGATTTCAAAAACTTTTACAGAGATGTAACTTAATGTTTGACTTTCTTCTTAGTAATTTTTATTGCAAAAAGAAAAGTTATTACACCTGAATCCAGATTTGATTACAGGGTTCTTTTCTCTTGGTTGGGCATCTTATCGTCATTCAATTAACACTTTTAAGTTACATTTGAACTTCTGCATCAATTTCCAATATCTAACCGGGATGCAGACAAACTTCAGAGCTTCCCACATCACTTTGTCTGATTAAATCAGATCATTGAGATTATAAAAAGCTCCTCACTCTGATAAACATTCAGGATATTGTTGTAAAACTGTTCAGTGTTCAGAAAAGTAACTTTATAAGTGTTTTTTTAACATGTTAAATATGCTAAAAGCTGTTCAAAGTTTAGATAATTTACATTGTTGATTTTTACTCCAAGTCAGTTCTTTTCTAAAGAGGGTAAATTAAAATGTTTTCACTTCGTTTCATTTTTTGTCCTTAAAATTACCAAAGCCATGAAAAACATGAACACATGTTCAAAAGTACTCTTCTAAAATCTATTTTTTTAAAACTCAATCATTAAAAGACCGCTTAGTAAACCTACCGTTTTATTCCACCGTATATTTCTGTATAACACACCTATGGGCTCTTACACGGCGTGCAGAGAACAGCGTGACAACCCAATGAGTATGGCCCAATCCTAAATTGGCCCCTGAGCACTAACCCTCTGTTTGCGTGTTCCCGGGGAGGGTCCTTCACATTAAGTGCCATTCAGACCTGAAATAGCGAGTCTGCCTTAAAGGTATAGTGGAGGATGCTCTTTTTCCGGTTGGATTATCAAAATAAGTGACCCTCCAAATTGTCAATCATTCTGGGGATATGTTTATGTAAATAGCTTTATTTGACTGTATACATCTGTTTTAAGAAAGGGGCAAATGTTATATTTTATGCCACCCTGTGCCACAGAGCTTACAGCCACTCACATGGGGCATCACTGTGTTGCCTTAACAACAACCGCATTCTTATGCCATTAGAAGGAAGAGGCAGCTCCATTCTCGTTTATACCCCCAACCTTTAATAAAGGCGTCTTCCACAGCTGCAAGTGGGACTTAATTGCTTGTAAGATTTGATAGCAGCAGAAACTGAGAGACAAAAAAAGCACTAAATGTTGGAATCTGTAAATCATATACCAGTCTTCTGTTTACATTTGATCACTGCTGCTTATATTTTATCACTGCTGCACTTTAAAATGGAAATGTCTTGAGAGCTGTACTGATAGAAATTTCTTGTTGTTTACACTTTGTGTGTACACCAGAGAGCACTGTCGTCCTTTTAACTGTTACGCAGAGGAGGTTAAAGCTCATATGTTAAGTGTCAGTTGGGGAAAGATTAAGCAATACATTTTTTTCTCAATTCTTTACAAACAAAAACTGGTAACCATGACTTATCAATCATATTGAAAAATGCATGCCTCAGTTTTAAAATTTCCAATCAGGGCCACAGGTGAGACCTTCTGTTTTGGATCAATGGAGGCCATGGAAAGATGCAGCATAGTTTGTTTCTTGCAGTTACCACATGCACTGTAACTTTTAGTTTTGTACGTTGTGCAACAGCTATGTATTGCTCATCCCAGTAGATGTGGCAAATATGTTATTTAATCAAGTAATATTTTAACTTTGTGTTACGACAATAACAGTATGAATCAAGTTCAAATCACGGTCATTGAGATAAATATGCACATATATGGAATACATTCACAACAACTTTCTTTCCTAATATGAGTTTATTAACAAAAATAATTTTATTCCAAGCCAAATATATTTCATTAAATAATATTGACTAAATTAATTGAACTGAACTAAAAAAAGCTACATCTGCTGATGTTTTTAAGAGTGAACTGAAAACCTATTTGTGTAAGAAAGGATTTTAATTCTAGTAGATTAAGGGTTGTTTATGACCATGTCTTTTGTGACTGTACATTTATTTTTATTTGTATTGTAATTTTGTGAAGCAGTTTGTGACCATGTCTGTGAAAGGTGCTATATAAATAAGCATGATTTACTTACTTACTTACTGACTTAATTACTTACTTTCTTACTAACTTACTTACTTAGTGCACATAGAGGATGGAATGAAAAAAGGTTTAAAACTAACCCGCAATCAATAGAAAGACTCAATGATATCTCAGTTTGGCATGGATTTGATGTTAAAGATCTACTATTATCTCAAAGAGTTTGGAATGAGGCAAAATTAACTTTTAACTAATTTTAATGCGTTCAAACCAATTCCCAATCCAAATCCAGAGATAAATTGTTTTAGCTTTACAAACAACAGCATAAAACGTGTCAGTGTTGGATACCATGTGATCGCCATTGTCCTCTTCTTATAGTATCTTACACCACAGTAAACATATGAAAAATCTTCAAAAGCTCAAAGTGTATAGTTGGAAACTCTTTTCTTATTTTTGCCATACCTCTAACCACTGCTGATCTCCATTCTGAAAAAAGGTGAGTTGTCTGCAGTATTCAGCAGCTTTGCCTGTCAGGCCTGCAGCAGTGTCAAGGCTAATAACAGAGGACCCAGTATTTAGACAGACAGACAGTATAATATCTCAAAAGGCGTTTATTAGAAAAAACGGATTTGCAGTGAACAGCTTAGGCGTCTAAGGCAGGAACCTCTGCAGGAAGAAAAAACACAGGGTAGTGACCATGTTAATCAGGCGGAGGATGAATATGAACGTGCAAGTCACTAACCTGGTCTTAAAGTTCAGTCCGTGCCCAGAGGAAGAGGTAGATTCAGGCTGGTCGACTGCTGACAAGATGCAACAAACGCTGCCCAGAGAGTCCGAGACGTTGAGACCCAGAAGACTGAAGAACTGGCAGGAGATTAGATCCAAGCAGAAAAAGGAAGGCAGGATAATCCAGAGGATGAAGCCAAAACCGGTGTCGAGGAGGTTCAGATCGGGAACAGGCAGGCTCAAAGGTCCAGAGGCAGGACAGGTCAGGATCAGACAATCAGAAACAATAATATCTGCTAGAAAACTCTCTCAAAGGGCTTGAATAATCTGGCACTGATGACTGGAAGAAGACAGGTTGAAGAAGCTGAATGGAAGAATGGTAATGAGAAACTGGGTGGAGCTTGGCAGTTAAATGGTATGACCAATCACGCCAGTCATCAGTGCCAAGATCATGACAGATAAATTATGAAATGAGATTTTCTTTGTTCGTCCTCTAAGCTATTGTGATCTCTTTCTTTTTTTTTTCTTACTATATAGATGTCAAGCAGCTCGTAGATAAAGAGCTAAGAATAGAAACAATGTTTACAGGAGCAAAATGTAAGTAATTTCCCCAGAGTTTTAAGCATTGTCCTCTAACTTTAAGCTGAAACAATAATACTTAAATAATTTGGGAGCAAATTTTAGAATAATCAATATAGCTGGTGGAGTCTATTTTGGTTCTAACTTCTCTGGTCACCAGTGTTGGGTGCGTTACTTTGAAAAAGTAATTAGTTATAGTTACTACTTACTTCTCCTAAAAAGTAACGGAGATAAACCACAATAAAAGTAACTATTGCGTTTCTCACCCCCGTAACCCTCACCACCCGGCCCCCACCTTCTCGGCATGTGTTTCAAAATCCAGCTGAATAGAGTGGATGACAGGGACAAGTACCTGCAGAGAGTTTTGCATTTATTGCAACTTAACGTAAATGACATCAGATGGACTTATAAAAAAAACAGAGAAATACACCTTCTAACAGAGGCTTTAAACTGAAGTGAAAATGTACATGGATTTCTTGAATCCAACTTAAAGTGCATGAATGCTTCTGTTTGTTTTGCATTTGTGTAATCATTTATTCCCCCATCCAACCCAGTTGTCTCACCAACAGCAAAGACAGTCAACATTTTCACTTCATGCAACTCTAACTTAACAGAACTAGTACACAACGGATGGGTATAAAGTGCTCCAATTTTGTTTCTTAAAGAAAGTAAATTGCCTACAGGAGTGCAAATTGAACAGACATGGTTCATGGGGTTGTTAAATCCAACCCTAAACATGTATGCATCCCTCTCTCCATCCATCCACCTACCCCAGTCATGTCAACATTTTGTCCCTTAAACCAGAGGTTGTATCGCAAGAGAAGCAGCTACAGAGAGTCTGTTCCTTTTTTGTGTGAAGACCAGCTTCCCCAGGCTAAACAGTCTCTCTACCGGAGCACTGGATGGAGTGGCAGCATTAAACTTCAGGGAATTCTCTTTATAAGAGGAAATCCATGAAGTGAGTCAATCCCTTGGGCTCCTGATTTCAAATAATCTGCCACTTAACTTTCCGCAGTAGCAGAAGTGTCGTCCTCATCATCAAAGGAGAAGAATGCATCCTCAACAGTTGAGCTGGTACATGTGAGTGTGGTGGTGCTTATAACTTTATGCTGATCTTCACTTCTTACGCTTGCACGACATTCCACCAGCAGCTGTGCTTTAGCCTTGTCCTTTCTCTCTTGTGTCCGCAGCCAACGTAACTTGAACCTGGCAGAGTCACAGCAGCCAGGAGAGCACTGTCACTGTCCAGCACCTCTGCAAATCTTATGTTTATTGCCTGAAACGATATAAAGCAAAGAACAC
>NW_015150623.1:1245931-1247442 GCF_000732505.1 Cyprinodon variegatus
ACCCTTTTCACAGGGACACATGCCCCATTGTGGATCTGCGGTGCCTGGGGCACAAATTTTTTAATCAATTAATTTTCCAGTTTCACAGCTCATCTCTCACAGCTGCGATGAAGCTCTGGTTCCCCCCGAGCTGACAGGAAGTGTATTTGCTCACCACATCCCGCCACAATGCAAACATTATGCGGGTGATTAATAGGTCCAGGCATGGGAGCTGGAGACGCATTGGAGATAAGGAAAAAGAGAGAAATGTAGCAAGAAATGTCCTTTTCCAAGACCTGGTTTAGCAGGGAGGCTTGACTAGCAGCATGTAGCTTTATTCTGCTTTCCCTACCTCCTTTTTTCAAAGGTCAGGATCTGACCCAGCATGGATAAAGACGGCTAGGACTGATTTAAAGCACTTTTTAGAAAAAGCAAAGGAAAATGAACAATCTGGGATTCACGTGGAAAATAATAGAATATAGTCTACTTTTTCTAGATGTTTGTTAATTTGCATAAGTGCTCATAAATAAACACATTGTCAGAAAATATAAAGTAAAGTAAAAAATAAAAATATAAAGTTTGTGGACTTCCTGATAGTAAAGAATTACAATAGTCCAGCCTTGAAGTAACAAATGCATGGACTAGTTTCTCAGCATCACCCCTGGACAGGAGATTTCTAATTTATGCAATATTCCTCAGATGATAGAAGGAAATTCTAGAACACTCTTTGATATGGGATTTAAATGGCAAGTCCTGATAAAAAACAATACCAAGATTGTTTTACTTTATTATCTGAAATCACTTTAATCCAAATGAAGTGATTGACTAATCAGCTTATTTTTCAAAGACTCTGGTCCAAAGACTATAACTTCTGCTTTGTCTGCATTCAGAAGGAGAAAGTTAAGAGTCATCCAGGTTTTTATGTCTTAAAGACATGCCTGTAATCTATGTAATGGGTTAGCTTCATCTGGATTTATAGACAGATATAGCTGGGTATCATCAGCATAACAGTGAAAGTTAATCCCATGCTGTCTAATAACTCTACCGATTTGGAGCATGTATAAAGTAAAGAGAATTGGTCCTAGCACTGATCCCTGTTTGAGCATGAGGAAGATTTGTCATTAACATGAACAAACTGAAATCCATCAGATAGATAAGATTTAAACCAGTCTAGTACTGCTCCTTTAATTCCAACAAAATTTACAAGTCTTTCTAAAATAACATTATGATCAACTGTATCAAATGCAGCACTGAGATCCAACAGGGCGAGCACAGATACAAGTCCATTATCTGAGGCCATGAGAATATCATTAGTGGCTTTCACCAGAGCTGTTTCAGTGCTTTGATGAGCTCTAAAGCCAGACTGAGGCCCCGTCCACACGAAGTCAAAACGAACACGAAACGCTAATATTTTCCAGAACGTTTGTCGTAAAGACGGAGACGTAAAATAATATGATCGTCCACACGAATGCATGAAAGCGCTGCAAAATGTATGCCAGGCCTGTAAGTGGCGCTGTGGTGCCAAAGCAAAA
>NW_015150623.1:1247697-1249660 GCF_000732505.1 Cyprinodon variegatus
ATATCCCTGTAACTGAGATAGATTAATCACATCTAAAATGGAGGATATCGAAGGGAATACCTCCTTAAATAACCTGGTTGGAACTGGATCTAACATACAAGTTGAAGGCTTAGATGAAGACAATAGTTTTGCTAACTCTGAAAGTTCTACCTCAGATGCTGCCCCACCCTCCAGAGAAAAAAAGCAATCGCGAATAGAGGAGTGCTAATGATCTTATTTTTAATATGATCAATCTTATTTATAAAGAATCCCATAAAATCATTGCTGCTAAGAGCAGGTGGAATGGGTGGTTCAACAGAGCTATGGCTCTGCATGAGTTTGGCAACTGTATTAAAAAGAAATCTAAGATTATTCTTATTCTCCTCTATTATGGAGGAGAAATATGCTGCTCTTGCTTTACAAAGGGTCCTCTTACACAGCAGTAAACTATTTTTCCAGACTAGGTTGGATTCCCGCAGGCCTGTGGAGTGATATTTTCTCTCCAGTTTCCTAGCATTTTGCTTCAAAGTGCGCAGCTCTGCATTAAACTAAGGAGCCAGCTTTCTATTTTACGATTGACAAGGTAGCCGGCGCGCGGATGACTTCATACACGCGCCGGCTACCATTCATTCATTCGGTCCACTGAACTGCTGCTAGTTTTACTCACATGCCTGGAAGATGTCTAGTGCTACTATCACAGATGATCTCGCTCTCGAAATGAAATTGAACGATTCAGATTAGCTCGCCGAACGAATAGAAGGAGTAGAGCGTAGCCGCCTGTGGCCCAGGCTGTCTGTTACAACTCCAGTGCGCATGCACGGATGATGTCATACACGCGTCGTTTTGTTTTTAAAATGTATAAATATAAAAAATATAACTACGGATGTCTAGGGGACAGTGATTCCCCTACGTTATGAATGCTGGCGTACCATAAACAATAAATTATGAACAGTTCAGTTTGGGCCTTTAAGTCGATCACCCATAGGAAGACGTTACTTGGATATAACAAAACGGAATATCTTCAGAACATCTCCAAATGACACAAAACTTATATGGGTGAGTAGAAAATGATGTAATAACGTAAAATCAAGGGCAAAATGTAAAAAAAACGGAATTCCCCTTTAAGGACAGATTCTAATATATTTAGTGTGGGGACTATAAATCTGATATGGTACTGCTGTTGAAGCTCCTCAAATATGTTATTGACATCCCGAACAGCAGCGCGAAAGGATGGACATTTATTGTCACTTGGATGATTTAAATAATAAATATAATGCATAATTCTCATCCTGGGAATATGGAAAATGTATAAATTATATCCCAAAAACATTGATCAATTTAGCTCAAGGTTACCTCAGTAATATTCCAGTTCGTAAACTTAAAGTTATGTACCCCTTTTTTTTTATCTGAGGAGTCTAAAGAATTAAAGCATTAACAAAATATCAACTTATCAATCAGCGTTAGCTCCAATGTCTTAAAAAAGGGTAATAAATCTACTCACTTGAGTTAAATTTAGATTCATAAGGAAATTGGCAGATTAAATAACGTGAACCATATATTTTCAAAAACCTTTGGCAACTTTCCCAAAATAGAACATTGGCACAAATCAACTTAAATTCAGTTTGTTCACTTTTAACATTCACTGTGTTTCAATAATAACATCCCACAATCCAGGGTCCATAAGTGCACCAGAAAAAGAAATTGTCCATTTCAGTTGTCTGAGATCTCAGAAAAGAAAAATATTATGAATCCGCAGAAAGAAAAGGAAGAAAAATCCTTAAGTTTTCCTTTTTTTTTTTTCCTACCACCCTCCAGGGAACCGGATGGCATTCACATTGGGAACATCCTGCATCAACATCTCTGGTGGAGTCTAGTCCAGTCCATACAATGAACCGCTCAGCTGTAACAGCAGGTTCTGCAAATATGTAAAAAAAAAAACAGCCTGCACACAAATGTGCAGAGCAATTACTTCAATTGGAAAATA
>NW_015150623.1:1250486-1256364 GCF_000732505.1 Cyprinodon variegatus
CCTTTAAAAGAAAAGCACGCTAGCTCTGAGCAGGGAGGAGCCCTGACTAACTGCTGTGCAGGTGTGGTGCATTCAAAGTCTATAGGAATGTTCAGTAATGAACCAAAAACTGACTTTTTTTATGAGACTTGGAAATAAAAAATAATTACAGACAGCTTAATAACCATGGGTTACAGTTACATTTATTGAAAGAATCAATATAATAGACGAAATGTTACGGTTCTTCCCATTTGTTGTGACTCTGAGTTTTCAGTTTTCTGTTATCAGTTGTTTTGTTTTTATTTTTCATGATATTCAAGTTTCTTTAGTTACTCTCTGTTGCCCCCTTGTGATTATTTTCTTTCCCCTTGGATTCCCTCTTGCCAGTTCCACCCACACCTGCTCCTTATTCAGCTCATTAGTCCATCCTTTGTTCTGTTCTCCTTAAATACTCCACCTCTGCAGTCACTCAGTGCTGGTTCCTTCTCATTGCTGTACTTGTCCACTCAGCTCGTCTCTCCGTGGCTCCTCAGGCTCGTTTTCCCCTGATGTCTCCATGGTTTTTGGTGTGTTTAACATTTTAATTGGATTTCTGGATTTGTACCTCTGTTTCCTGTGTTCTTAAATTAAATCTGTCAGAACTCATCTCTGCTTCACTGATCTCTGCATCTGGGTCCTCAAGCAACCTCACCACCCATTGTTGACAGAAGGAACCAGCCAACATGGACCCAGCAGAGTCAAACATCGCAGGAAGCATGACAGACTTTCTGATGAACCGTAGGATCCCTCTGGATAAGGTGGCCGCTCTCAGCCCACCTTGGAGACGGGTATATGCGCTGCTGCCAATCTTAAAAAGATTTTAACCACCCAAACTACTCTCCTGTCATCCCAAGGGTTTCTGGACATTTTAGAAGAGGTGGAGTGGAACCACAAGGCGGCTTTAGCTTAGCTTTTTAATAAGCCTCCTCCACCTCAATCACAATCCCCTGCAGCGGCTGCCTGGTCAACCTCTCCATTAGTTCCTTCCACTTCTCCCTCGGCCTCTACAGTTTCTCCCCTGCCAACTGCTCTCTTCAGGCGTAAGCGTCGCCGGGGGGAGAAGACCACTCTGGACACTCAAGGTCACCGTACAAAAGCATAAAAACAGTGTCAGAAAAAATAAAAATAAAAACATTTTAAAAAATGCAGAGGCTGTGACAGTGAAATTGATATTTAAAGAGAATAAGAAATCTTGAACAGATGGGTTTTGAGTTGCATTTTAAAATGGAGAGTTGGGGTGGTAGAGAGCTCCAGAGGCGGGGGGCAGAGCGGCTGAATGCTCTGCTCCCCATGGTGGTGAGACGGGCGGAGGGGACAGATAGGTGCAAAGCAGATGAGGATCTAAGAGCACGGGAGGGGGTGGGAACATGCAGGAGGTCTGACAAATATGGGAGGCAAGGTGGAGAAGTGCCTTGAAGGTCACCATGATAATTTTATAGTGAATGCGGAACTGTACGGGAGCCAGTGGAGCTGTCGGAGGACCGGAGTGATGTGGTGGATAGAGGGAGTTCTTGTTATGATGCGAGCAGCTGAGTTCTGGACCAGTTGTAGTTTGTGGAGTGATTTCTGAGGAAGTCCAAAGAGGAGGAGGTTGCAGTAATCTAGTCGGGAGGTGACAAGGATGTGCACAAGTATGGTAGTAGTGTGTGGGGTAAGGGAGGGACGGAGGCGGTTGATGTTTCTTAAGTGGAAGTAGGCAGACCGGGTAATGTTATTTATATGGGATTGGAAAGATAGTGTGCTATCGAGGATGACACCCAGACTCTTAACCTGGGGGGAGGGGGAGATGGAGGAACTATCAATAGTAACTTGGAAACTGTCGGTTTTGGTAAGAGCTGATTTGGTGCCAATGAGGAGAACCTCGGTTTTACTACTGTTTAATTGAAGGAAGTTGTTGGTGAACCAGGCTTTTAATTCACAAATGCAATTTGTGAGGGAGGCGGACGGAAGAGAGGACGATGGTTGCGTGGTGAGGTCGAGCTGGGTGTCATCGGCATAGCAATGGAAGTGGATGTTAAATTTGCGGAAGATATTGCCAAGGGGAAGGAGGTAGATGATGAAGAGCAGGGGCCCCAGAACAGAGCCCTGGGGCACACCTGAGGTGAGGGGGGGACGGGGTGGATTTGAGGGTCTTCAGTTGAATGAACTGAGTGCGGTCAGAAAATAGGAAATAAACCAGTCCAACGGAGTGCTAGTGATGCCAATGGAAGAAAGCCTACTGAGGAGGGTGGTGTGACAGATGGGGTCGAAGGCTGCGGTCAGGTCGAGGAGGATGAGGATGGTGAGTAGTCCAGAAGCAGATGCCATGAGGAGGTCATTGGTGATTTTGATGAGTGCTGTTTCAGTGCTATGGAGTAGCCGGAAACCAGACTGAAATTCTTCGTACAGGCTGTTGGCAGATAGGTGAGAATGGAGCTGGGAGGCAACTGTTTTTTCAAGAATTTTGGAGATGAAGGGTAAATTGGAGATAGGACGGAGGTTGTTGAAGTTGGTGGGGTCGGCGCCAGGTTTTTTTCACAATCGGGGTGATGGCAGCAGTTTTGAGAGGTGTAGGGACAGTTCCAGTGGTGAGGGAGGAGTGGATGATAGCGGAGATGAGGGGAGCCAGAGAGGGAAGGCAGGTTTTGACAAATTGTGTTGGGAGGGGGTCCAGTTGACAGGTGGATGATTTGGATTTCCGGATGAGCTCTGTGATTTCCGAGACAGTGGGAGGATGGAAGGAGGAGAATAAATGTGTAGGCGGGGGGAGATCTGCTGATTTGCTGAGATGAGCCCTTGATCCGAGGCAGGATGAGTGGATACTTTAAATAAGGGTGGAGGGATCAATGTTCTTTATGTTCCGGAAGGATATGAGGCGGGATGTTTTAGAGACTGAGAGAGTAAGATTAACTGCAAATGAGAGGAGAAAATGGTCACTTATAGGGAGTTCATCAGATGTTATGATGTGGGGGATGATGCCAGAGCAGCAGATTAAATCCAGAATATGTCCTTTGGTGTGTGTGGGGGTAGTGGTGTATTGCTGACATCCAAAACTCTCTAGGCAGGAAGTAAAGTCTTTGGTGAGAGGCGAATTGGTGTTGTCCATGTGGATATTGAAATCACCCAGCAGAATTAAGTTTGGTGAGAGAGAGGATAGGTGGGTGAGAAAATCAGCAAACTCAGTTAAAAAGGCACTATTCTGTTTTGGGGGGGCGGTAGACAGCAGCAATGATGGTTGGAGTTGGACCAGATAGCTTGCAGACTGTGGATTCAAACATGCTTGAAACTGGAGCTGATACCGGCGAGACTTTCCAATTCTCACGGTGAATTATCGCGAGACCTCCTCCGAGACCGGGACCACGGGGTTGAGAAATGTAAACAAACCCACTAGGAGTGGAATCGTTCAGCTGAGAGTAATCTTGGGGCTGTTGCCAGGTCTCGGTTAAACAGAGAAAGTCCAGTTTACGGTCAGTGATGAGATCCTGAGTGAGATGTCCCTTGCTTGTCAGTGAATGGATGTTGAGCAGAACAAAGTTGAGTGCGTTGTTGTCGTAGCTGGTGGTGGAGCTAGCCGACCGAGCTAGGCGGGCTAATACACTGTGGTCGACAGCCCAGCTGGTGGAGCATGGAGAGTGACGAATCCACCGTCGGGAGCTGGACCAGATGGATTTTATTGCTGTTGAACCGATGCGGTGGACAATCCGATGGGACCCTCGGTGGATGTATCTCCGACGTGGCTGGAAGGTGATGTCCGGGTGAAGGTGGAGTGCCTCGGGCGCAGGTCCAAAGGAGTGACAGTGGAGCCGGAGCAGGTCAGCGGGTGAATACTGCAGCAAACCCGCCACTTGCAGGTGAGCGGGCAGTAGGAATATCCAGACACAGACAAGCAGGTTATATGTCCTGCCGGTCCACATTATTAAAAACGCCAGGTGAGGCTGAAAACGGGGCAGGACAGGTGATCTACCGGTAGTAGCCTAGTTGGACTCACACAACCTGTAGTGCTGACGAATCGTGGTCGTATTCCCAGTAAAAACAATTGGACTGTCCGTTAGAAAGTAAAAAAGTTTAACAGTTATCGGTGAGCGAAGGCAGCGAGCAACAAATACAAAATACTGTCGAGCAGCAGCAGCAAGTCGTGCCAGCGTTCACTCCCAGCGTTCGGTTAAATGGGATCTTATTACACACCCTGCAGTCAGAGCTCCCCATATTGAGGAGTCTCTGTTAAGGGACTTCTTTTATGGGGAGAGGGAAGATCTTTTCCCTTTCCTGCCACCTCCATCAGCTCCTAGCCAGCCAGATTCCCTAGCTCCAGAGCCCCTTAGTGGGCCAGATTCCCCAGCTCCAGTGCCTATTAGCGGTGCAGTTTCCCCAGCGCCTGAGCCCATTAGCAGGCCAGTTTCCCCAGCGCCTGAGCCCATTAGCGGGCCAGTTTCCCCAGCGCCTGAGCCCATTACCCGGCCAGTAAGCCAAGCTCCAGAGACCCCTGAGCCAGCTCTGTGCCGCCCAGAAATGACATTTATCCTTCCAACCAATGCATATACTTCAAAAAAAAAAAAAAATGTTGTCTATGTGAGCAAGAAGAGGAATGAACTGAACATATTTGTTGTTGTTGTAGTAAAACCCAAACATTTTTATCCTCAGTTCATAACTGGTTACTCTCTAAATCCTTAAGCATAAAACTTCTCAGGAAAAGAAACAAATTTAAAAATGAAATAAGTGTATTACTTTAAGAAAATGTCTTCCACAGATGCTAAAAGACTATGCTTTCTGTCCAAATATCATTCTTAATTACCCCTTACATCAGGGGTGCCCAACCAGTCAATCGCGATCTACCAGTCGATCACGGGCAGAGTTTCAGTCGATCTCGAGAAGTTTTACAATGTAGACCTATTTATGGCTATGACAAAAAAAAAAAGTTTGAAATAACACTAATCAAATCATTGATCACGAGAGGACAACATCTATTTTCATAATAATAAAATGAAATGTAAAAAGTAAGCTGGGAACCTTTTTTTTATGCATGCTGATTGCTGGGCATGGTTTTCCACGGTTGCTAGGTTGTTACCAGGGACGCTAAAGCGCGAAGAGGAATATGAAGAGATAATGAGATAATGACATCTATCACAACTGATGGGGCTCCATCTATGGTTGGGTGCACTGCTGGATTTGTTGCTCTGTTCAAGCTGTCTGAAACTTTCCCGTATTTTTGGAGCTACCACTGCATCATTCATCAACAACAGCTGTGCAGCAGTATTTTAAATATGAAGCATGTCATGGACGTGATGAAGATCGCTTGCTCTGATTGGGCCGGGAGTTTTCAGAGGCGTTTATTCCGTGCCCAGGTAGATCGACGTCAGGTGGCTGAGCCTTGGCAGATTCTTCCAAAGATTTTTGGAACTGTGTTGTTCTTCGATTCTATATAGAACAGACGAGGCCTGTAAACTTGTTCTGTATATTTATTTCCAAACTTCCACAGAACCTTTCAGTAGCAAGCTACATTCAGAACTGCCCTCTCGCACTAGCCTCCAACCCGTTACGCCACGCGCCCCATTGCATGCTGGGTATTGGAGTTCAAGAGCATTCCGGCTCATAACATCACAGGAACTTTTGCCCGAAATTAAAGAAACAGTCAACAACCCATTCTGCTGTATGTTACATCTTCACATCCACATAGTTTGTACTTAGTATTTTCTGATTTTTATCTGTTTTCCTGTTGAATTTTAATCCATCTGCCAGTTTCTCTGCCAATGCCAATGCCCAGTGAAGTTTATCATTCTGAAATAGTGGACTTCCCTACTCCTTCTTCCTGCTTTGAAGTGACCTTAGACTGACAGATTGTATTTGTCATTTTGTTTACACAAGTTTAAAACAAAAAGGAAAT
>NW_015150623.1:1256699-1257910 GCF_000732505.1 Cyprinodon variegatus
ATTTCCCCGTTTGTTGGACTTACTGTTTATTCTCCACCTGTGCAAATAAAAAACAAATACTGCCCATCCCTTGTGTTTGGCTTGGTAGATCTCAGCATGCCACCAACTTCAAAAGTAGATCTTGGTATAAAAAAGGTTGGGCACCCCTGCCTTACATCTTATATTCTTTGTCTTTTTCAGTGTAGTGATTGTTCCTAGTCAATGTTAAGCTTTTCTTTATTATTTTTATTGCTATTTTGCACAATTTGGTTAACTAAGTATTTTTTGTTGTTGAATATAAGAGATTTTGCAGATATATTTTTTATACTGATTTAAAAAACATATTACAACCTAAACAGGGTGGAGCAGTGTGGATACATGGAATGTGGGATTGAGGGGTCAGAGTCCATGAAAAAAAACATGTTAGAACCAATCACATAAATACACTTGTAATCTTGGTGGAACCAACACCCGCTGAAGGTAAAAGATAATTGGCTACAGTGTCTCTGCCCTTACATGTGATCAGAGCTCAAAACTGTTTCTGTTTTCTGAAAATTAAACTCACTCTGTCACTGAGAGGAGAAATGGAGCAGAATCAGCTGGACAAAGAAACCTTCTCCTGTTCAATCTGTCTAGATCTACTAAAGGATCCAGTGGCTATTCCCTGTGGACACAGCTACTGTATGAACTGCATTAAAAGACACTGGAATGAAGAGAATCAGAGACGAATCCACAGCTGCCCTCAGTGCAGAGAGACATTCACACAGAGGCCTATTTTGAAAAGGAACACCATGTTAGCAGCTTTAGTAGAGCAGCTGAAGAAGAATGGACCCCAAGCTGCTCCTGCTGATCACTGCTATGCTGGACCTGAAGATGTGGCCTGTGATTTCTGCACTGGAAGAAAACTGAAAGCCATCACGTCCTGTTTAGTCTGTCTGGCCTCTTACTGTGAGAAACACCTTCAGCCTCATTATCATGTGGCTCCACTGAAGAAACACAAGCTGGGGAAACCTTCAAAGAACCTCCAGGAGAACATCTGCTCTCATCATTATGAGGTGATGAAGATGTTCTGTCGCACTGATCAGAAGTGTATCTGTTATCTCTGCTCTGTGGAGGAACATAAAGGCCACGACACAGTGTCAGCTGAAGCAGAAATGGCCGAGAGGCAAAGCGAGCTGGAGGAGAGACGAGGAAGAATCCAGCAGGGAATCCAGGACAGAGAGAAAGATGTG
>NW_015150623.1:1259840-1261619 GCF_000732505.1 Cyprinodon variegatus
GATCCAAACACAGCACAGACACGACTGTTACTATCAGACGGGAACAGGAAGGTGTCATGGATGGATGAATGTCTCTCTTATTCTAATCACCCAGATAGATTCAATTATTACTCTCAGGTTCTGAGCAGAGAGAGTCTGACAGGACGCTGTTACTGGGAGGTGAAATGGAGAGGAAAAATTTATGTAGCAGTCGCGTACAAGAATATCAGCAGAGCAGGAAAAGGGAATGAATGTAAATTTGGATTTAATGACATATCTTGGGCATTATCCTGTTACCCAGGTGGTTCTAAGTTTGGTTACAACATGATTTGGACCAATAATTTAGGTTCTGTTTCCTCCAGAATAGGAGTGTACCTGGATCACTCAGCAGGGATTCTGTCTTTCTACAGCGTCTCTAAAACCATGTCTCTCCTCCACAGAGTCCAGACCACATTCACTCAACCGCTACATGCTGGAGTTTGGATCGGGTACGATGGAGTCTCTGCAGAATTCTGTAAACCCTAATAGAGAGATTTCACTAATTTTAATTCTCAAACAGTTTAATTTCATTACTGTTGTTTTATGTCTAAACTTCATTAATCAATAATTGGAGATTGTTCTTTTTTTCTTCCTCTTCCAATTGGATTTTCTGGCTGTGTTAAATCTTCAACACTGTATTTCAAAAGCTGATTAGCAGAAGAATGCTTTCTCTCTTTTGCATTTTGTTTCACTGGGAGCAAGGAGTGTGAACTCTGAACTTAAACGAACCAGACCAGTTATTTTATTCTGTTGTTGTTTGAAGACATTTTGTTGAGTCCTGACTCACATAGAAAACAAATATTTTTTAACTGTGGAACTGAGATGATTTTACGCCTTGATTATGTTGATTTTTAGGAGAAATATAGTTGTCAAAATAAAGTTGTCATAATACTTCTCTTACTTTTTTGGTGAAAACACACTGACCCCTACAGGAAGGTTGTGTTGATACGTGACATAGGTTGATAATCGCTTCATTGGAGTTAGATATATTTCATTAATCTGTTAATAAATATAGATAAAACTAAAAAAATGATATAAAGAATTCACTAATGTACTGTAATAACAAATAACTTTCTTAAATACTTTAGTGTTCTTTGTAAATATTGGAATTGAATTCTCACAACAGAATGACGTTAAAAGAATCAGAACTATTTTTAGAGCTATTTTTCTCTTAATTAGCTTGGAAGTTATGTGTTTTATTATTATCCTTCTTTTTACATCAAATAATAGCCTATAGAAGAAAATCCATGCTTCATCTTTATGAATAATTTTGTTTTCCCACATTTCAAAAATTAAAAATACAAAAGTTAAAAATAAAAATGTAGCTGAAATACAAACAAATATCATTAAATACATATAAATAAGATGGCAGATATTTAACAACAATTGGTGAGGTTTTTTTAAATCATGTAATATTTGGCGGCTCTAATTGACTTTTTCTTAGCCGGACTCAAGGCCAAATGGCTCTTTGAATATGAAAGGTTGCAGACCTTTGTTCTAGCACATTGTGAGGTTTGAGGTGTAATCCGATTTAAGTTCAAGACAATACTGAATCACTATAAATCCATAGCAATACATATTACAGTAATGGTTTTTCCTCATCATAAATAAAATCTGCTACAGACTTAGTTTTGTTTGTTTGTTTTTTTTTCAACACAAACAAGGTGTAGATGTTTCTTCAGGGTCAGGAGAACCAAGAGCTCAGCACTGAATGAGAAAGAATCTGTTGCTGATCTTCCTTCTGGCTGTAGGTGGACAAAA
>NW_015150623.1:1266066-1269216 GCF_000732505.1 Cyprinodon variegatus
CTTGCGTGCGTGCATATCTGGATGTACATATGTATGTAAAACTGATTATTATTATTTTTTTTTTTATTTATCCATATATTTCATTACTCTCATCTATTATTATGATAATTTATTTATTTTATTTTATTATTATTTATTTTTATTTTTATTTTCTTTAATCAATATTCTATATATCTATATATGTATAAGTACGGGTATATGTAAGTGTGCATGTATACATGTGTATATATGTGTATATATATGTATATGTCCCCTATTTATTTATTTATCTAATTTTATTTATTTATTTTTATTTATTTATTAATTTTTTTAGCTATTGTCTATTTTTGTATTACTTTTAACTATCTACTCCTGCTAGATTGGTGTCCAAACGGTTGTCGGGATGGGGGGGTTAAAATATAAATATGAGTATCATGCCTCTTGTATGGAAATTATATAGCATCAGTGGTATTATAGAGCATCAGTGGTACACACTGATGCTCAATAAAAAAAAAAAAATGAATATACATCAAAATAAAGTAAAAAACAAACAAAACACCAAGCCAGAAAAGTTCACAGATGTTTCCTTTAATCTGCTGTTAGTGGCACACATTAGATTTGGTGTTTGCAGCATGAAGCAGATACAAGCAGCACAGAGAATCTAAACGTTGAGCTTCAGACTAATGTGTCCTGCGTTAACCTTCAGAAAGAAGGAGCATCTCTACATGTTTGTGCTTTCATCAGTTAGTGGTTCAGAGGTTTGCTTTTGTTCCTTACAGTGAAAAACAACCAGTTTCTCCACAGCTACCCCTCACTGTCAGCACTCAGTGAGTCTACACACTCATCCAGCATCAATATCCGTCCTCTGAGACACTTTGAGGATGTGACAGCTGCTGTGTCAGAGCTCAGAGATAAACTACAGGACATTATGAGAGACACATGGACAAAAAGATTTTTGACAATGACTAAGATGGATGCTTTACTATCAGAACCAGAACCAGAGCTGAATTCTCAAAATTCAGACACAGCACAAACACAACTGTTATCAGAGGGGAACAGGTAACAGTGATGACACATCAGCCTATATATAATTCTAGTCACCCAGAAAGATTTACTGCCTGGTGGTCAGTTCTGAGTAGAGAGAGTCTAAATAGATGTTCTTACTGGGAGGTGGAGTGGGGAGGAAAAGTTCCCGTAGCAGTCGTATACAAAAATCTCAGCAGAGTAGGATATGGAAATGATTGTAAGTTTGGAAGGAGTGAAAAATCTTGGGCATTAGAGGTTTCCCAAGATGGTTAAAATTTTGGTCACAACAACATGTGGACCTCCATCTCAGGTCCAGTTTCCTCCAGAATAGGAGTGTACCTGGATCACTCAGCAGGGATTCTGTCCTTCTACAGCATCTCTGAAACCATGACTCTCCTCCACAGAGTCCAGACCACATTCACTCAGCCGCTACATGCTGGACTTTGGGTTAACAGGACTTGAAACTCTACAGAGTAAACCAAAATAAGTTTTCTGTTGTTTTTTTTTTTCTGATTGTTGATTTGAGTTTGTGGTTCTTACCTTCTTTTCTTTCTTCATTTCATTTTTAATTTAGTACTCCTACTTTGTTCCTGGAGCTACAACGTATATCACTTCTGTTTTCTTTCATTCTAACACGACACCAAAATATCTGTCCACATTAAAATCTAAACTTCTCTGGGCCCTTATTATTGTACTTTAATATTTGTATTGATAAATTTGGATGTTGTAGTTAAGTTTTCACTGTTCTGCAGAATAAATTATGTTCCTGTTGAAATCTAAATTCTTTGGAATTAGATCAAAAGATTTTATGTGCTTGTTGGGATCTGGAGATCTGCCACCTTTCTCCAGCAGAGAGCGCCCTGGGTCTCCTGAGATGAAGCCACCTACACACCTGAGGCTGATTCACCTGATTAGGAGACCAACTACTTAAGCAGCGGCCAGACCTGTCTTCAGCGCCAGAGTGTTGAATAAGTCACGATCCTGACTGAAACCTGGAACTCTGGTGGAGCTCATGTTTGAGAAAACCTGCCTGCCTGCTCTGAGAAGCCAAACCAGAAGAACCTCAGCCTGCATCTCCCTGCCAGTTCTCTGGAGAGAACTAGGAGAACAATTCAAGGTCTGAACCTCACTAGCCTGAAGCCAAGATCTGCCGCTGCTAAGCTCTCTGCTGAACCCTCTGTCTCTGGACCCAACTGATTCCCACCTCCAGACGCTCAGCCTGAACCACTGAACTGTAAACCTCCGTGTGACCAGCCCCAGATCTGTTTTCCTGCATCTGTTCCCTGCCTGTGGTTCCTCCAATAAATTGTGAACTTTTTCCTCTGTCTCCTGGTGTTCTGCATTTGGGCTAGAAATAGCACCCATCATGACAGTGCTGTTCTGTTTCTTTGGCTTTCACTGGAAATAAAACCCTATTAAAGAGAAATTCAGGATAGAACGCTCACCATTTTGTCTGAAGAAAGAGTATTTAAATTTTGGGGGATTGCATGAAAAAAGTCAAACAATAAACTGTTTTGGACTAACACATTAACCGGTATTAAAAAAATTCAAATAGTAATGCCTTTGTAATGTCCAGTCTGCTGTCCTCATCTCTTTGAAAAGCTTGAAGACATTTAAATCAGCCTATGAAAACCTCACTACACCTTCATTCCAACAGGTGGTGCTATTCCCAAGGCCTTTAGATTAATTATAAAAGTTTAATTCCCTTTAAAAAAAACAATCTTTTTCCTTGTTTCAACTGATATAGTAGAACAGCTTAGAGTTATGTAGTTGATTAATTGTTAAGTTGTACTGGATCTGTGCAACTTAACACAGATCCATCCATCCATCCATTTTCCGTCATGTTTATCCCTGCTGGGGTCATTAGGGTTGCTGGAGCCTAAAAAACTAATTTCTTCTTGTTTAAACTGATGTAGTAGAAGAACAGTTTAGAGTTATGTAGTTGATCAATTGTTAGGTTGCACTGGATTTGTAAGCATAAAGTTTTTTATAATCATTTGCATTTCTTCTTCAAACTGCTGTTTGAAGAAGATTTATTGTTCATCAAACAACAGTTTTAATTTATTTTAAGAAAATAGTAAAAACATGTGTATATATATATATATATATATATATATATATATATATATATATATATATATATAT
>NW_015150623.1:1269226-1276229 GCF_000732505.1 Cyprinodon variegatus
ATATATATATATATATATATATATATATATATATATATATATATATATATATATACACTTGTGAACTTCTAGCTGGAAATGTCATGAAAGCTGTACAAACTGTAACACTCTGTATATACAAAATGACAAAAGTTGTCTAAGTCAGTCTAAGTAGAGTAGTGTTACTCTACTTCCTCCTCTGCTTCCTGGAATCAAAGCCTGATATTCCTCCCATTTCTTCCTACTGTCAGTCAAGTTTGAAGTTGGATGGAAGCAACCTCTGCTCAGGGTAAATGTTTTCTTGGCTGCAGGTTCTCGGCACTGACATGCAATCAGAGAAAAAGCCTTGTAGTTGTTTTTCTTGACATTTAAAAAGCGTATATAATGCAATTTTGAGAGACAGTTTGCTCATATAGATGGATGGACTATTGTAATTGTTTAGTATCAGAAAGTCCACAAATTGTACTTAAAATTATTTTGATTTTATGTTCTATTCACTTCCCACCCAGTTGGGAATTTATATTTCTGATACTTTAAGATATTTATTACCCTCCAGGGTAGGGGTGGAAAATATTTTATTTAATCAGATATTATTTTGTCTGTTATATACTGTTTATGAACACTTGCCCTACTAGCTGTGTGTTAGAACAATAAATGAAAGAGTGAGTCAAGCTCTAATCATGGTCAAACAGTTAATTCTGCACATACGTGGAGTAAATTCACAACAACTTCTGTCAAAATATAAGAATTTATTAACAAAAATCATTCAGCTCCAAATCAAACATATTTCGGTTTAACACTCTGTCATGGTCTTGGTTCTGTTATGTTTTACTTTTCTCCATGTTTTCTAGTTTTATTGTTTTAATTATTTTGTTGTGTTTTCTGGTTGTATTTCAGTTCTTTGTTGCCCTCTTGTGTTAGTCTTCTTTTCCCTAGCTCCTTCCCAGACTGCTCGGTTCACACCTGCTCCCAATCTGCAGCTTTGCTGCTCCTGCTGCGCGGTGGTTAAGCGGGTCTGCTGACCCTTGCCCTTTACCTACTGAATACAGTTTTTTTTTTCAATGTATAACATGAGGTTGTATGTCCTGTTTGTCTCTGTGTTGCCCTGCGTTGGACTGGCGACCTGTCCAGGGTATACCCCGCCTTTCGCCCATTGACAGATGGAGATAGGCACGAGCACCCCTTGCGACCCCAATTGGGACAAGCGTGTCAGATAATGGATGGATGGATGGATTTATAACATGATTGCATAAATACCTCATTTTATTTCAGTGTTAGACTTTGTTTAAAGTAACAGATCATTAAAAATGTCTCTGGACCTTTACTGGTTGATGATTTTCTTTATTCGGACCCCCCTAATTTTTAATTGTTAACCCCTAGTTTTTTATGTTTATAAATATTTATTGCACATCATGTGCGCCATCCAATGCAGATCATTGGCTCCATCCACATCTAGTGAAAACTAGTGTAATTGGATGAGTCATATAACGCAAACACTCATTGGTTAGCTAGAGGAAATCATCAGAAGCAAGAAGGTGTTCTTCAAACTGCAAACGTGAATTTTTTATGCCATGCTATAATTTCGGATTCAGAAAAAGATGTTGAAATGTCTGAAAGGTCGGACACAGACGGGAGCGTATAGAGAGATAGAGACCAACAAAACCTCCCTCATCCTTGCCCCTATCGCAAAGAATTTTGCAAAATAGTCGAAAAATTGAGCTTTCAAATCATATAGTGGCATCTGGCTGTTTTTTTAAAGGTTACATTATACTTTATACTTAAAGTAGTTTTTGGACCACATACTTTTTCACTTTGACTTGAGTAAAGAGGTCAAGTTGATACTTCAACTTTTACCAGAGGGTTTTTAAACTGCAGTATCTGTACTTCTACTTAAGTAACAAATGTTTGTACGTTTGACACCACTGCTAAATAAGAGTTACAATGTACGGAGCCAACTCTCCAAAAAGTGTCAAATTAACATTCGCTCGTGTGGACCCATATAGACACTTCAAGTGTGTAAAAATCAAATCGGACAGTGTGGATTTGAGCGTGTTGGATTTGCTGTGTGCCTACCAATATTTACGCCATTGCTGTCACTGTGTAACCCCGAAATCCCGCATCCTCCGCTCCGCCCTGCAGCGCTCCAGACCGCCTGAGCAAAGCAAAGCCTACATCCTCCCCTGTTCATCCCGTCTTGCTTCTCTCCGACTTCCTCGGATTTTGAGGACAGCATGCGCGGAGCAAAACATGCGGAAACGAACGCTTAATTTAAAATGACATATATAAAATAAAAAAAAATCCCCATCACCATCCAGCATATGTTCAGTTTCTGTCCAAATATTTTATTTTTGTTGTGGAGTCCAAACTCAGCATCACTTCCAGGACTGCAATAAGAAGTTTATTTTGAAGTTGTGAGATACAATCTTAGAAGTTTTTAATTGACTTTATTAAACTTTTAAGCCTCTCGGTATAAAAAAATTAAATGAAATGAAATTGATGGAGATGATAAATCTGCTTCCTGGTATGATGAAGTACCAATAGTCTGCATCCAAGTTTTTCGAAAAATATGTCATGTTTGGTTTAACGTTTTCTAACCCACATGCAGAACACTCAGAGGCAGGAGAAAAGTTCAAAGGTTTATTAAGAAGATTTGTTCACAATAAAGGACTGATCCAGAGGGGAACTCTTCTGCTCACGAGTGGGTTCTGAAAGGCACACAGATTAATCAGATCCAGGACTGGTCACGAGTGGGTTCACTGCAGAGGGGGACAGAGGAGTTAGTGAAGGTCCAGGTATTTAGCAGGATTCGAGTGTGCAGGGCAGTACCTGTTCTGGAGTTGAACTGAGCAGAAGAGGGGGGGGAACCTTGAGGGTCCAGAGGCTGTCTGCAGGCTGAGGGCTAGGCGGAGGCAGAGCTTAATTTGAGTGCAGGCAGGTCACTGATTTGAGTTTCCTTCAGTATCTTCTGAGAGCGGGCAGGCAGATCTTTGACAGGAACTGTTCTCCAGAGTTCTTCTGAGAACGGACAGGCAGATCACCGGCAGAAAAACTCTTCAGGGTTTCAGGTTTCTGGCAGATTCAATCGTTACTGGCAAACACTCTGGCCCTGGAGAGAAGTCCTCTGCCTCCTTAAATAC
Organism: Cyprinodon variegatus; assembly: GCF_000732505.1. Lineage (NCBI taxonomy): Eukaryota > Metazoa > Chordata > Actinopteri > Cyprinodontiformes > Cyprinodontidae > Cyprinodon > Cyprinodon variegatus. The sequence goes on from NW_015150623.1 coordinate 1,272,343, forward strand.
AGATCTCCTGATGAGCAGATGAGCGACAGGTGGTGCAATCAGCTCCGGCTCCAGGAGATCTAGTACGCCCTCTGGTGGAGAAAGTGGACAGACCTCCAGATCCCAACAATATATAAGAATTGTGCTCTAATGTTTACTTAGCGGTCTGTCGTTACTATATTTTGATTTGACAAATCGGATCTTCTTTTGTTTTTCCTGTTTGGTGTGATTGCAATTGCGGATATTGACCTGGCCGGACTGGAGCGGAGCAAAAAATAGCTCTGCTCCTATTTTGACAGAGAAGACATACGTGGAGACATGTGGAGGAGTAGCGGAGGATGTGGAACAGCTGATTAACATGACAGACAAGTACTCCGCACGACGTACGTGAGCGGGGCGGAGTGCTGACGGAGTATGTGGAATCTGGGGATCAATGGGTCATGCTGTTATCTAAGGACAGCTTCTAATATATATAAAGTGTGGGGACTATAAATCTGATTCAGTTCTACTGTTGAAACTCCTCAGAAACGTTACAAACAGCAGTGGAAATGGATGGAGAGTTAGTGTCACTGGATGATTTAAATAATAAACACATTGCCTAATTCAGGTCCCAGGAATATTGACAATTTACAACTTATATTCCAAAAGCATTGATTAATTTACTTCAAGATAACCTCAGTAATATTCCAGTTCCTAAACTTATTTATTTTTTTTTAAATGAAGGAATCTATGTAATTGATGAAAAAGCAAAAACATCTTGTAAAGAAAAGTATAAAGAAATATCTTATATCCTAACCCAAATAAAAGACTTTTCCTATTAAAACAATCTTCCAAAAAGGATATCTGTGCAATGATAACCAAATATCTTAAATTTGTATTTTTACTCTCTAAATCCTTAAATATACATTTTCTCAAGACAAGAGAAACACGTTTAAAATGAAATAACTATACTAACTTAAAGAAAAAGTCTTCCACCAATGCTAAAAGACTGTATGCTTTCTGTCCAAATGTCATTCTTAATTACCCCTTACATCTTATATTCTTTATCTTTTTCAGTGTAGTGATTGTTCCTTGTCAATGTTTAGCTTTTCTTTAATTTTTTTAGTTATTTTAAATTGCTATTTTGCACAATTTCATTAACTACTAGAGATTTAGCAGATATATTTTATACTGATATAAAAAAATATATATATACATATATATATATATATANATAAATTGTTTTTTAAGATGATGTAAAATTAAATTTAAAACTGTTATCCAACCTGAAGTCGAAGGGATGCAACCCTCTCATCTACCGGGGTGAACTCCATCACGAGACGGCTGAGCTGGGGGAGACAAGGAGCCCCACTCCCGCCCTCCGCTTCTCCCCGCAGGTCACTCCAGAGTAGAAGAGAGGCCAGCCTCTCTCAAGGAGCTGGGTTCCAGAGCCCTGGCTGTGTGTGGAGGCGAGCTCAACTATTTGTAGCCGGTATCGCTCCACCTCCCGCACAAGCTCGGGCTCCTTCACCGCCAGTGAGGTGACATTCCACGTCCCTAGAGCCAGTCCAAGAGCCCACGGATCAGGTCGCCGAGGTCTCCACCTCTGGCTGCCGCCCAATCCTCTTTGCAACTGTCCCTTATGGTTCCCCATGCAGGTGGTGGGCCCACTGGGGGATGGCCTCGCGTCGCTCCTTCGGGCTGGGCCCGGCCGGGTCCCGCAAGGAAGAACCCAACCACCAGGTGCTCACCGACGAACCCCAACCCCAGGCCTGGCTCCAGGGTGGGGTCCCGGCTCCGCCGTACCGGGCGACGTCACATGCCTCGATGTACTCCTCGTCATAAGGGATTTTGAACCGCTCTTCATCTGACCTGTCACCCAGAGCCTGTTTGCCTTGGGAGACCCTACCAGGGACATTTAGCCCCCGACAACATAGCCTCTGGCATCACCCAGGCACTGAAACCCCTCCACCACGTTAAGGTGGCGGTTCAAGGAGGGGTTGAAGGAGGACTCTGACAGTTGTTTCGGCCTATGGGCCGAATGGCAGTACAGAGTAACAGGCCTTCTTAGCATCCCTGGTGAGGGTGTTAGAAAGCGCCCCTCCCGGGGATTCCATCATTCTACTGGGAGACTTCAACGCCCACGTGGGAAACAGTGACACCTGGAGGGGTGTGATTGGGAGGAACGGGCCCCCAGCTCTGAACCCGAGTGGTGTCTCATTATTGGACTTCTGTGCAAGTCACGGATTGTCCAAAATGAACACCATGTTCAGGCATAAGGATGTCAATCGGTGCACCTGGCACCAGGACACCCTAGGCCGAAGGTCGATGATCGACTTTGTAGTCGTATCTTCTGATCTTCGGCCGCATGTCTTGGACACTCGGGTGAAGAGAGGGGCGGAGCTGTCAACCGACCACCACCTGGTGGTGAGCTGGATAAGCTGGAAGAGGAGGAAGCCTGAAAGACTCGGCGGGCCCAAACGAGTAGTGAGGGTCTGCTGGGAACATCTGGTGTCAGGGACGTGTTCAACTCCCACCTCCGGCAGAGCTTCTCTCAGGTTCCGAGGGAGGTTGGAGACATGGAGTCCGATGGGCTGTGTGCTCTGCCTCTATTGTCGATGCGGCTGCCCATAGCTGTGGCCGTAAGGTTTGCGGTGCCTGTCGTGGTGGCAATCCCCGAACCCGGTGGTGGACACCAATAGTAAGGGATGCTGTCAAGCTGAAGAAGNGGTCTTTGAGTTTTTTTTTTAGTTTTTTTTTTTTACCTCTTCTGTGTGCGGGTAAGGCGAGCGGCGATCAATCAAGTTAGTAAAACAAAAAACACTTGAATAAGTGTTTTTACACTGGAATAATATATCTCAGTCGAGTCTGAAGTCCTTTAAATGCAAGTCTAAGTCGAGTCTGAAGTCATTAAATATGCGACTTAAGTGTACGAGTCACAAACTCGAGTCCCCATCTCTGCTGGCTGGTGACAGTTATTACACCTGAATCCAGATTTGATTACAGCTTCTTGTTTCTATTGGTTGGGCATCTTTTCATCGTTCAATTAACACTTTTAGGTTACATTTAAACTTCTGCATCAATTTCCAATATCTAACCGGGATGCAGACAAACTTCAGAGCGTCCCACATCAGTTTGTCTGATTAAATCAGATCATAAGATTATAAAAAGCTCCTCACTCTGATAAACATTCAGGATATTGTTGTAAAACTGTTCAGTGTTTATTATGTTAAATATGCTAAAAGCTGTTCATGTTAGGAATCCAGTGTGTGTGGGCTGCGTTTGTTTTTTGTGTTCTCTCCCTCCACCACCAGGTGGCGCCCTGTTCTCGTTGGTCCTCCCACACACCTGCGGCTGGTTGTGCTCATTACTGAGGACAGGGACGGATCTAGAAAAAAATGTATGGGCTGGCGAGAGGGGGCAGGAATTTTTGAGGGGTGGCAACATATGGCATTTGTTTATACTGAATTTAATCACAGTTATCACAGTTTTCTGAGAATAGTGTGTAAAGTAAGTGTTTCATGTGAAACAGTTCATATTAGAAATACATCGTACAATGTGATCTCACTTTCTGTCATGATGGGTCTCTGTGTTTAAACCCACATGCAGAACACCACAGGAAACGGGGTAAAAGTTTAACAGTTTATTTGAGAGTAGGGATGCACCGATGCCGATACTGGTATCGGCATCTGGCCCGATACCACATGTTTGTACTCGTACTTGTATCCGTAAATGTGTGCCGATACTAGCATAAATTTCAAGCAGCGAAGAAGACCGCAGTGTGACGTCAAGAACCCGCCAGCCAGAGTATAGAGAAGGAGGGAGCGAACACAAAAAGAGAGTTAGCATGTCCGCTATTTGGAAATATTTCCAAGTGAACGAGGATGACAAAAGTAAGGCTGTTTGCAAAATATGCAAATCAAAGTTTT
>NW_015150623.1:1278599-1281206 GCF_000732505.1 Cyprinodon variegatus
CCTAGTGGAGGATGCTCTTTTTCTGGTTGGATTATCAAAATAAGTGGTCCTCCAACTTGTCAATCATTCTGGGGATATGTTTATGTAAATAGCTTTATTTGACTGTATATATCTGTTTTAAGAAAGGGGCAAATGTTATATTTTATGCCACCCTGCGCCACAGAGCTTACAGCCACTCACATGGGGCGTCACTGTGTTGTCTCAACAACAATCGCATTCTTATTCCATTAGAAGGAAGAAGCAGCTCCATTCTTGTTTATACCCCCCACCTTTAATAAAGGCACCTTCCACAGCTGCAAGTGGGACTTAATTGCTTGTGAGATTTGATTGTTAGAGGTTAGCACAGGCGTAACTTTCTGAAGGACTAGTGGGGATCTAGTCTGGCATCTCGGTCTAACATAATCGGATCTGTTGCTTTAATAATCTGATTTGCAGTCGCATTTCAGTGCTTAGAGAGTAGCTACATGGAGGAGGAGCAGCACTCAGTGAATATTAACCAGCAGCTACTTTGATGTTTAAGTAAAAGTTAGGAGACGGGTTGTTTAAAATAATAAGAGATCATACCACTGAAAAATCTTTTCATAAGACATGCACAGTTCTTTCAGCTAAAATGGCAACAGAGGTGCATCTTTCTTCTTTTTTTGTTTTTGTTTATGAACTTTATTTAAACAAAGTAAGTACAAACAAGTAAAGCAATAGCAACAGTACAATTCTGTTGAAGACATAGAGATAGATTTCAAAATGGAAATACAAAGTAACATTGATAAGGAAAAAAAAAGAATAAGTGAATGACAATGAAACAATAATTAACATGGCAACAAGGGGATTGCTATGTTAGGATTGATGTACATCAGTGGGCAATGCTATTAGTATTTCAGTCAGGTATTTGTATGATTTGATACATTTAAGAGATTTCGAATATTGCATCCTTCTTTTTACCCGATTATAAGGACAGGTCTGGTGTATCCAGCGTAGCCTTGGATATCCCATGATTCATTGCAACTTTAAGCAAGCGTGCTTCTCCATGCTTAGAGGAAAACAGTACTTGCCGCCAAACAGTGGTGAATATTGGAAGTGCAGTTTGATATAAAAAATATTATGTAAATGGTTCTGTCTGAAATAAATGAAAATTGTTTTTAGAATGGTTATTTAGGAAGATATGTGGTGTATAAGTTCTGGTTTATTGAAAAATTATTATCTGTCACTGTGTAAATGGGTCTGGCTCTCATCTAAGGGCAGATTCTAATATATTCACAGGGTGGGTACTATAAATCTGATACGGTACGGCTGTTTTGGCTCCTCAAATATGTTATTAAGACCCCGAACAGCAGTGTGAAGGGATGGACAGTTATTGTCACTGGAATGATTTAAATAATAAAATGCCTAATTCTCATCCCAGAAATAAATTATATTAAAAACATTGATCAAGTTCATTGATTTAGTTCAAGATTGCCTCAGTAATATTCCAGTTCCTAAACTAAAAATACATTTATTGAAGGAATCAATGTAATAGACAAAAAATGCAAAAACATATTTTTGAGAAAAGTGTCAACAAATATCTTCCTAATCCAATTAAAATACTTTTCCTATTAGAGAATCCTCCAAAAATGATATCCGTGCATTGAGAATCAAATATCTTAAATTTGTTATTCCACCTAAATATAAAAGATTAATTTCAACATTCTAAATGACAATTATCCTTCCAACCAATGCAAATACTTCAAATTTAAATTCACCATAGACAAATGTCCTCCATGTGAGCAAGAAGAGGAATGAACTGAACAATTTTTGTTGTTGTTGTAAAACCCAACATTTTTGTCCTCAGTTCATAACTGGCCACTCTCTAAATCCTTAAACATTAATTTTCTCAAGGAAAGATAAAGACATTTAAAAATGAAATAAATATACTTTAAAGAAAATGTATTCCACCAATGCTAAAAGATTGTATGCTTTCTGTCCAAATGTCATTCTTAATTACCCCTTACATCTTATGTTCTTTATCTTTTTCAGTATAGTGATTGTTCCTTGTCAATGTTTAGCTTCCCTTCTCTTCTCTTTTTATAATTTTTTATTGCTATTTTGCACAGTGTGGTTAACTAAATATTTTTGTTGTTGAATATAAGAGATTTTGTGGATATATCTTTTATACTGATATAAAAAACATATTTCAGCGCAGATACGGGGAATGTGGGATTTAGGGGTCAGAGTCAACAAAAAAATAAAAAAAAACATGTTAGAACCAATCAGATAACTACACTTGTAATCTGGGTGGAACCAACACCCGCTGAAGGTTAAAGCTAATTGGCTGCAGCGTCTCTGCCCTTACATGTGATCAGAGCTCAAACCTGTTTCTGTTTTCAGGAAATGAAACTCACACAGTTGCTGTGACTGAGAGGAGAAATGGAGCAGAATCAGCTGGACCAAGAAACCTTCTCCTGTTCAATCTGTCTGGATTTACTAAAGGATCCAGTGGCTATTCCCTGTGGACACAGCTACTGTATGAACTGCATTAATGCACACTGGGATGAAGAGGATCAGAAAGGAAACCACAGCTGCCCTCAGTGCAGAGAGATCTTCACACAGAGGCCTAATTTGAAAAGGAACACC
>NW_015150623.1:1281921-1286468 GCF_000732505.1 Cyprinodon variegatus
ACTCAGTGAGTCTACACACTCATCCAGCATCAATATCCGTCCTCTGAGACACTTTGAGGATGTGACAGCAGCTGTGTCAGAGCTCAGAGATAAACTACAGGACATTCTGAGAGACACATGGACAAACATCTCACTGACAATCACTGAGGTGGATGTTTTACTTTCAGAACCAGAACCAAAGAGCAGAGCTGGGTTTTTGAAATATTTTTGTAAAATCACACTGGATCCAAACACAGCACACACTCAACTGTTGTTATCAGAGGGGAACAGGAAGGTAACAGCAATGAAACAACATCAGTCTTATTCTAGTCATCCAGAGAGATTTACTGACTGGTGGCAGGTTCTGAGTAGAGAGAGTCTAAATAGACGTTGTTACTGGGAGGTGGAGGGGAAAGGAGGAGTTCGTGTAGCCATCGTATACAAAAATATCAGCAGAGCAGGAAATGGAAATGAATGTAAGTTTGGGTGGAACGAAAAATCATGGGCATTAGATGTTTCCCAAGATGGTTACAAATTTGGTCACAACAACATGTGGACCTCCATCTCAGGTCCAGTTACCTCCAGAATAGGAGTGTACCTGGATCACTCAGCAGGTATTCTGTCCTTCCACAGCGTCTCTAAGACCATGACTCTCCTCCATAGAGTCCAGACCACATTCACTCAGCCGCTACATGCTGGACTTTGGGTTTACTGGACTGGAAACTCTGCAGAGATCTGTAAACCAAAATAGATTTTCTGTCCATTTTCACATTGTTGATTTGAGGTTTTGGTTCTTATTTCTCTGCTGTTCTTTCATTTATTATTTATTTTTAACTTTGGTACTCTAACTTTGTTACAGGAGCTGCAAAGTATATCACTTCTGTTTTCTTTCATTCTGATATGACACCGAAATATATCTCCTCATAAAAATCTAAACTTCTCTGGGCTCTTATTATTCTACTTTACTATTTGCATTGATGAATTTGGATATTATAGTTCATTTTTCACTGCAATGCAGAATAAATTATGTTCCTGTTCAAATTCGAAGAGAATGAAATTAATTGAACTTGCTTCAGGTTCCTTTATTCCAAAACAGAAAAGTGAACTAACATCAACTTAAACTGATGCTGTTTTCTTTTAAATCCTTTAGATTTAGATAAAAAATATTTGATGTGCTGTTCTGTTTCTTTGGCTTCAGGATAGAATGCTCACTATTTTGTCTCAAGAAATATTATTACAATTTTGGGGAACTGCATGAAAAAACTCAAACAATAAACCATTTTGGACTAACACTTTAACCAGTTTAATTAAAATTAAAATAGTAATGGCCTTTGTATTGGCCAGCCTGCTGTCCTCATCTCTTTGAAAAGCTTGAAGACATTTAACTCATCCTATAAAAACCGCACTACACCTTCAGTCCAGGAGGTAGCACTATTCCCAGTACCTTTAGATTAATTATTAAAGGTTTATTCCCTTTAAAAACACATTTTTACTTATTTCAACTGATATAGTAGAAAAACAACTTAGAGTTATGTAGTTGATCAATTCTTAGGTTGTACTGGATCTGTAAGAAAATTTTTTATAGTCAATTGCATTTCCTTTTCAAACTGTTGTTTCTGTAAAGCTGAATAATTTATTTTAAGAAAATTGTAAAAACAGATTAGCAGATTAGATATCCACAGAGCAGAAAAGGTTTATATATGTATATGTGTACACTTGTGAACTTCTAGCTGCAAATGTCATGAAAGCTGTACAAAATGATATTTGTTTTGTATACACTCTGTGTATACAAAATGAAAAAATTTGTCTAAGTCTAAGTAGTATTACTTTAAGAGCCCTCTGCTTCCTGGAATCAAAGCCTGATATTCCTCCCATCTCTTCCAACCATCAAACTCTGCTCGAAGCTGGATGGAACCAACTCCTGCTCAGGGTAAATGTTTTTTTTTTGCTGCAGGTTCTCGGCACTGACATGCAATTAGAGAAAAAACCCTGTAGTTGTGTTTCTTGACATATAAAAAGCATATAATGCAATTTTGGGAGACGGTTTGCTCATAAAACCTAAACAAAATTGCATCAATGGTCAAATGTTTAACTATATAAAACTTCTTTATCAGAAGGACAGATACAGTTGAATATTGGGTGAACCTATTCAAATAGATATTTCATTGAACATTGGATTCCACAATTGAGCATAGTGATTCCCCTATTATTTTCATTAATGCTAAATTACTTGTTTCATGGTATAATTATAGGGGTTGGACATTGTGGAAAAGAGAGAAAAAATCATATATGGACTGTTGTAATTCTTTAGAATCGTAAAGTCCACAAAATGTAGTTAAAAGTCTCCAACTGATCCAAAATTCTGCAGTTCTGATGCAAATTAAAAAAAAAAACTTCATATTCCTATTTTAGCTATTCTGCTTCTCTATTCTCCCATCCTGCAACATTTGTTAGTTCAATCTCTGACGTTATGCTCTCTTTGCTTTTTTAAATCATAGTAGCTTTATCTGGTCTGTTCCTGTTTGGCTATGACTTTATCCTGGAGAGAAATATCTGCTGTGCTGCTGCCATCAACACCTCTGGGCTTTTTTCATTTTTTTTTTTTTACTGTGACTGTGCTCTCTTTAATCCTCTGACAAGAAAATTGACATGGTGCTTCTCTACTTAGCTGTCTTTCCTGGACGGAGCCAGCTGTGGAGCTGACCAACTTTTTGTAACTCTGCTTCTTTCTGTATGTCTGCTTCCCTCTCCTTAAACCCCAGTCAGCTTCGACAGATAGCCACTCACTGAGCCTGGTTCTTCTGGAGGTTTCTTTCTGTTCCTCTTCACTGTCGCTGCATGCATGCTTGGTGTGAAGGATTGCTGTTGAATCAATGAATCAATTTATTCAGTTGGTTTTCTTCAGATAGAATACTTTGAACCAATCTGACTATATTGTCTTTGTAAAGTACATTGATATGAAATGTGTTGTGATTTTGCGCTATATACGTTAATCAACTGAATCGAACTGCATACTTATAAATGTAAAAAGAAATAACGCATTATGAGATGTCTAATTGGAAGAGACTGGGAAACAGTGAAAAGCAGATAGTAAGGGTATATCTGGGGTGTGCAGGTGACACAGTGGTTAGTGCGCATGACCCATGTACAGAGGTTTAGTCCTTTACATGGCTGACCCGGGTTTGAATCTGACCTGTGGTCCTTTGCCGCATGTCTCTCCCACTCTTTTATTTTCTCTTTCCTCAATGTGCCACTAGTGCCATAAAAACTCACAGAAAATAATTATTGGGGTATTTAAAACAACACATTCATCATCTTTAATGTAGGTTTGGAGAGCCACCATTGGACCTAACAAGAGATTAGCTTTAAACTATTGTGCAAATTTAATAGGACATGAACAAAACCATTCAATACAATTAGTTGCCCCAAAAATACAATAACAATAAATGTCGGTAGAAATTNGACCAGATATCTTAATAGAAATATAAAAACAGTAATTAGAATTAATATGATGGGATCAATTGTTACACTGACATGGAGCTCATAGAGGTAAAGAATCAGCAGACAAATCACAAAAGAGGCAACCAGACACATTTCAGATGAAATAGATATCATAGTTAGCATGGCTAAATGAAGGAGCTAACGTTTCGGTCTGAGTCGATGCTCACACTAAACCCTGCATCTCTCTGTGAAGTGGAGGAAGAAGTGCACTTAACGGTTTGAATGACCGTTTTTCAAATGTTACAATGTAAAAAAAAAAAATTAAAACTTCAACCTTCCCAGAAGTTTAGTAAAATATGAAATATTTTGATAATTACAACGGACAATAACGTTGTTTTTTAAGCACAGGCTCGCCTTTATTTTCGTCTACTTTACATTATTTACGCAATAAAAAAGTGAAATTTAAAAAAGAACATTGAATAAGAACGTTTAAGACAGAGGATGCATATATACACATTAGAATATACAAAAACACATTTGGGGGGTTATAAGCCTAGCTGGATCCAAATGCAAAATGGAAAAAAAAAGGCTTTTTAAAAGAAAAAAAATAGTATTTTGAAATACTATATATATATATATATATATATATATATATATATATATATATATATATATATATATATATATATATATGTTTTCATTTCTTTCACTCTTTTGAAAGAGGATAAATAACTAAAAATAATTCAAGAAACAATAAAAAATGTGACTACTTCCATTTTATTTCAAATATATAAAAATCAGAAGGAAAAGCATAAACTATCATCAGAATATTCTAGCATATTTAAAATCTGAAATGTTATAACCATAAACATAAGACCACAATACTTTTGAAAAAAATACATACAATCGAGGCAATCTGTAATTTATGTGTTTAGGCTCCTATTTCAAATTTGAGTCTCCTTTTTAAAATTTATTACCAAGTTATATTTAGGTTGGTGTTTTAAATTTAGTTTCTTAAACAACTGGATAAATGGGCCGTTTAATAAACGTAATATTCCATTGAGGGTCACTGTTCCTAAATGTGATGTTTTCCTGTTCAAGGTCCTTATTTATCATCATTGAATAGA
>NW_015150624.1:0-14326 GCF_000732505.1 Cyprinodon variegatus
GGCTTTCATTTTTACAGGGTTATGTTTAATCTTATGGAGCAGGATTTGAACAGCATATTACACTTAGTATAGTGGAGACAATTACATTTCATTATGGTACAATTATAAAAAAGTCACACTGTCTTTCCTGATTTCATAAATATTAAAAGAGTATAGTTTTGTGGTATTCCTGCGTAACACCCACACCTCTCTGATAGTTTCACTTCTCATTAATAGTGAGGAAATGAAAAGCCTAAATATTTTGTAACAGAGATCAAAAACCAAAATCCCCATTAGCCAAATAAAGCAAAAGTCAAACTCTTTCCAAGTTAAAAGGTAAATAAACGCAACTGATATAAAAATATATGTGTCTATTAAAATAAAAACGTGTTGCAGAAAAACTAGTAATGAATGACTGATGATGTAACTTAAATAAGTATTCTACAAAAGACATAACCCTCCCTAATTTTAGTGAGAACTGTACCAGCATTGTGTTTTATAAAATATTAAAATAGAAGAGCAACAGTCAGTGAGATTTCTCCCCAATGACGTCCACTAACTCCACTTACCTTTTCGTCTCATGATCTGCCTACAGGAAATCTTTTCTGAGAGTGAAACTCCTGGCTATAAATTGTTATTCTCACACATTTTCTGCTAAATGAACAGCAGTGAACACAACAGGTGCACTGTACTTAAAGTCTTTATATGTTTAAATAATCTGCCTTAATTTAGTTCAAATACTATATATAGTATATATACAAACAATTTAATTTAAGACTGTTAAATAGGTGAAGAAATCCTTTATGCACACCCTTAAGCTGGCACAGCACTATGTTGAATAAGCTATGCACTGTATTTTAGAATTCCTTCTCCCCTTTTAAGAACAATCAGTATCCTATATCTTGACTGTTGACCGCACTACTTTGCCAGATTTCTGAAAGTTGGCTTGTAAGACAATATTTTGTCCACGACCTTCAGATATGACCCCACTCATCTGGTTAGATTAAGTTAAAGATTATGTCATCTCAAAGCTTTATTTACTTTTTTTTTTTATCTTTTTGCTCAGATTCACTCTGATGCTGAAAAACATAATTACTTCAATCTTCAACTTTAAATAAAAAAACTGCAGATACCGTTTGCCATAAATATAAAAACATTAAGGCTTAAATTTAGTTAAAAGACCTTAAGGCTCATTTTCACCATTCAGTCTACTTATGTTCAACATTCAGCTGCTTTGGTGGGATTTTCCTCACAGTATGTTCATTAGCAGCTTTTTGCTAAGGTCATACGTATAGTCATGTTACAAAGGTTTAAAAGTATGACAGTATTTAAAGGTATTATTTCAACTGTTGCGTTAATCAGCTGCCACATATGAATCAAGATGCTATGACCGAAAAATTTGATTGACAGATGACGTTAATATATGATTGGCCGAATTTAGGTGTACAGGCTGATGTTTAACTAACTGACCTGCATAAGATCACAAAAAAACACAACACAGATTTTAAGACAGGATTTCTTTTTAAATAGAAATTTTCAAAATTTTGGTCTGATAAAGAGTAAATTTATATACATGTTTAAGCCAGAATGATTTGACATTTAAATATGACTTCCCTACGACTTTACTGATAATTGTCAGGATTTTGTTGAGGTTTGTGGACCCAAACGCAGAGGCAGGGAGGCAGAGGTGAGTTTCTTGTGGATTTAATGAAGAGTTAACAAACAACTGAGGCAGGAATCAAAAAATCTAATATGAAAACAAAGTCAAACAAACCAGAAACCAAGGAGACATCTGGGGGAAAACAATCACGAGGAGGAAGACTCAGAGAGACGGAGTTGGAGGAAGTTAGACGAGGAACCAGCGCTGAAGAACTGCACAGAGTGAGTATTTATGGGAGATTGAAACAAAGAGCGGTCTACGGAGCAGATTGGGAGCAGGTGTGAACAGAGCAGAACAAGAAAGGAGCTAGGGAAAAAGGTAAACACAAGAGGGCAGCAGAGAACCTGGAAACTGAAAATAACCAGAAAACAGAACAAAATAAGAATCAAACCACTAAAACTAGAAAACATGGAGCAAAGTCAAACTGAATACTCAAAATAAAACATAACAGAACCAGAACTGTGACAGGAACTAAAAAATAACCAGAAAACACAACAAAATAATAATAAAACCACTAAAACTAGAAAACATAGAGCAAAGCAAAACTGAATACTCAAAAGAAAACATAACAGAACCAAGACTGTGAGAGTAGTTCAGACATTTTATAAAATAGGACACTGGTTTTGATTTATTTGTAGATACCTGAGGCAAGCCATACTTTAATTATGAGAAATTTGTTTGTTATTTTTCTAGCAATTAATTCAGATTACTGTCAAGTAAAAATAACTTACAAATCTCAAGTTGGCTCAACTTTGATCCATAAAATTATGCATTTGTTGACTCAGCAGCACAGTAGAAATAATTCTTAGTAGTCATAATTTAGTAAATATTACATCTAATGTAGGTTATTAAGTAAATACCACTTGATTATCTTCATTGCTTTACTCATGTATTAGAACGAATAAAAAGCAATTATTAAAAGTTACTTAAAAGTTCCCTGTGCCTATTTTTTGCATGCATTTTTAAAGTAATGCTAACTAATTGTATTTTATAGTGTAATTTATATTCTGTTAGATCATACTGCTGGAATCAAACAGATGTTGTGACCTGCCATATTTAAATGCTATTCTGAAACAGATTTATTGTTTCATAAATATTATACATATATTTTCCGTCATATTAATGCATTAATGAGTGTGAAGTTAAATCGTCCAATCATTGCCAGCTCGTGCTGCCCCACCACATCCATCGCTCGCGCACGCGCCAGCTGGGTTTGCACAACCACGCGGTCCCGCTCGTAGGACAGGTCACAGCTGAGCCGATGAGATCATGGAGGCTGAGGTCGGACGGGATACGGCCAACAGGACTGCTCGGTGATGGAGAGCTGCCTGTCCGGTAAGATGGAGCCGTGCGTTCAGTGCGCTCCTGGACTTCTTTTTGTTTTTAAAGGTGGGACCGTTAATACGATGCTTTAATAGAAAAATTGAATTGAATGCGGTCAGTTTGCTTGACAGATTATTTCTTATGTAAGATAGAAGCTCGGACTCGTGCGGCCACATATCTGTGCAACAATCTAATCCTTTATGCCGGGGTCGTAGTAGAATGATTGTGGCGTCTGTGTCGGTGTTTGTCAAAGGCAGGGTCACTGCTCCACTTATATGCGCTTCTTGTTCATTTATGCAGCTTTAAACTGCGTTAAACTGCTCATTAAAACTCATTGGTGATAATAATATTCAAAGGAAATTGTCATTCCTTTAAACTCTGTTTTTGCAGTGAGCGCGCTGACTCTCCGCAGCAACAGCTGGTTGTCTCCTAACTCAGCTGCAGGCACTTGTGAACTGATTTAATAAGATTTAAAATTCACCACTTTTGTGGTCGTATTTTTCCCGTTTGGAGATGTTATATATATATATATATATATATATATCTATATATATAGCCTCACAGCTGCATAAACCTATCTAATCACCATATGAACGATACACGTCTAAAATCTCCATTTTAGTATGTTTGGTAAAGTAATAGAGCTACAGGAATGAGCTCTAAACTATAGGTGCTTCTCTCTTTTTTTTTATAATTCATATTTAAATTTTATTTCTGCATTGTCTGACAATGAAATCTGCACTCTTGCTGTCTAAAGGCCCACCTTAAGGTTGCTGGTTCCATTGTATGCAGGACACTCTGTCTATTGTCCCAGGCCATAATAAATAAGGGATTGACTGGCAGGTTATGATTGACAGGCAGAGCAAACCAGTCTCTCAGTTGCATCCTGTTCAGGGATTCCCAGCACCCAATCCTCTTAGATCAGAGGAGGGATTATGAATTGGATTTGCCTCTGCTTTATAGTCAGTTCTCAATGTCTGCTCTCCCAACAAACTGGGTTAGCTTTCTTTAAATGCCCCTAGGCTATTTTTTTTTCTGTTGTTAGAATTATCTGGCTTTTTAAAGCATCAAACCCAACAAGCCTCTATGTTACCACCAAATATTATACCGACACAGACAGTGATAAGATATTTTTATTGTATGCGGATTTAATCAAATAGGAACACACTTGGCCTAAATCCTATTTTATGTCTCCTGCATTTAGCTAATGCCAGAATATAACTCCATTTAAAGTTTGACTTTGAATTTGCAATTGGCCCAGAGGGATGGGAGCTAATGGAAAGTGGTCCTTCAATTCTCTTTGCAGTCTCCGGAGGCCATAGCATTGTGCACAATATTATCTCTTTTGGTCAGACTTCTGCTGACACAAAAGTCCAGGTCCTCTTCAATAATCTCACTTATTGCTTTCTGTGTTGCTAAAATAGTCAAACACATACACATCCATTCTGTTTTTTGCTATTGGACATTGAGCCGGGGATACATATGCAATAAGGTAGCATTTAAGAGTAGTTTATTGTTTTCTGTATTCTGCCTCTGATTTTGATATTCTGTTCCCCCAGCTTGTATATATTGGGAATAGAGAGTCTAATGAGGTACTACGCTTGAGGTTGTCAAGTAGAATGGACAACTTTAATCCTCTTTTTAAATGAATTATTGAAGCATAAGCTGAAAATTGATATTGATATGTTAGTTTTATCATTTTTAATCTCCTATTTTCTTCGCATTTCTCTGTATGTCTGTATTGTCTGTATGTCTGTCTTGCGTTTTGCTGCCTAGAATTCACGATGTCCTACAGTATAGCTGAAAATACAAGACATCCTGCCAATGTTTCTAGGAGCCCCACTGCCAACAGTCTCCACTTCTTTCTTCGAAGAAGACTAAATCCAGCTCAGTCTCTACACAGTCGGATATGGACTAGTGAAAAGTTTTGGCCATTAAGTGCTCTTTATTATTCCTGTTGCTTGTTCTTATTCCATCAACTATTTCCTTCCAGATTTTATATTTTACAATAAAATTATGCCTTTAAACATAAGAGCCAAGCCCTCACACAGCAAGCTGACTGCTGCTGCAAAGAGTAGTGGGCACAACGATGGCAGCACATCTCAATCACGCTTTCAGAGGTCTGCAAAACAAGGAAAAGGCAAACAGGCTGTCACATCAGGTCCTGGGTACCGCTCAGGACTTGAGCCTGGCTCTGTGTCAAGCGGTGGGCCTCCACCGGCAGCTAAACTGACCGGGGCACAAGGTGCAGCTTCAAAGCCGGGTTCGAGAATCAAAATCAGTACATCAGCAGCAGAAAAAGGCTCAGCTCGTGGTTCAGCAACAGCTCCGGGGGGTAAAACCCTGTCCATGGAGAACATCCAGTCCCTAAGTGCTGCATATGCCACTTCTGGAACCATGTATCCCAGTGAGCGGGAGTCCTTGGAACCTTCCGGTGGGTACCCAAAAGGCACCATGACGTTAGGCCGGAGTACCAAACGCTCATCTTACAGCAGTCGCACAATAGGTAGTGGAAGCACCCCAAACATCACAGCCTCTGGTATGCATCACATATCAGACTCATGTGGAGACCAAACTGTAGTTTGCACAGGAACTTCCAGTTTGCGCCGGCAGTCAGGAAGATGCACCCAAACAGTGGATTCAGCTGATCGAGGAGATGCTTCCACTTACGATCTCCAGGCTATGCTGAGGGATCTGCAGAGGGAAAATGAAAGTCTCCGGAGAGAATTGGACGGAGGAAGGGATGGAAAGACAGGCTATGGCACGAATAGTGTTAATTTCTGGAGCCCGGATGTTAAGAGAGACAAGGGGAGTAGGCGTGAAGAGGGAGTAAGGACACCAGCTCTGAGGGAGCCATGCAGGGTGAACCAAGAAGATATACAGGTGAGAAAGTAAACAACCACAGTACCTTGAAGAAGTACTGATCCATCTTTAACTTTTACACATTTTGTCACATTACAACTTTAAACTTCAATGTGTTTTATTGGGATTGTTGGTTTTAAATCAACATGTAATACATCATTTTGCCTTCCTAAGTTAAATATTACACACAATCAGTGGCTTGTTACAGAATATAATGAAACAAACAGCATCATGGAGACCATAGAAACATAACACAATTTGGGAATTAATCTTTGAACATTTCATTGAGCACCTTTCAATGTATCATATAAAAATAAAATGATTATGGCAGAACTATAGACCTACCAAGATATTGCAATCCATATAAAATAACAGACTGGAAAAGGAGATAAGTGGACATTAATAAGACAACGTGCTAAAATATAATTCTGGAGAAGTAATAGAAATCCAATACTTAGGACAGAGAATCTGTCAAACAAGACAGGCGTTAGCTGAGTAGCTTACATAGGTACCCTTTATGGAAGAAAGGCAGGAATAAAGCCAATACTGTAGACATAGAAAGATTAAGGAGTGGCCCTGCTCTGATCAGACAAAAACCCAACATTTTATTTAGAAACACACATGTTGAGGACATAATGCTGTTTGGGATGATTTTTTTTTTGGAAGCAATTGATGGAAAATGAATGGAGCTCAATTGAGGGTTGCCTTTAAAGATATTTGATGTTTCTCAATACCTAAAGCTGCAGCACGGTTTAACCTTACAACAAGACCCTCAACATTATTAGAAGGATAAGGAATGGAGGGGGAAGGATCAAAACATAAATGTATTTACACAGCAAAAAAACAAAACATGAACACGTGTGAAATGGTCAAAAACTAATCTGAATTATTAGAGAAATACCAATTGGGATTTTCTTTGCCAATATTTTCTGGAGTTCTGCTTTTGTGTACAAATTATTCCTCATAAAATCAAATTTTGTCCTCCAAGTCCTTTTACAGGCAAATTAGTTTGGAGTCTTAAAGAAAATAGAGGAATTGAATAATTATCCCAATGAATCTAATAAAGCCGATGGAAGTAACTTTGCATAAAATGCATACATTTTGACAGAAGTGTTAGCTTATTTTTTAGATATTGTTTGGTATAGCTAAATACAGTTCTATATATTATAAAAGTTATGTGTTAAAAAAAAATCACTTCATCATCCAACACACCACTGTGGGCCCCTTAGTGTTGGTCTGACCCAAAATATTCTAAACATGTAACATTAAACATGTACGATTGTGATTGTAATCTGACAGAATGTGAAAAGGTTTCTTTAGTGAATTAATTCATGAGTCAAACGTTTTGTGTTCATCTCAGAAAAATCCTTCCTCTGTCAACATTCTATTCGTTCTCATCTTCAAGGTTACACTGAAAAAGCTTTGGTGTTGTTCAGATGTAACGTTTGCCATCCTGCCTTCATGTGTTTCCATGGGAACTTGCTCCTAATGGCATCCAATCAAGATGTTCTTATTGGGCTCACAGCTTTTGCTGAGGCGAGGGTGACCAGGCTGTCCTGTGCTGTCTCTCCCCCGGAGTCTGAGGTGTCATCCATCTGTCTGCCACACCCAGTGCTTGGCCGCTGTCTAGTGTCTCTTCTTTGTTTATCCTCTCTCTCTGTTTTTTATATTTTTGCCCTTCCATTTATCTCTTTATCAGACATTTTACATCTTGGTGTGTCAGTGTTTGCCTGTGGCTATTTTCAAAGGATATTCTATATGCTAATGTTATTCAGACAAAAAAAAGTTTATTTAGGGCTCACAAAGTACACAGGCTGGGTTTTTGTTGCCCTATATTTGCAAAAAAAAAATAAAAAAAAATGCTGTTTTATCCAAGGAGACTCTGTGTTTGCATTTATAAGTTTTAAATTTCACTTACCGGTAGTCATAAAGGTGCGTGGATTTAGTGATTGTACACAGATTCGCAACACACAAATTCAGCGATTTCTAAAAGGAGAAGAGGATTGGTTAGAAACCAATGCATGCAGCAGGGTGTTGCTTTCAAATAGATGTTTATAAAAAGTGCTGCTTAACAGTTTTAGGCTTCTCCAGAAATATGTTGAGTTGACATGTCCTTGATTGCACCCTTGCATTTAAATTAGCTCAATCTGTTTAGACCATGTGAAAAAGGTCATTTACAACTACAGTATCTCATACAATATAAATCCATTCAGTCAGTTTGATTTTCCAACTGATTTATAGTTTGCTGTTTTACTTTAATTTATGTAGTTTGCAGTGGCAGCATTGAAAGAAATGTTAAAAGCAAACTGTGCTCATTATATTTAACATTTAACCACCTCTTGCTTTCTATCTCTGCTATTGTCTGTCTTTCATACACACCCGCCAACAGCTGCTCAATTTTCTTCCCAATATTGATTAGACTGCTCATTAAAGAGCAGCCATGTGAACCTGTTTCCTCAGGTCTAAACTGACATTCTACCAGCGTTTCCAACTCTAAAAAGAAAGGTCACCTCTATCGTCTCCCTTACCTCCAATTTAGTTTATCGTTTTCTTTCCAATTTTTCTTTTCCATTTCTCACCGGGCTCATTTGTTTTAAATTTCCTATCTTTTTGTTAGTCTCTGGTGAGTCAGATCAGATTATTACAGTTCAATCTAAGGAATGTCACCTTTTTTCTTTATCTGCTTTTCTTTGACCTTCATCCATCTGACCATTTTTGTTTGTTTGGTGTGCATGTTGGTTTGATGTGTGCATGTGTATGTGTTCACATAAGTATTTTTGTACTTGTGGTACAGTCTAAGTTGTGTGTGCTTTTGAGGAGGACTGTCCTCCCACTCTAATTTAATATTCAGCGCGAGATGTTGCATTGATTATCCATAAACTCCCTCGCTCTTCCACATCTCCACTCTGTCCTTGGCACTCCCCACCTTCTGGACAGGAGCAGAGAAATTAGAGAGTTAGCATGAAAAGCAAGTAAAGGCTCCCCACAAATAATTACTATCAGGGGCAGTATATTAGAGTTTTATTCTAATCAGTTAAAAATAAATAGTTAATTGCTCAAATGAAACTAATTACAGATGTCTGTTGTGATGGCCGTTTAAAAAATAAACATCAGATGGGTCTGAAAATTTACATGATCTGAAACATATGCAGATTCCATACAATTTGTGTTATTTTTGCCACTCGTTAATAGTTCAGATCACTAAAAGAAGTTGTCAATAAAATGAGGATATTAATGAGGATTTCATGTATCAAGCAAAAAAAAAAGTCCTTTTCCTCTGAAAGCACTGGAGTTTAAAGCCCCAGGGTTAGTTTTACCCAAGTCAAAGGGATACTGGGGAATTTGTCAGCCTGCTGTTTTCATTACTCTAAAACATTAATTTAACCCTTTAAAGCCAAATGTATCATATTTGGTCAATGAGTTTTTGAGACATTTGTATCATAAGTGGGATATTTTTTTGAAAACCCTGACTTACACAATCAGACATATGTAGTGAACAGATTATCTTTAGAGATTAAACAGAAATGCCGAATTTATAAATACATTGATGAAAATAGGTGATCTAATTTAAGTTTTACAAAAAATTATGTTTTTTTTTCTTCTTTCGTTTGTGCAAAAATTCAATGAAAAGATTTTTTAATGTATTATTTCATGGTCCAGGCTTTAAAAATGGATAGAGTAGCCTTGTTCTCTCAGTGCACACTCATACTTGAAAAGTTTTTTGGACCTTTTTTTAAAAAATCTTAAATAGAGTTGTCATTGGTATCTGATTAGCTGGATGCCGGTCGCTTCTTAGTATCCACAAAATCATGTGGAACATTATGCTTCACTTAGACCCGTTTAACTTGGACTCGCTTGATGTCACATCTGCAGAAACAGAGCAGGAACTTCCGACCCAAAGTACATTCAGGGAAAATAGGCTACAGTCTTATAGATGCATTAGCATTGAACTACGTAGGTGTCAGTCTGCTCAGTAAACATTGTTTTGGTCATAAAGGGTCTAATATTTTGTAAAGATATTTTCAGTAAAAACAAAATGTCTCTTTAAGGTTAACTGGACTCTACAAGCAGAAAAATTATTAGATAATAATTTTACATTTTTTAATTTTTTTTATTAATATGCATTTGACTAGAATTTTTGCTTTATAACTGCGTGATTCATTTACAGTTACTACTATAAACCAATTAACACAATTATTTGTATTTTATTATAACACTAAAAACTAAATCTCTTATCAGATACCAACAGTGGGCAGCACAGTGGCACCCTTTGTAGTACAGTTGCCTTGCAGCGAGAGGTTCTCTCCAAATGAACATAATGTAAATTAGGAGGAGAAAGGGGAGAAGTTTACACTGAAGCAGGATGAAACAGTGATAAACTAAGTGTAAATTGGGGATTAACCTATGGATATGAACATAGATCATGCTAGAACTGGGAAAAACACCAGTAACACAAATGTAGCACATGGTTAAGGTTTCCATTACACAAACAAAAACATACACAGATGTCTGCATTCGCATGTGTTACACACAGGGTGTAGTGATACTTTATTTGTTTGGCCGCACTTATACATCCTGTTACACAAAGCATTGTGGGATTCCTTACAGCTCTATAGAGCCTCTTAGGGACATTGCATGCTCCCTGCTGAACTGATAGTATAGCCTAGAAGAACAAGAAGAAGAAGAAACCTATGACCTTTTTTTTTCCTGCCAGCTATTTTTTGGACAGCAGTATCATGTGACTGCTGATGCACACCCATTAAGCTAAACATTCCTTATCAGTTTCATGTATTAAGATTTAGCCCCAGGCTTTTGAGGGGCAAAATGGCCAAAAGAATTACTTTCCAAAACCAAATAACTTTCTGCTACTTTGACAGCAAAAACTACTGGTACTGATTCTCCTAAGCTTCTGTGGAGATATTTGGTCCAATCTGCTTTGCACAATTATTTGAATTTGGTCATAATGGAGGGATTTCATGGCTTCTTTGAGGTCATGCCACTGCATCTCAATTGGATTTAAATCTACTGCAAAGTAAATTTATACAAAATACAGCTTGTGTTGGATTGTTGTTCTTCTGCATTATCTAAAGGCATTTAAGCTTAAGGTAAAAAAATATCCAGACCTTTCTACTTTGGGATCTTTAGAATCGATAGATTCCACGGCACTCCCTCCATCATGTTTAACCATGGTACAATATTTAGGGATGAATTATTTATGTATTCTAAAGCAATATTTTTCCTTTGTTTGAATATTTGAATATGTGACTTCTCTTTTTTAAATAATACAGTTATTTAACAATTCACATTCATTTTCATCTTCAAATGTCCATCCTTTTTTTTTTTTTTTTTCAAAATTCACTTGATCAATTGCACTTCCAAGGTTGTGCAGAATAATCTATGCATGTTAAGCAAATCTATTTACTCGACCTTTATTTAAGCAGATAAAGCCTCGGTGCGATTGGAATCTCTTTTCCAAGAGGGAACTGGCAAGACACAGCAGATAAACTGAAATTATTTTCTGGATTAAAACATGGGCTAGACAATTGATACTGCCCAATTGCAAGGGAATCTTCTGAGTTACCACATGGTTGTTTCTGCAATAACAATAATTATTGCTTCTGGCAATCTTTGTGAAAGCATTACATAATATTCCCAGGTGTTAGGTGGTTTTTTTAAGATTCACTTAAACCAAAACAAACAAAAAAAGATCCAATAAAACCAACAGAAACATACATATTTTTATGCAGCACCTTTCAAGAAAAAAAAAGACAAGTTTCTTTATATAAAAGACCTTAGAGACATAAAAATATTATATATTATTATTAAGGAGGGTACAGAAGGGTGCTATCTAAAATGGCATTCTATAAAAAAAAGTCTTAACCTTCTTCTTAAATTATAACATTGGATGCCCAAAGTAACTCTGTTTTCTATTTTTCTAGTTATTTGTGTATAACTAGAAGTAGCAGTAGAAAGAGCAGAAATTCACTAAATGAGAACTGAATGACACACAGCTGCCACAGAAAGTTATAAATCTTCTCATAAGGGAGTTTTTAAAACGTGTGTGGATGACCTTTGATATCTTTCTCTTCAACTTTTAAGTTTGATATTATTAAACTTTCATTTTCAGCTTCATGACATTTAGAAATCTTTAGAAATCTTCTATAACTTGACTTGCTGTTTATAATCACTGGAAGTTAACTAGACATGTCCCATTTTCACTCTCTCTTTGGAATGGAAAACAAAAGTATGGCATAGATATCCAGGTTTGTATAGTGTTATACATTTAACTAGTGTTTTATTTTCTAATTAAAAGAAGATCATTATTGTCAATAATATTTTGAAATTAGCCATTTCTTATTTCGTAAGAGTACCCATTTTTTGGGTGCAGCTCCAATTTCTTTGATTTATCAATTGACTTCAGTTTCTTTCAAACAATGCTTTATGTCCATTAATTTTCATGCAAAAAGACATCTTTTTCATATTATATAGACTTAATTCAACTTTAAACTGATTTTCCACCCTTTAATGTTTCTTTATCAACAAACAAACCTTTCCTACATTATCTGTCACCTTCTGCATGTGTTTCTAAGATACATCCCGCCCTCTTGTGGTGTTGTTTTGTAACTACCACCCAGCAACTTTGAAAAAGTCAAGATGACTTAGACCCCATTTATCTGTGTTTGTTTTATCACATTCTACTACAGCTGGGAGATATGAGAAGAAACAAGGTCTGTCTCATCTTCTTTTTTTATGTGACTCTTGCTTTTTTTGTACATAAGTGTATTTATGCGTCATGCTCTATTTTGGCTGTAGCTGGTTTGTATAACTACCGAAATAACCTGACTTTTTGTTTGTAGCAGCTTCCCTTGACAGTGCAGGAGCTACAGGAGGAGCTGAGAGCTCACAGAGAAACAAACAGTCGTCTGCGGCAACAACAGCAGCAGGGCAACTCCTACCGAGAACACCATATGGACCAGGAGCTCAGAGGGGCGATCAGCCCTGGACACAGTCCCAGACAAAGTCCTGTAAACCTGCACAGTCCCAGAGCAAAGAACAGTCCCAAAGCCAGCCCGTCTAACACCTACAATCCAAGGCAACAAGAGGCTGACATCATCATTCACAGTCCTGGCTATGGGTGTAACACATTGACAGCCACACAGAGACTTAGCCCAGCCAACACCCTTCAGCCTGGCCAGAGGTATAGTCCAAACCAGTCTCTCTACAGCCCCAGTCAAGGCCCAGGAGTAGTGCCCAGCTCTAGCCCCTGTCGTCCCTGTAGCCCCTGTCAGGTGCCCGGGTGTGATGGCTTTTCCTCACCTCCTCCTCAGGATTCAACAGAGGAAAACTTCTTCCGACTGCAGTCAGAACATGAGCGTCAAGCCAGCGAGCTGTCTCTGCTGAGGAAGACTATGGAGGAGATGGAGATGAGGATCAACTCCCAGAAGCAGACACTGGGGGCACGAGATGAGAGTATTCAGAGGCTGCTGGAGATGCTTCAGGGTCAAGGACATGGAGAACGGGCACATCGGACAGGCATAATTGCCATGGCAGCGAAGGAGGCTGATGCCCACTTGGAGAGCATGCATTTGAGAGAGGTGTGTAAGTCTTTCTTATAGTTTGAATGGTAGTCATTAAAATCATCAGATTTCCTTTGGAGGTTTAAGCTTAATTATTGGCTTGTTATTCTTTTAGGATAGATTAATGAATTCATGGATTTGGAAGTTTTTAAGGATGTTCAAACCATGTGGTTTTATACAAGATGTACAGTTATTGTACTGAGAAATACAATTTTCCCCTTACAAATTTCTTCTTTTTGCTTTGCTGCCACGTTCATTTATTTATTTTTGTTATTTATTTTTATTTTATTTGTATTCATTTTTATTCCTAATCCACCTTTTCCTCCTTGTTTGCACCATATTTAAGTACTAACCCAATATGTGACCAGGGAATTTCTCCGCTGTGAGATCAATAAAGCTCATCTAATCTAATCTAATCTTACATGTTTCAAACCAGGTTTGCTACGATCATCAAAGAAATTACCAAAATTCAGTTTTTCAAATGTTTTATTTTTAATTAGTTATAAAAACATGGTGTATTAACAACCTGCCACTTTATGAATATGCCATTTTGGGGGAATGATGCATCATTAGCTGTAATGCACATTTTTTTCAAAATTTCTTTACAGTGTCCTGTCTGGGTATGGAGCAATAAGAATAATTGTCTTGATGCCAAAAAAGAGCCTAACAGATGTTGCTTTCAGAAGTGGAGCAGTATGGCTATCGCCAAGTGTTCCGCTGGTTTTATGCATATGAATTGCTTTATAATGATTATTTGTGTGTGTGTGTGTGTATGTGTGTATATATATATATATATATATATATATATATATATATATATATATATATATTTGTATATTAGGGATGCACGATATTGGGATTTTGGCTGATATCCGATATGCCGATATTTTAAAACTCATGTAGCCGATAACCGATATCGATACCG
>NW_015150624.1:14375-90046 GCF_000732505.1 Cyprinodon variegatus
TTTCCCTCGTCTTTAGCAGTTTTTAAGTCACTAAAAAAGAAGTATTTGAGGAACAAGAAGAAGAAGTAGTATTTTTTTTTTTTTAGACTTTAGAAACTCAGAAGCTGATCAAATATCGGGTTAAATATCGGTGGGGTGGCTGATGTCCGATGTTCAGTTTTAAGGCCGATACAGGCCGATACCGATAGGGGGCCGATTATATCGTGCATCCCTAATGTATATGTATATGTATGTATGTATATGTGTGTGTGAGTGTATAACAGGAAAAAGGAGAAAAGATGAAAGAAAGAGTAGATAAAAGGGAGACGATAATAAAACGTCTCCTGTCTGCTTTTTCACCTGCAAAGAGAGACGTAAAAAGAACAGCACAACCAATGAATATAGTATAAGAGATACAGTAAAGAGGCACCTTGATACTATCGCTGAATTATAAATAGTATTATCTCATCTGACATGTATGCTGTGGTAGCTGAAGATAAGAATATGGGCTTTCTCGAATGAGCATTTTAGTTAGGGTTTTAGAGCTGTGAAGAATTTTTGAACTTGGATGTTTAGGGTCAAGCCACAGCAATTTAATTAGAGTTAAGTCTCGATTTTGAACAGGTAATTCCAAAACTATTATTTCCGTTCCACTAATCATTCAAAAGTCGACTTTGGTTTACTTTGGATCATGCTGGGTAACCCAAGTGTGATTCAGTCTAAGGTCAGAAACTTACGGTCAGTGATTGTTCTTAGGAATTCTTTTGGTTAAGAGAAGAATGCATGGTTCAATCGTTTAAGGCACGCCATGCAGGTCCTGAAGCAATAGAGTAGCCCTTGGTTCAATCGTTGCTAACTGTCACAATGATTTTATGTTTCTGAAAATTTTCAGATTTACACAAGATTTGCTTCTAAAATGTTTCACTTTTGTCTAATACGTAAACAAAATATCTCACCAGAAGTCATGGGACAATCAAGATGGTTTTTCAGGTATTAAAGATTTTTTTTTATATTATTGAATTTCTTTGAAGGTCTGCAGCATGTAAAAACGAGAGCATCAATGTTTTCATGCAATATTGTAGCTAACCAGACATCCGCATCCTCTGTATTCTAATTCCAACACAGATTTTTGTGGTGAAAAATTTAACTTTTGGCTTTTATTGTTGAATTGATACACATACATTTTTTCTATTTTATTCTGCTGTTTGTCAGTTTTAATACTTGGCTTTGAGAATGTGGACTTTTGTGTGCACCTGTTTTTTGTATGTATTTTGTGAGATGGTAAGAGCAGAAAGCAGCTCAGCAGGTCTTATCAATGGACCAGATTAACATACAGTGAGCTCTAAGCTTCTTTTCAGCCATGCACTTTTACAATCTAGTCGTTTGTAGCGGTGTGTGTGTGTGTACTAGATTTTGCTATCTATTAAGGACCATTTGTGGTATATTTACTAACCTTTTGAGGACCCAAAGCCCTCTGGGGACTAAAGGCTGGTCTTAATGTGGCATGTGGCAGACTCCAATTTTTAATGCTAGAGTGAAGGGCTGCAACTAACAATTAGTTAGCAAATCGATTAATCTGTTGATTATTTTTTTGATTTATAATCGGATTGCCCAAAATTCCTTAAAGAAAACTTTTTACAAAGATAAACCAGGTGGAACTCAAACTTTTCCACTTGAGTTCTGGATAGAGCATTTTGAAAGACATTTCTTTTTTTTTTATCTTAAAAGCAAAAAATTATATACCGTATATATTTTTTACAATTTAGGTATATTTTCTACTCTAAATGGGTTGCTCCTTCAACTTCTTGCATGTTTTACAGTCTCTAGACTCCAGTTAACAATTAAGCAATTACTAAATTAGTTGATAATTATTTCAATAATCGAATAATCATGATTTATACGATTAAGTTTTTCAGCCTAGAGTCAGTTTAGAGGTCTGGGATGAATTAATTTTAGGTTAAGTTTGGGATTAGAAATATACAGGAAATGGTTGAGGTTAGAGTAAACGTCAGGGTTAGGCATAGATTCAGTAACTATAATGAACGTAAGTCAATGTAAAGTCCCAGTATGAATAGAAATACAAACATATTTGTGTGTATTCTTGGTTGTGATACATTATGGCGCCCATTCTTTGGAAGAATAGCACATTGTGGGGACCGACTGCTCCTTGTGAGGCCCGATGCCTGAATCCCACAAGGGGATTTGCTGGTTTAGGGTTAGGTTTGAACCTGTATTGGTTAGGCTCTACAAATGGGCTGGAAATGATTGGAAGTAAATGGAAAGGCCTCAGACAGATAGAGAAAGGTATTATGTGTGTGTGTACATGTGTTTAACTGTGTGAGAGTGCCGTGTGTATATATAGCTGATGATCATCTGCCAGTTGTGGGCGGCCAGCTTTGCATTTGGCATTTCACTGCTCATGACGTGAGGAGCTTGTTGTGCGCTGAAAGAAATGATTATTAAATAAATTTGGATTAAGTTGAAGCATATCAAATTATATCCAAATGTTAATCTTCTTTTCTTGATCTGGCATTATCAGAATCCATGGCTGCAGGAAATGGTTTTTCTGCACAGGTGTGTCTGTATCCTCTGCTGTGAGGGTTCGCAGTAGACTGCTCTGTAGCTCCTCACTCCTGCCTTATCTATTTTTAACTTCTAAATCTTCTTAGCCCTTAATTTCACTGTGTGTGTGTGTGTGTGCTCCATGTCTGTGTATGTCTCTGACGCTGTCAGAGTCTCCCTGTCTGTGTCCAGTCAGAATAAAGGCATGTGTGTATTTGTGTGTGTGTGCACATCTGGATCCTTTTGACTGAGCAATTCACACAAGAGAAAACCCTCTAAGGGTTGTTGATGTTGATGGGATATCCACCCATGTTGGGAGTTTGGCCACCAAGGCGATTCTGGGTAGGCTGGTTCATGCTAACTGTACTAATGTAGATGTTGTGTGGGTGGGTGGGTGTGTGCGTGTGGGTGTGTATCAGTTTGTCATGTGTGGGTCCCAGCCATGATTTGCACATAAGAAGAGAGTACCTGTTCACACACTCTTTTAGCCATGTTATTTTTAACCATTTGACAGCCTAAGATAGGCTATGTACGCTACGGGGGAAGGGCAACCAGGTCTGAGCGGTCTGTCAGAGGGAGAGGGAGAGTTAGAAAGGTTCTGTTTTTCTAAACTAGAAAAACAGGCAGTGTTTATCTGAATATTAATGTATGATTAATGAGGAAAAACACTCTGACCTCCCTGATTGAAAAGAGAGGGAATGTTGTTCTTTCAGCTTCTTTTTTTTTTTTTTTTTACTTCTCATGAAAGATGGGGGTGATAGAGTGTCTGTTGGAGCATGTATATACTTAAAGTCATGCAATTAAACTATATATGACTCTTTAAACTTTAGCACTCAGGAGTGAAAACTTTCAGACTTTATAGTTCTTTAAAGTTTGTTTTAATGTTTCAAAGGACTTCTTTGAGAGATTGCCAAGAGGTTTGGAGGTTTGATTCCTTTGAAAATCTTTTGATGCATCAATTGTTGAAAGGTCGGTCTGTTTGAGAGGTTTCTGTAAAGAACAAGAAGCAGCTAACACCTGTGGCTGACTGTTTCACTTCCTGGCTACTCTTGCTCAAGTCAAATTGAATGGAACCCTTGAATTCAGCATTTTGGGAGCAAACGGAGGCATAGTTTTTTTATTTATTTATTATAATTTATCATTATAAAAGACTCACCTTTTGCTCACTTTTTAAATAACATCTGTTACAGTAATGGCAAGAATATATGCCTCAGTTTTCTGTATTAGGTAAATTTTGTTGACAGAGTGACATGAAAAATCAACAATCTTTCATTTTGGTGAATATTTTACTGAAGGAGGAATTTAGATCCAGAATGTGTGATAATCCCTGGTCTTTATATTCTGATTTTTATACTGTCCAAAACAAACATATCCTGTTTAGCTCTTAAATCACTTGAAGCAACCATTTGTGCTGATATGTTCTGTAGATGTGAAGTCCCTTTGAAAACCTTTTTTGCCTCTTGTAATTTTTCCAAGAGATTTTATTGAGAGTTTTTGTGACAGCCCAAAACATAATTGTCTATAAATGGGAAGTGGAAGAAAAAAAAAAAGATTTTAAATCTTAGATCAGATGGACAGTTTTGTGAGCAGCAATGCTTTTTAACTGTGGTTGAACTTTTAGTCAGTCATGGCCTGCATCTGTTTCCAGGATCACTCCATCCATATTTTTATGAACTCAGACCAGCGTCCCCATGATAAGATGTTGCCAGCACAGTGTTTTAACGAGGGGTTCAGTGATATGCAGTGCTCATTTTAACTGTGCTTAGTGTTAAACTTTTGCTCCTATCTGACCAGAATCTCTCCTCCACTTGTTTGTTTGTGTCAAACTTTTATTAAACCTTTTTATTTTATTTTTTTCCATCAACTATGACATTCTGCTTGGAGTAAAAAATAAATTGCTGTCCTATCAACAGATTTTCTCATCTGAAAGTTCTGCAGCTTCTCTAGAGTTGCCAATAGAGGAGAATAATAATCTTACCCAATCATTGTTCTACTTTCCTCTCGTCTGTTCAGCTCAGCATAATGATTATGATAAATTGGATGATGGAAACACCAGTAATCAGTAAAATATCCAGGGCTTAAAAAGTAGTTTTAAAACATAACACTGCTTTAACTCTGAGTTCTTCAATATGTTCTTTCACCTTTATAATGCAGTTTCTTTCACTAGAACTCAGGTATAGCAGACCAGCTGTAGCCTTATATCAAAATTAGATTACAGTCTGGTGCACTATGTAACTAGCTGACCTCTAAAGAAAAATGTTTGCATTGAATTTTATTTAACGGTTGTCAGAATAAAGAAAATTGACTTAACGCCTTTAATACAATTTACATCATTTTATTAAATAAATACATGTACAGTATAGCTTTCCTTCAACTTTACAATTATGCACTGATTTTATGTTGGACTAATGTGTAAAATCCCAATATGATACTTTAAATATTGTTACTTTAATGTACTGAAATTCTGTTAAGAAACTTAAAACACTGTTTAAAGTTGTGCACATCCTTCCTTATATTTTCACCACCTCTATATTTTTGTTTAAATTTGCAAACATTATAATGTTAGTTCAAATTGTTAGTTTATTCTCTTTCAATGCAGTCAACTAATCAGCATTGCATGAGAATGATCAACACAGACCTATTAAATCTTTTCATTCTCAAGGGATTCTTGACTGTGCTGTCTGCAGTAAAACTTTAATGCTTGCAGTAGCAAAAATGGCCACAAAGTGGTACTGTTCTGTTAGAGTTTAGTTATGGTGATTATATGCACTGTGAACTAAAGTTATGTGATGGGACGCACCAGCACATATGCATGCTAAGAGGCATAAATCTGGGTCTAATTGACTCTCCCAAGTTGCCAGGTCCCTGTAGACCCAATAATAACAGCAGCACCATTGGTCTTATCCTGCCTAGCTCTGACCTGCTGCCAAAATCCTACACGCATATGCATACACTCTCACTGTGAGATTTCTGCTTTGGCATTTATATATTCTTGCATATAGTGATGTTGTCATATGTTCTGTAGGGGTTCTAAATAAAGTTTAGGTCCCCATTTCACATAAAGACATTTCTCTCAGTGTGGGATCAGGAAGGTTGAGTATATTGCTCTGCTGTTAAAAAGAAGCAAGCAGGCGCTTATGACTCCCCTGGCTTCAGAGCTACTTCTGCTTGTTTTGGCAGCTCCTCTCTATCTGCTCTTTCCTTCAAAAACATTGATGAAACTTCAGAAATGTGGCTTTTTAAACACTTTAGTGCTAACCTGTTGAAATTGGACATTCATGTCAGCAGATCCTTATTTTTTCAATCTTTTCCTTTTTTTAATGCGACTTTTTTCATCCAAGAAGTTGTTTCATTTTGATTATGTCTGTCTTTAGTGTTCCCTACTCCCTTCTTTTCCCCTGCAAATACACTTTTGTTTTATTTTGGATAATTCAGGAAAAGCATGTTTCAGTTGTGGATTTTTTTTAGGTTTATATTCATTATTAGCCACTTTAAGTCTCTGCTAATAGACCTTCCCAGAAGTAAACTTATGTTGTAACATACAAGCAGACACACATGCACTGTTTTATTCCCTTGTTTATTTTCAAACCCATACATCACAGAATTGATGCACTTTGTTATCTCCCTAGAATATTTGGCCAAGAAAGCCTATCTAATGCCATACACCAGTTCTTTGTAGTTTAGAAAGACTGACTTCCTCTGAGTTTCCAGTTGTGCTTTAAACCTGCTCAGAAATGTGATGTCTTTAATCTTTTATGTAACCTAGTCTTAATGACTGCTTATTAGCAGTGTTCATAGATCCACTGAGGATTTAATGAAATTGTGTACCTAAATCTATCTTTCTTTTTCAGATGTATACATTACAATTGAGATTCCTCTGTAGATAGATATTTAATACTAGCTTCATAGCAATGAAACCAAACATACAGTTGCAATAAAACAGATTTTTAATATTAAATGTTATGTTGGCCAATAATCAGTATATTTTTTTTAATATAAGCTTGATAAAAAATATTTTGTTATGTGCTATTGATAGTTTTCAAGGAAAGTGTATGCGTGACAAATTAATAAATGAACTAAGAAAATTTGATATGGAATTCATTACATTTTACTCGCTGTATCTCTGGCCACTTTAGGTGTACTATTGATGGAAAGATATATATTTATGTATTTTATTATTTACTGATACACTTGTCTATTTGTACGAGATCCTATACCCATTTATGTTAGTCTTAATCTTTATTTGTTTAATTTAGCTCAGTTTAATAGGATTATGATCTCTTACTAAACAATAATTACTGTATGATGCTCAGAGAAATTGACAAAACCTTTTAGAATCTCACAGTCCACAGTTCAGTTAAATGTTAAAAGTTTTTGACAATAGTTATAATAAGAGCAATATGCTTCAGATGAACAATAATGCATCTGCATGCATCACTTGACTTCTATGTGAAAGTTTTTGTAATGTAATGTAATGCACAGCACAATATTTGATGTAAACACAGCCTAACAGCATAAACCTTGAATATATCTCCTAAACATGTGGGTGGAGGAGGGGATTTGGGCCTGTTTTCTACAGTAACCATGGGGATCAGGCACCTTGGAATCAGAGTTGTTCATGAATTCAAGTATTTTTGGTCACATAACAAGCACAGGAGCAATCTCCAATAGAGAAGCTGAAAAACAAAAACAAAAAAAATTATGAAGCATACGGTACTTTTACTGTTGGAAACAGATTGGTAAGTTTTCTTTCAGTCCGATTTATAGATTGTTCTAATTGTTGCATGAACTCTGAAAAAACAAAGAGAAAATAATTAATTTCAGCCGTGATGTACCCTTTTTCGCTAAACACACTGATTGTGTGTTTTTACTGCCCTGTCTATCAACCAGATCAAAATAACCCAACTCTTCATGCAGTAGAATGTTTGTCTCAGATGGTAAAACTGCCCCGAGACCAGAAATGAACCTTCTTTCAGTATTGTGTCAGTATGGCAGAACCAAATAGTGTACTGTTCCTCCCATACTCTAAACTCTGACACATATGATGACATTTTCTTTTGCATGACTTAATTTCCTTGAATGAGACCCAAATTTTACAAAGACATAGAAACGAGTGCACAGGCTATGACAGAAAGGAAAGGTAAATTCTGGCATTATGTCATTAGAAAGTTACAACTTTTACATCAGATTGAAGCAATGTAAAGCCCAGCCAACAGGAGGCTGGAATTTCAACAGCTCACAGTGGCTAAAATTCTAAACTTAGGTGATCAAAAGGTTAACTGCTCTTATGGTATATTTCAACCAGTGGTGGAGAGGAACAAAGTGGATTTACCTGATTACTGTATTTAAGTATTTTTTTTGAGTATCTTTACTTTACTTGAGTCATTTTTTGGGGGGCTATTAATAAGTTTCACTACACTACATTTCAAGGAAGCTGCTAGTTACTTGTTACTTTTTAAATGCAATTTCAGCATGGCAGAAGCCCTTAGGACTGAATTTAGACAGCACTGCGTTAGAGATTTTCATGACATTTCACAAATGTGAGAAACTCAGGGTAGATATTATTTTTAGTTTATACTTTTAATTTGGGTGTTACTTGTTGCCATGTGACCAAGTTGTTCAGTAGTGTGAGTTGCGGGTTCTTTGTGGTAATAGATTCAACCTTAAACCTTTTTCACATAATAAAATTGTCAGGAGAATCGAGACAATTTTGTTTTGTTTTTGCTTTTTGTTTTAAACCTCTTAATATCCACCTCATTCTCACCTATTTTGCATACCCAAATGGAAAAACAAATAACTTAGGAACTGTAAGCCCAAATTATATGTGTGATACATTATTTGAAAGCGAACACTTTTTAGTTTCTGAATATAATTATTGACAATTGGGTGAGTAAAACACCCAAGCTGCATCAAGCCCAAACTGCATCAGTTCAAACAAGATTTAAAGATGGTTTTTCTTTTATTCTCGAACATAATAGGTCTTTTTTGAACAGCAGTTCAAAAAAACAGTTGTTTGCTTGTTATTGCTGCTCTGTCATGGTACATTTTGACATGCTGCTATATCTGTGTTAATTGTGCTTTGGTGCTCACTATGTCCATAAAATAAACTTGGTGGTTGAATTTTGGAGAATCTAAGCTCTCCAAGGATGTCTAACATGTCTATACTGGTAAACATTTTACCAGTGTAATGTTCATGCATTCTGAGTTTTTATTTGTAAACACCTTAAAACGGTGATACAGAGGTTAACCAAGAAGTAATCATCTGGGCTCTTCTTCCCTCTATAAAAGACATTTCATCCCAGTGCTGTGTGTTGCAAGCCCGTAACATCATCAGTGACCCCCTCACTCCCCCTATATGGACTGTTTTGCATTATTCGGTGCAGGATGAGCAGGTTCCGTAACAGCTTTTTCCCTGCCTGTTGAACTGTTGTAAACTTTAATTCAAATCCTTTTAAATAGAATTCAACTCGGTTGACTTCTACCACATTTTGCACCATATCTATTTATTCATTTTTGCACTACTCTGAAACCTCCACATCAATGCCCTTTTCACCATGTCTCTCCTGCACTGATTACATATTGATCACTGCTGCACTTTAAAACGTTGAAAAACTGTATGCATTGTATTGTGTAGACACGCTGTGTATACAAAATTACAATAAAGTTAGTCTAAGTCAAAAGAGCTTTCCTTAGCTGGCATTTTGATGCTGAAGTTCTTTACAGATGGTGTAGAATTTTTAGCAGAGTTGCTCTAACATCAACACTTCAGGTGGTTTCTGAAAGTTACATGGTACATGGTAAATTACACAGAAATTAATATTAGAACATCTAATTTGTATTTTTGAATATTTAAGTACTTTTAAATACATGCACTTTTGAATACTTAAGAATTTTCAAAATGAGTACTTTGATACTTCAAATTGAGTAAATGTTTGACTAAGTAAGTTTTACTTGTAGTTGAGTAAGACTTGACTACAGTATGAGTATCAATACTTTTACTCAAGTACAACTTTTGAATACTTTGTGCACCACTGATTTTTATATGATTTATGTCAAAAATTGTACTTGATTTGTTGTCAAAGCTTTTGTATTGCCTTTTATTTCAGTACATTCTTGGTTCCACTCTGGGAACCCTTCTTTATGCACTCTTTTTTTCTTCTTGCAAACATCTATCTTACATTTCCTATCTATCTTACAAACATATTCTGTGCTTTACAACTTAATATGAAAAATTATCCTGCTTCCTTTCTGAAAGGATAGTAGTTCTGATTGAAAATTTAAATACAAGAATATCATACATTTAAAAATATATAAAAAAAAAAATTTTAATCTGATTTCATCAAATAAAAGATAAAATTTCATGAATCCTCTAAGTATTTTTTATTTTGATACTTTTGGACATCAGCTGTTTAAACCTAGATGAGCCAAAACAGTGTTGTCTTTTGTTTTTTAGAAATGTCCTTCTTTTTATACTACCTGATAATAGCTTTAATACAAAAGTAAAATATTTCTGAAAAGCATTTAGCAATATCATTGGTTGTATGTGTTCTTCATGTGAAGATACCTTTGATTTCAAAATTCCAAATAATTTATTATAAACTTTCTCCAGAGTAGTCATCTTAATGTTTACTGATTTAAGAAGTGCAAATGGAACACAGTTATTTTGTTTAAGATAATCAGTGGCTAAACTAAAATGCTTAAGTCTAAATGAATTCACTTGTTACACACATGTGATAACTATGATAGCAGTCTCATTAATTTGAGACTGTATTTTGTAAGGACTCAGCACAGCACACTTTTCACTCAATCCAAATTGATATCTTTTCTGTGGCAAATAAAATAGTCAACATGTTACTTCTCAACTCTTAAAACATGGACCTCTGTATGTCTGTCATCCTCTGATTAGAAAGGTGGATCTGCTGTCATATAAGTGGAGGTTTATAGACCGATGTAACGGTATTACAGAAGACATGTAGTTGTCATTTAGAGTCACTTTTATAGGTTACCCAATTTTTTTTTTCACTGAGGCAGTTGTCCTTGCTTGTTTTGGCCTTAGTTTACAGGCCAAACATATTGCTATTATCTCTAATAGTTTATTGAGATTAAAGTGGAACAAAAGTCAAAATCCTTGCTTATCTGTACAAAATTCCCTAAGTTCTGAATCTTTTTTCATTTATCAAGTTGAGCATAAAGCTGGTAGATTGTTGATTTGTAATCTGAGCCCAATCCTCTGGAATTTGGGTCCAACTATTTACATTAGATTAGGCATGTATACTTTTTGGAAACAGAACTTTGCAGATATTCTTATTCAATAAAGTGTTTTCACAAAAAATTTACCAACTGCTTCAATAGGAGATATCTTCCATTTTTAGGTGAATAAATTTTTGGCTAGTACTGTGCAGTTTGTATTAGAGAAGCTATGAAGAAGAGGAGTAATGGGGAATTTTGCAGCAACACTTAATGTTCCAGAATGCCAGTTTTTGTGTGTGCCTGCAGCTTGAACAATTTTGTTGTTTTGTGTAGGCATCTCT
The DNA here is from genome assembly GCF_000732505.1 of Cyprinodon variegatus. Lineage (NCBI taxonomy): Eukaryota > Metazoa > Chordata > Actinopteri > Cyprinodontiformes > Cyprinodontidae > Cyprinodon > Cyprinodon variegatus. The sequence goes on from NW_015150624.1 coordinate 25,448, forward strand.
GCAGGTCAGAGCTACCATTAATTATTGATAGAAAAAGCTTAGCGCATGTGCTGGCAGAAAGTGTTGCCTAGCACAAGCTTCATCGTGCCAGAGACATCTGCAGGAGAGACAGTAAAAGCAAGTGGGAGAAAAGAAACCGAGAATTTGCACCAAAAAGAGTGATCAAGACTCAGTCATCCAATCCTAAACCTGAACTTGCCTCCTTCTACCTGCTAGCAACCAGAGAAAGAGGGACACGAAGAAAACAGGACAGAAAAAAACACTTCAGGCATAGAAGGCATCCTTTGGAGAGGAAGCAGATTAGATCATAGGAAAAGTTTTATTGACTTTTTGTGGGAGCACAGCAATGGATTTCATAACATTCTTTAAGAAAACACAACCTGAGGAACAAAAAGAAGGGAGCCAGTGAGATTTATCAGTTTATTTTTTGCGAGTGCTTCTAAAGCTGTGGGTGTTAGAAAGAGCTAAAGATGATGAGTCGCCAGGCTTGTTTTTACCGGGTCCCTCCCCCGGAGCTCCATCGGCGTAACCATCTCCAGGCCGATCCGGCTAAGACAAGAACTCTGCAAACTGTCATTGATATGAAGGTAGGACTTAGCAAATCCTCGAGGAGAAAACATTTTCAGTGACATCACACTTTTCTGCCTTTTAGTAATGTGGTATCAGTTCTTGGAAAAGTAAATCTATCTTCAAATAGATTTGAATCGAGGTTTGCCTGTGTTATATGGGCAATGAGTGAGGTTGTTTTCTTTTTCAACGCTTGTACGGTATTTCATCAAAGTGACATACTCATTCTTCCTGTTGCATAAGAGCTGAATATTTGCCTAGATTTTAAATACTCACATATAGACTGTAAACTAATTATTACCTGTATGTATATCTTATTATGCCTCAGTATTTGTATAGCCACCATGTCCAAAGTTCATTATTGGCCCATGCCGAGTTAAGCACTTATTCAATTTGTTTCAAATGTCACATATGGAAGCTTTCTCTCTCAACTCAGCCTTTGAATCCTTCACTGCTGTGAAAAATGCACTTGACTCCACATGAGTCTTTGAGTTATCCACCACACATACTTAGGGTTCATTCAGCAAAGCACTTATTCCAAAAGTGACTTCCTTACCTCAAAGCTACAGATACTTTGTGATTTTTCCACTTATTAACATTCAGTGTTAGTCACAGATGGAATCTGAATATTACTCTGACAGATTGATTTGGAAATAAAAATAGAAAGAGGCAGTTCAAGCAATGTTACTTATTTAGTTTAAGCAGCTAAACGATTAGCATTTTCCTTATATCACGTCTTGCTTTTGTTTTAGCCTTTGATGTGCAAATGTCTGCTTTGTAATTGCAGAACACAAACCCATCGTTCTGTTTTGATCCTGATGTTATCTGGCAGGTATTGTACTAGCGCTTGTATTTATCTTTTCCTTATTTTGACATAGACAACTGTGTTCCCGTATGACTTTTTACCCCACTTTTGAAAAACTTTCTCTGGGTTGAATTGTAAGAATGCCATGTACCATTGTTTGTATCCTGGAAAGTTGGAAGTTTGGCTCTTATTACATGGTAAACCTTTTGCATGTCATGTTAATTTAAAAAATGAGCTGTTTGTCTTTGCTGTGACTAATTTTGTATCCTCCCATGGAAATGAGAAACATAGTTTAAAATGCAAAAATCAAGTCTAGTGTATCACTGTTTTCCTGACTATCCAAAACAACTCTACCCAAGTTTACACTCTGGTATGTTTGTTTCAGTAATTCGATACGTAACTTTATACATTCCCTCTTGCTCAGTCTGTGTGTCTGTGTTTTGCGCTGATGATACTGGGCAGCCCATTTCAAAGTTTAGTGTTTAACACTTGTCTAAACCAATGCCACCATACAACTTTAGGACCTGGACATGACAGACCGTTTCTTCACGGATATTAAAAAACAAAAATGTTTTGAGCTGATCTATGACCTATTATCCCAAATCAACTTAACATGTGACACAGAGATGTATACTGGTTATAAGTTGGTTAAATACTCCTATGACCATAAATTATATATTTATTTTTGGATTTTTTTGAGAGTAAATGGTTATATAACACTTAATATGAGTTTATGTAAAACTTCTGTGTCATTAGTATTCATGATGGGTTTTTTTAAGCTTTTAACCCCTTCTTCCAGATATACGTATATAAACTGTTTAAAGCTAGTTAACATCTTTATTTCCGTAAATGATGATACATATAGTATAATGGCAGTTACTTTACAATTACTCTTAATAGAACAGTAGGGTCATTTGAAATAAACATCCCCATTACATCTTTGTATAAATGTTGTAGGTGCAACTCAGATTGGATAGTGTTTGTTGATCTATATCTTGTCTTCATGTTGGCTGTTTTGTGATTAAATTCTCTATATAAAATTTGATACTGCTGTTGGATTAATAGCTGATGAGTTTCTGACTCTTTGCCACACAATTTTTGCTGGTACAGGACACCAAGATTTCTTCCCTGGAAAGAAACATCAGAGACTTAGAGGATGAGGTCCAGATGCTAAAAACCAATGGCCTGTTGCACCCTGATGACAGGCACGATGAACTCAAGCAGGTGGAAGTCTACAAGAGCCACTCTAAATTTATGAAAACTAAGGTAGACACTCTGCATGAAACATAAGCCAGCAACACAATGCATGCGTGATTTGAATTATGCATGTTAATTAGCTAGTGCATGAAAAAATTTTTTTTTAATCATGTCATATAAACATTTTTGTAGCAGCTGTTGAACGGTTTCTTATGTTGTCATGCATGTTACATATTAATAAAAGCATGTTTTATATGTTAATGAATGTAAAAAAAATGAATGAAATTTGGTTTTCTGTTGTAACTGGAGGATGAACACCTCTTGATATCTTTATTTGGTAGATCTGGCTTGAGTGCCTACCTTTAAATCTTCCTCCTTTCCTCGTGGCAGAGATTTGATTAGGTGTAAGAAACACTCCATATATATTTGGGTCCGTATTGGCAAGTAACATCCAGTAGCATCACGCATTTCATTTCTTTGTTTCACTACACCCAAAAGGTACTGTGATGGATTTTAATCTCGTTATTGTGGTCGTTATGGAGCTTACTGGAATATAAGTAACACGGTATCAATTCAATTCAGTTCATGTCACATGTCATCTCAAGGCACTTTATAGAGACAGGTCAATGAGATCTTACAGTCAAACTAATTCAAAGTTTTCTATCTGAGGGAAACCAGTTCATTGCATCAACTCAGTGACTCGAAGGCAATCCCTCACACCAAGCATGCTTGTAGTGACAGTAGAGAGGAAAAACTGCCTTTTAACAGGTAGAAACCTGCAGACCAGCAGAACCGGGCTCAGGGTGAGCAGTCATTTGCTGAGACCACTCACACAGAGTGGTATCATGTAGAAGAATCGAGTTTTTAGAATTATATTAGCTTTACTGCTTAATTGAATTCAAAAATCCTTAATTAAAGAAAAAAGTAAATTTGTACTGTGAATTACTGTAGATTATGTCTTCCAAGTTTTTCTTAAGATTTATCCTAGATAATAAAGGTTGTGAGATGAAGGGTCTCCTCTAGGGGTATGTTTTACAAAGAATCTATGGAAGCTTCTGAGTAAAGATACTCTGTTGTCTCCTGAAATGGATAGTCAGGTTATGGTGCATTTTGTTGCTTGATGTATGAGAAGATTAATACAGTGTTGTCATAAAGCTATGATCCGCACCAGTACTTTATACTATCAATAACTTAATTTTCTTTTTTTCATACCGGGTAACATAGCAGTTTCTGAAATTCCCAGACCAGCTTCCCTTGATTTAACAAATAAACAATTTTCAAAGTCTTTTCAATACTCGTTCTTCACCAATCTCATTGAGTTTTAATTTAAGCATTTCCTCCTCACTGACTAGATGTCTTTAGCCATCTAAGACCTCTAGATTTTCAAAAGGCTAGAATGTTTTAAAACATATGTAAATTTGTTAGCATTAGCACACAAAGCAGTTGTAAATCAAAATGTGTTTAAAACAAGAAGAACAGCAGTTGATAACTCTGTTATGAGTATGCAGATCATATTTTAATAACCAAACCAGACATATACTGGTTTGATATGCAAAAGTAAATGTTAACCATCCGGAACACATTTAAACCTGAAACTCACTAAGAAACGTTCACATCAAATGTTAACCTGCAGCTGGAGTGAACAATTTCCATGTTATGCCTATGCAGAGGGTGGCTCTGTAGTGTTGCGAGGCAGAAAGAGGAAAAGGTTGCAATTCTGGTGTGGCGAATGGCCTGTTTTTGGCAAATTCAACAAGGCTAGATCGCCGCCTTGCATGTGAAGTACACAAAGTTTGTAGGAGTTTAAAAAACTGAATTTTTGTTTACATTGTCATTGCGAAAACCAATCAGGGTCTAGATATGATTGAGACCTACAGTGAAGGGGCACAGTGGAGACAAACTTTGTTAAAAACAGAATTGAAGATGAATCAAATATTGTTGACAAACGATGAATACGGAAATGCTCTTAAGACGTTTGTGGGTGGCTTTTAACTAAGCTAATTTAGTCCTAGTGGGATGATTTGATTGTCCTACCCAAGTGAAACCAACTGAGCAAAAGGTAGAGTAGCCTTTTGCTCACCGTGCGAATTCCCCTGCCATGCAAACTGTGTTTGCTGACCAGCAAGCAAAACAGGTGCCTTAGGCAACATTTTCATAGGTCTTGCAGTCTGTGTAAATGCACAATTACAGGCACAGCTTTTGCCTCTTTATTTAGCACATTTGAAAAACACGCGCCAACTGTGCAGCAACTGTCAACTAAAGGAAGCGATTGAACAATGACAGGAAAAGGAGTGTGTACATATTAGCATATTTGATTTTTAAAATGTAACAACAGTGGAATAATATTAGTCGGGAAAAATATTGTAAATTGGCATGGGCTAGTACAAATAAATGCATCAAAGAGCAAAAGACCTTAATGCAAATAAATAAAATGAAAAAACCACATTACCAAATGTATATATTTTAGAATTTTCAAAGCAAAAAACAATTAAATATTAACAGCCACAACTCAACTTCCATCAGCAGGTGCGTACATTGCTACACAACAAATACTGTGTAATTTCCTGTGTTGTTAATGTCTGGTTCCTATAGTCTCCAATAATAACAAGGATAATTAATTAGATAATTGGGCAAACTCACCCAACTAGAGCCACTTAAGTGTTTATTTGTTACGGTAAGTCAGTCTTCATCAGTACAGGCAGGAATAACATCACATGGAATTAATTATTGAATTACTCTTGCTACGCTTGAGTAGAAGCTGTGTAGGTTTTGTTCCAGGGACACAAATGATCAATGTTTAGTATTCTGGATTGCAGTGTGATGGTAAAGTTTTTTTTTTTTTTACCTATCCAAAGAGAATCTGTGGCAGCCTGGCATATGGAGACATTGATAAGCTACATTGTCAGATTAATTAGAAGAGGATGCTTGGAACGTACTCTCTGAATTTTTGATTTTTTTGTATTTTTCAGTTCCATAGAAATGCAAGGCAAATAAACCTAAAAATAAATAATTTCTGTGGGGGTCAGATCTCCTGGTTTGAATAGTAACATGTTTGAGGGAACATACTCTGAAACTGATAGCTTCCAGTTATTCAGGCTGTTGTGCACTTTACAGAAGATGATACAGATTTATCTCTGTAAGGCTGTCTTCTGATTTTTCAATTGCACTCAAATGTGTATAACCTCACTTGATGACATACACAAAGATATTTGAAGGTTTAGTTGGACCTATAGGTTGTTTTGTATGGTCATCATTTTAAATATGTATCTGTGGCAAAACAAGCACCATGTGAAACACGTTTAAATGAATAAATGTGGCCTGTGATTTAACATGCTTTCAGTACTCAGTCACACTGCAAAAGTATGTTATTAAAGCAACCCATTTCACATATGGTCAGAATTCATATTTGGTATCAGGTTTCAAGTTTCACAAGGTTTCAGTCCATATGGCCGTGACGCCTATTTATTCTACTTTGATGGCTGAGGCCGATGAATTGTGCTACATGTGAAAAAGTTTCTCTGGGTTCATTAATGGTGCTCTTTGTATGGGCCCGTTTGTCATTGCGACAGGGAAGTTCCAGATGCAATCATAAAAGAGATGTTTTTTATGAATAGGGCTCTGACAGATGAATGTGAGCTTACAACGGCAGAGGAACAGAGGAAGGGAGTTCTCTTTACCCACGATATATATCACAGTGATGGCCCTGGCATGCTTTCACATATCTCATCTTTCTGCGTACAGTCACAGAGACACAGAGAGACACTGCACATGCAGCCATGCACAGATTCATTCTATATCCTTGAAGCGCTTGGGATCCTGTTGTTTGAGCTCTGGTAGCGACTGTCGTTTTGATCCAACTGCTGGTAGAGAAATGAGAGGGAGCATTGTCCTATCCTACCCCATGTCCTCTCTAGACTTGGATCTCCTCAAACACTATTAAACTGCTCTGTGATATAGTATTGAGAAGGAGTGCGTTGAGCTACTCTTGTAGAGATTTGCCCTGTCAAAGGTCTAGGCTCTGTGATTTAGGAGATTGTGTCTTTGTCTAATAGTAGTGCTTCAGCTTAGTGGTTGCTGTCATCTCATCTCTGTGTTTCTCTAGGAGCAGGCATTGTCCCCACGTGTGTCTTCCATCAGACCAGCTCCCACCTTCTTCATGCCCACCCAACTGCCTTGGATCACAGAACAAGAAGAAGTACACATTTTTATTAGCCTCTCTTCAGTTTGATCATGTCTTTCATTGAGTAATAATGTTTTAAATATTATTCTGGTGTTTTAAACATAATTTTAGTCCACTGCTGGCACATTTCATGAGCATGTAACCCTTCTCACCTATTTTTGACACCACCTTGCAAACATTTTCCTGATTTTGCAGTTTATTCTGCCCCTGTTCTAACTTTATGGGTCCTTTGGGATTAATTTGTGACTGCAGGGTTTTTAAACATGGTCTACTTCAATCTGAGTTTCTGTTTTATGTAGTGAACTCTGGTCTCTCAATCTGAGAAATTCTTCTTTTTAAAATAATGTTGCATATTTTTGGGACCAGCAGTCATATTCCAGTCCTCTGCACAACAGCCTACTCAGCAGAGAAGCATCCCTCTGTTGGTACATTTGATTTCCTGTGTGGTTTTCTGTAATGTTCTCCATTGCTTTTCTAAAACAATCTGGTTGTGACCCTCAGTGGTTTTCAGCTTTTCGACTGTTTAGCCTTTTTCCACATAAATGAAATCTGAAATAGGATTCATGACATTACATGGTGGTTAAATGTAGCAGTTTACCACATTTCCAATTTAATTTATTACCATAGAATTTATGAAAACACGTTTTATTTAGTAAATAATGAAACTGACCCCAAACATATTCAGCATAGTTGTAACTTCTTATTTTCTTCAAATAAAGACATGAAAACAAGAGCAATATTTAACACTTGGTTTGCATTTTTTATATAGTTTATACTATAGAAGGAAGAAACACAATTAGGAATAAAAGTGTTTTAAATGTAAATTTTATCATTATTACTCTAGATTTTGTCATAAAAATGTTTATAGAGCCGTTCTTTTTCTCTTCATCTATAGAATTTCACATGTAGAAAACAAATACAGTGTCCTTTCATTAATCCATCTAGTGTTCTTTTACATTTTTTAAAGAATTCAGACTTACTGTAGGACTTAAGATACAATTTAAGTTTAGTGCCAATCTCACTATTTCTGAATAGAAATGGACACAAATTTCTGCCATTATGCTTTAAAATGACATAGTTTGGCCCTACAGTATTTCAATTCTTCTGTCACAGGCAACTAGATTTACATTTAACATGTCTTGAGCCTTGAACACATCAAATCCGATTTATCATCCGAATCAACAGAAAATCCTGGGGAGTGGCGGCCGAGTGGTTAGGGCATAGAGCTTGGAATTTAGAGGTTCTGGGTATGAGCCCCACTCCTACAGACTGCCTTCTGGGTCTCTGATTAAGACCCTTAACCCCACACTGCTCCCTGGGCACCACTTAATGGCAGCCCACTGCTCCCCAAGGGGATGGGTTAAATGCAGAGGTAAATTTCTCTAATGTGAGATCAATAGAGTTGAATTATTATTATCATAGGACGTGGTCGTTGCATTTAGCACTCATTGAAAGTCAATGGAGATGATCACACTCGAGACAATTTTCTGCAAGGGAGCTTGCGTTACTTTTACTGAGATAGACCCCAGGTCTATTTTAGTTGGACTACGCAGCTAGTTAGTCGCAATTTCATGGGTCTTACAGGAAGAGGGACGCTGTTTACGAAGTAAAGCACATCTGCTTTAGAGGAAAATACAAAATGAAATCTGTGAATTGCAAGAGAAAACAGTCAGGTTTTGAGTCACACAATGCATATGTAGCAGGCAGAGCAGACAGGCATGTACAATCAAGGAAACATTTAAAAAAAGAAAATACTCTACCTAGATAGAAGTTCAGGAGGAGAGGAAGTGGGTAAAACAGTTGTCCTCTACAAGCCTTGCAAAAAAAAAACATGGGACGGTGAAGAAAGAGCAGCTTATTATTTACATTGAAGATAAGCATAGCTCCAATATGGGGTAATTATCTCTTTTCCTTCTTTATGAATAAAAAATAAACAGCTTTAACAAACTTCACAGATATCTCTCTGACAATCACCTCCCACTGCTTTATCCAGTATCCATATAAACCCTCCCACAGCCTTAACTGCTGCTGCCCATTATATTCTTAATATAGTCCTATAAAAAATTCTCTCTGCTCTGGTTTAGAGATGCTGCACAGTGTATCTATGAAGTGTCAGCTTTGCGTTGTAACCATTCTGGTAGGTTTTTGCTTTGTTTTGTTTTTAATAACTTTTCATAATCTGTCCCAGTCAAATGTGGGAGATAGTTTCAATTCATGGGGCAGAGAGACAAAAGTGAAAAAAAAAATCTGCACAGGTCAAGTTCTGCCCACCCTGCATAGTTTCAAAGCATTTATGATGTCTTGTACTCTACTTACGTTCTTCATGCTCTTGACAACTTTCTCCTTTTTTATCAGATGTCTGATCCATGTAGGTTTTAAACCTCTAGTTCCTGTTTATTACAGTAATGCTGAAAGTTTACTTCAGTAAATGATAACTTTTTTTTCTTTATCACATTATTTTACAAAAATGCTTAAAATATGCATGGCAATTGGATGGAAGCATAGCCAAGTGTGCATGGTTTGCTTTTCCACATATAAATACCTGTGGGTTATGCCAGACCCATCTGGAGTGTTTCTTGCCAAAAGGATAATTTGACAGTAAGCCTAATTTGGCTAAAGCAAATGCTTCCAGTTAGACTTGCCATAGAATTGTGCAAACACAGCATGATAACCAAAGTACCTGTTGACATTTGTATGATTAATTTGTTATGTTTGTTATGCAGGCCCAATGACCTCTCAAGTTGCCACTTCTTACTGCAGTGCTGTAAAGTAACCTTTGGAGATATTTAGATGTTTCTATCTTCCTTTCTGTTCTCCTTAAAGTATTTTGACAGTACAAATGTGGGTGCTTATCCATAAGTGTGTGTAACAGGGCTACGGTAAAGAAATAAGTATTTGAACACCCTGCTATTTTGCAAGGAGGGGTCTGAACTGAAATTGTTGTGGTAGGTGCATGTCCACTGTGAGAGACATAAACTAAGAAAAAAATCCAGAAATTACAATGTATGATTTTGTAGCTATTTATTTGTATGATATGGCTGCAAATAAGTGTATGAACACCTATTGCCAACAATTCCGACTCTCAAAGGCCTGTTAGTCTGCCTTCAAAATGTCCACCTCCACTTCATTTATTATCCTAAATTAGATGCATCTGGTCGTTAGCTGCATAGAGACACCTGTCCACCCCATACTAAAAGTAAGAATCCAAATACTAACATGGCCAACACCAAAGAGCTGTCCAAAGACACCAGAGACAAAATTGTACACTTTCACAAGGCTGGAAGGAGCTACATTACCAAGCAGCTTGGTGAAAAAAAGGTCAACTATTGGAGAAATCATTAGAAAATATAAATCTCCCTTGGACTGGGGCTCAATGCAAGATCTCACCTCTGGGTCTCAGTGATCCTAAGAAAGGTGAGAAATCCACCCAGACATACACAGGAGGAGCTGGTCAATTATCTGAAGAGAGCTGGGACCACCGTTTCCAACATTACAGTTGGTAATACACTAAGACGTCATGGTTTTAAATGATGTATGGCACAGAAGGTTCCACTGCCTAAACCAGCACATGTCAAGGCCTGTCTTAAGTTTGTCAATGACCATTTGGATGATCCAGAGGAGTCATGGGAGAAAGTGTGGTCATTTGAGACCAAAATAGAACTTTTTGGTCATAATTTCAGTAACAATGTTTGGAGGAAGATGAAAGATGAGTGCCAGCCCAAGAACACCATCCATACTGTGAAGCATGGGGGTGGTAGCATTATGCTTTGGGGGTGTTTTTCTGTACATGTGATAGAGCGACTGCACTGTATTAAGGAGAGAATGAGCGGGGCTACCGGTATGTATCGCAAGATTTTGGGGAACAACCTCCTTCCCTCAGTTAGAGCATTGAAGTTGGGTTGAGGCTGGGTCTTCCAGCATGACAATGACCTGAGGCACAAAGCCAGGGTAACCAAGGAGTGGCTCTGGAAGTAGCATATCAAGGTTCTGGCTTGGGCTAGCCAGTCTCCAGACCTAAACCCAGAGAATAGAGAATCTTTGGAGGGAGCTTAAACTCTTTTTCTCAGTGACGCCCAGAAACCTGACTGACCTGGAGAAGATCTGTGTGAAGGAGTGGGCCAAAATCCCTCCTGCAGTGTGTGCAAAGCTGGTGAAAAACTACAGGAAGCGTTTGACCTCTGTAATTGCAAACAAAGGCTACTGTACCGAATAATAACATTTATTTTCTCCTCAGGTGTTTCATAAACAAGGTAACAAGCCATCTTTATATGTATAACTCTTTCTATTGTCCTTCACGTAAAGTTGGGTAAAATAAATTGCTTATCTCAAGTGTCAACTGTTAAACAGAAAAAAAAAATAGATTAGAGCTTAGAATTTTTTTTGAAACTGTTCACCTGTAAGCAATATTGATAAAAATAAACATATTGTCTTTTACTCTTTAGAGATCCTAATAGAATTGTAACTATGGTGATCTTTCTGAGATGTTTTTGTCTTTACTTTACAGTTACCTTTTACAATGTTTCTTTCACGTTACTTAGTCTTGCTTATTCCAATGACCTGACCTCTGTGTACTTGCTCAGAAATTGCTACATCCTTGTTTAACAACAAAGATAATTCTGTTCTAAACTATTATTCTTATGATAAGTGGTGCTCTCTTTTTTTAATTAATATGATCAAACTGAAAGATTAAGTTTTTAACACTTTCAGTGTGAAAGTATGCAACTAAAGAGTCATTTCTTTTCAACCACTTTTTACCATGACTGACAGTGTGGTGGAATGCTGTATATTTCACCTAATTTGGTTTGGTTAAAGAATTCCTTTGTTATTTCTTCTGCACTTCAAAGAAATATTTTGTTCCATAAAATGTTTTGTGTTTTGTTTTTAAACTTAAACTGAAAGTAAACTGTGAGGAAATTCCAAGATGTCTTCTCACTCATTAGTCACCATTTTTATAATTGCAATAAATATATCCTTTTTTTGTGTGATTTTCAGATAGAGCAGATGAAACAGGAGCTGAGCAGAAAGGAGTCGGACATGCAGGCTCTGCAAACCAAGCTAGAAACGTTGACCAACCAGAACTCGGACTACAAGCAACACATCGAGGTGCTTAAAGAGTCACTCAGTGCCAAAGAGCAGCGCGCAAACACTCTGCAGACAGAGGTGAGAGTGTGCACGATCATAAATGCAAAACGATTCTCTGGTATGTGACTGTTGATGCTGAGAAACACAAGAGAGCTTCATGCAACATACAAGATCAAAACAATTAGAGAAAGTATTTCAGTTTCCTAATATGATACACATTAAAATAAAAAAAAAAAATGAATTCCCCCAATATTAGAAGCAATGTGATGCTATTGCTTTTTTGGTTGAAATTGGTGAAATAAAAAGATGTGGGTTTTTAGAGTTAACTAGACAGATGCAACATTGATCTGATTGGTTTTGAGATTTTTCTTTGTTTTTCGATCTGATAGAAAGAAACTGGCCAGTTAAAGCTCACTCTGTTATTCCTCATACTGCCTGCTTCTCTTTTGAGTATTTAGGTGGGAGGAAAGCTATCTACGCGTGTGGCTTCTTTTTTTTTCCACCACCACAATTGTGTATGCTGGTGGGTCAGCCAGAAGGCTGAAGAAAGCTGGCAGCTTTTGTGCATGTTTGAAGTGTCTAAGGCTTTAGGGCTTTAATGATTTTATCAACATTGTAAGGGATAAAAAGGGGCTGAGTGTAGAGGTGTGGAGAAGGATGCATGCAAAATGTGTGTGTTTAGTGTGCATGTGTATAGCTAAGCATTTAGCTTTTTTTCTCCACTACTCTCTTGACTTGGAACTGATACTTCAGATCTCAGTGTTTGGCAGTTGAGAGGGGCCTGCTAACTATGTCCACTCATCATTACAGGAAGCAATTTGAGCCAAAATTAGGCTTAATTGTTAATACATGTGCAAATAATTTTGGCTCTTGCTTCTCGCTGAATACATCATACTTAAAAGAAGTACTTTTCAGTGGGTGGTTGTGTGTCTATATTTACCTACCATAAAAGGAGAGCTGCAATTGCAAAAAAATGTTTGTGTCATCGTGGCAGAATGTGCTCTGGGGACACCTGCTTTACCAAGCCTTATAATCCTTAAAGCTTGAGAAAGTATTTATCTGTCATTTTGTCTCAGCACAGCCAATCAACGGTTTCAGATGTGGTCAGAAAACAGAACAGGTGTGTTGAAATGAAAAAAGGCCCAACTATTAAGATGTATCTGTTCACCTTTCAGAGTTTTTAAGTTGAATTAGAAATAAAGGCATCATTTTCATTTACTGCCCATGTACAATAGTTTGCTTCATAAATTACCCAACATATTACTTTAAAGTCAGATTATTGCACACCAACTGTTGTGCAATGTTGATAAAAAAACAAGTTTATCACTATATTTTTTTAACAATACTTTTAACAGTAGTGTATAATAATACTAATGATATGATAAAACAAAACTTTACAAGTTCTCGCAAGTAACATCTATTTTGTAAAAACATGACCATAAAAAAATCTTGTAAGAACAATACATTTTATATTAGAACTTTAATAATTAAATAATTTTCATTTTTATCCCTGTCAGAGGTGGGGAATACTGTGTCTCAAGTTTAAAGAGGTCCTTGTTCTCTTTTCCAAATAATTATAGCTGTGTGAAGTTGAAAAACACTATGGTATTTACTAATGTATTTATTAAAATACTCTATTTTTGTATAACATATTTTTTAGATTATTTTGTTCAGTTCAATATTTATTTTTACTGCTTAGATTGTTAATATTGGAAAGGTCTTAATTATGTATTTTTCTTCCTTTCCCATTAAATCTTTCTTCATATTCATCATTCACAAATGTATTTATGTTGCAGAACTATATTTTAAACTGACCAAAAAGCATTGGCGCACATACTTCACCACAGAGAAGTGAAAATGAATATAGAAAGTGTTTGATGGTAATAGCCACAGTTGTCAAATAATTGTGTTTATGGTAAAGTGAGGTAAACTATCCTTCCTCCAGTGGTTTAACTGGAATTTCTCATGAGTAAATGTTTTAGAGCCAGTTTTTACCTCAGCTGACCCTCTGTAAACCTTATGACCCTGGTAAAAAGAAACAGGCTCCATAGGGAGAATAGGCTATGCACATTACTGTGGTTTCCTATCAGCTGGTTCATTTTTGTCAAGGAACCATATAGCTCTGCCTTTTCAGGTTAGACCAGCGTTAGTATGATTGTAGTGGAAATATTATCAATATTATTTCTAATTTGAAAAATATTTAAGTTTCATTTAATATTTTGAGCTTTTTCTTAGGCACATTCCTAAATTCACTTCAAACTTAGGACACATATAAATGACTGGAACCTCTTAGGGTTTTTTCATTATAACAATACCAGGATAGGTGCTTATTGTATGAACATTGAGTTTAATACACACATGTGTTTGTTTAGGGATTGGACTTGAATTTTGTATGAGAGAGAAACAACTATAATATTTCTGATTTTGGGTGCATCACTGCATTCTTTGCTGCTTCTCCTAACTTCTCAAAGGCCACTGCTGAGGACCAGTAATCTGATCCAGATCACAAATACACAAACACACAGCTGTGCACACACAGCCCCATAAACACAGAAAAATATACGTTGTCAGTTCTGATTACTCGACTCTCATCTCCGGTCTACAGTAATTTTTCTTGCTATTGAAGTGGCATTTTTTTCCCCTCACTTTGGCATGACTCGGGTTTCCTCAACTAAGTGGGCAAACCAGAGGATGACTAAAGATCTTTAGTGCGCTGTAGTGGGCCAGTTGATGAAATGCATTCCTCTGCTGCCTGTCAGTCAATCAGCAAGAGAGAAGAGCATCCTCATTCAGTGATAGTACCCAGGATCTCTATGTTTTAGAACAAACCTTTTTAAACATATTAAACTGGTGCATTAGACATCTTATAAAGGAGTGCACATTTTTCGTTTTGTTGGCTTTAACCGCTTAAAACTAAAAACCGGTATGTTCCAAATCCAAAGTTCTTTGTTCCAGTCACTAAGAAAAAGTGTAGAACTACGAGATGGCTAGCCTTAGAACAGAGAAGCCTCTGTATGCAAAGGAATGAGAAAATGCAAGTGCATTTATTTGTCAGTCAAAGTTAAGGACAGCATCTAAATGGGTGTGATTGAATCTGTCTTCAGATAACTGGAAAATGTAGAAAATAATGAGTGTACACTTTTCTGGAAGCTCTGTGGTTCTGCCAGAGTCTGTGGAAACTTAACCCTTTAATACAGTACGATGTGTGTGTGCCTTTCATAGCCTGATCAGGACAATGCTGCACTGTAATGATACCCCACCCGATCGGGTAACCTATCAGAGACCTTCCTGCATATTTAACAAACCCAGGAAACAAAAGGAGAGCTAAGCTGCCACAAGAGTTTCAGCTTTCAGCTTTCAGCTCAAAGATTGTTTTATAAATGGAGAACGTAGCTAAAAGTAAGTTTTTATTTACCTGAAGGTAGTTTAATATAGAAGAAATACCCTTTTGTTTTATGTAAAGAATATCTTTCATTAAATATCTTTCATTATTGAAATTTAGGTTATTAGAACAGTTTATGATTATAAATTGTTTCAACATCAGATTCAATGAATAATAGGAAATTTGGAAATCAATAACACTCATTTTATGAGCTCAATGTTTTCTTCCAAGAGGTTACTCACTCAAATAAATACTATACTTGAATCAGACTCAAGACGTCATTAAAGACGTCTGTGTTTAAAAAGTTTAAAAGTTATTTAGAAAACAACAAGTTGAACGGTCCTCTCAGTGGAAAGTTTCTATTCTTTAAGTTGTGCTTACATAGCTGTCAAGTCTCCCATTTTGCATGGGAAACTACCGTATTTCATCCATCTGTCATCCCCCAGAACTTGCAATTTCCCATAAATTTCCAATAAATATTAATGTAATTAATATAGAAAGATATATATATATATATATATATATATATATACAAAAAAATAAAAAATCTGATCAGTCTCTCCAAATGGAAATGACAAGATCAATTTCTTGATCTTTTTGCTCTCGCCACCCTTCTGTTCATTGAGCTTCACTGGTTACCCCTGGCTGCCTGAATCAAATTCATGTTCCTGATGTTCAACTACAAAGTGCTTAAGGGTACGGCTCCAATCTACTAGAACCCTCTAGCAGAGGCTTATGTCACAACTCGGTCACTCCGGTCATTAATTGATTGTCGTCTAGCAGTTGCTACAACACGCTCAAGACAATCCAGACTGTTTCCATGTGTTGTTCCAAGATGGTGGAATGACCTACCAAGCACTACAAGACCAGCAGCGTCCCAGTCTACATTCACAAAACTCCTAAAGACCCACCTCTTCAAAGAGCATCTCTTATCCTAAATTTAACCCATAGCTCTTTACCCCTCTACTACTGTTTCTATACTATGATAACAAACATTGTGTCTAATTTGTAAGTCGCTTTGGATAAAAGCGTCTGCTAAATGCATAAACAAACAAACAAAAAGCTTTCTGCATGGCGTCCCCCAGTCGTCTTGCTGCTCAGGTACTGTTAGAGGACCAGTACGTGGACATATCCCTTGTCTCTTTAGGTAATGACACGTTGGCTTCCAAGTAGTCTCTTTCAGGCATTTCTCATGCATTTCCTGTTTCTGCAAGAAGACCTCTACTGAGTTTTGATTTTGAGGTTGAAATGTAATGACTCAAGAAAGGTATAAATGAGTCGAATAATATGCTAACATTGACTACAGTGACAGTGATAAATAGCAAAAACAAGAAGAGAATAAAAAAAGCGAGAGGGGATAATTTATGGGCGGATGGAGCGACAAGAGGAAGTGAAAGTGAGATGTTTAAGGGAATTAATAGATCAAGGTGTTTGTAGGCTTTTGTCAGTGAGTTATGCAATGTTACGATGTACTGTGGTTTCTGCTGGTCTATTACTGTTGATCTTTCTTTGTTCTTTTTGCTGATTGATGGTTCATATTGCTAGTGAGGCAGCAACAAGATGTTGTTTCAACATGGTGTGGGTACCCTATGAATTATGCCCTCAGTGTCTCTCTCTCTCTCTCTCTCTCTCTCTCTCTCTCTCTCTCTCACAGCTGTTTATGATATTAGAATCAAAGACGGGCAACAATAGAATCATAGGTGAGAACTATCTTAAATGAAAATAGACTTGAAGATTGAGCTTGGAAAACTTCTGTTCTGTTTTTAGCTTAGGTTCACCACTAATAATAAGTTATACACTGATTCCTGGAGCTCTTCGAATGAGTCCCAAGTGTTGTGGGCTAGTTTTAACATGGCTTCATTCAAACCTGCCAGACCATGGTCACCGTTCTCAGGCCCAGCAGCATTATGTTGAGTTCTAGGATTGGTGTGGTTTGGAATTTAGTGTGAATAGAACACCACTGAGCTGACTAGAACAAACATGATGCAGTCCAAAATAAAGTCACTACATGTTCTTCAGAGGCGATGTGGAAAAGCCATAAAATGGAGTTACCGGGGTCATAATGGAGATGAGATGTTTAATGATTTGTACAGAGAATGAGATACAGTAAGTGTGTGAACACAGAGTTGTGAATGTATTAGCAAATATATTTAAATACATTTTTGATCCAGTGGTAAAGATATATAACAACCTCAGATGATGATAATATTTTGTCCTTTAAAAAAATACCACTTGTAAAAAGCATATTTTATATAAACACATATCAAATAGTTAATTATATCACAAGGAAATGAAGAGTTTTCTGTATCACCCCTCACAAGATATTTCAAATTTTTTGCAATATTACAGAGATGAACCTATTTGATGAAAAATGACATGAAGGACTGAGTGACGTTGCGTATGTGATCCAGTGCAGTGAGGACTGTACAGCCTCCTATATTTGAGAAACCAAACAACAACTATACAAACTCACAGCATAGGAGGGAATCAACAGAATTGACAGTGACTCCTGGATAGGTGTCAAAACGTCTTCAGAAAACTAAGCGGGTTTACTGTTGCCTTCCAATTTAAGCCTGTTTTGTGGTTGCCATGAGCAAGATGACTGAGAATTTACATAGGCAAGGACTTTTATGTTAGTATCTGACACCAATTTAGTCTTATTAAAATGAGGTAACTGATGAACCAGAGACAAAACGCTCTATTTTGTGTGCATTAAAAGAATCTACCCTACTACTGATCACTGTGCTACTTCACAGGTAACCCTGGAGCTTGAGAAAGATTTAACCTTAACATGAACAAACTGAAATCTGTCATTCAAATAAGATTTAAATCAGCCTATTGCTGTTGCCTCAATTCCAAAAGAATGTTCAGGTCTTTCTAAAGTAATATTGTGATAGACCTTATCAAATGCAGCACTAAGATCTAACAGAAAAGTTCAAATACAAGTCCATTATGCCATGAGAATACAATTTCACCAGAGCTGTAAAGGCCACTGACTCATCAAAATAGCTGACTTTATGAACAAATAACAAATACATTCAAGGATTTTTTTCCCAATTGCCTGTATGTGTCATTTTTTTTCCTTTTTGTCTTTTTTGTCCCTGGTTACATCTGTACTTTCCCATGTTCCTTTAATAGCCGGTGGGCAGACAGCTGTGTTGCTAAAGTCTTCTTAGCAGATGTTGCGGTGTATATGGTGACCATACCCCTCTCTCCACCCTGCAGCCCCTGCTGTGAGGCAGTTCACATCCGCTTATTATCCTGTTCTTGCCCCTCAGGTGATCTGTCCCTTTGTACAAGTCCTGATCAGAGCTCAGGCTGTTTTCTTAACCAAACTTTTAAGACACCCCAGAAATGACACGCAGCCTTAGCCCCAGGATAGGGAATGGCCCTCATTTCCGCACAGATCCGACCTGATGTCATCTTGTCTGGGTGGAGGTAGAGTTTAGGAAGAAATTTTTATTGCATTTGCATGTTTATTTAGTCTAGGATGTAATGGTTGAAAAATCTGGAATGCATATGCTGAAAGTGAGAGGAACAAGTATCGGCACAGGGCCCAGCAAACACTTATACCTTAATCATAACATAGTGATTGATAGACTGAAAATGTGGAGGGGATCTTATGGTACTGACTTAATTGGTTCAGCTCTTTCCTGACAGATGGGGATTAATTCATGTCATTTCAAAATTATACATGTCTTTTTTCTAAAGGCTCCATTCTCAAGCCACTTTTATTTGACAAAACATATTAGAAGCAAAACATGATGATGTATACTCTCCCAACTCCAATTAAAGTGTATCTCCACATTACTTACTATGCCTTTTTCTCTTTAAGGGTCTGCAACCTTTGGCTTTTGAGCTCCAAGCTGCATCAATTTTTCAGTTTGTTATTAAATCATTGTATTAATTTTCCATACCATAAAGAAAGTAAAAATAAAATACAATTTTATTGCATAATATCCATTAAAAGCAAATCTATCCGTCCACTTTTTTCTAAAATTTAATTTATTTCTTTTGTTTTGATATTTTTTAAACAGAAACAAAATAGCCAGACTAGGTGTAAAAATGGCACTTTGGATTATACTTCCACTATGTAAGCACAAATTGCTTTGAAAGAGCAATGATTGGATAAACTGAGCATGCAATGCAACTCATCAATTAAATCCAATTCCTCATCCTAGTTACTATAACATTTTACCTGACTTAACATATAACTATATTATACAAAAGCACTTGTCAAAAATGAGAACAGTCTTCTGTTTCACCCTGTTTTATTCGAGAAGTTAAAGTGTTGATGACGCAATATTACATGTGATTACATGTGATTTTGCATTATAATCATGTATGAGGATATACCAGGTGTTATTATAAATCAAACAGGCTTAATTTTAACCCAAATATCCAACATTTAGTAGCGCCACAGCAGCACTCTGTTGAATTGCTAGTCAAAACACATTTGTGTGGTTGAACCATCAGCCAGTTCAAGCACAGGAGAGGGTAGTGATGCTGAGGTATATGGAGGCATCACACCTCTGTTAAAACCAGAAACCTGTGAAACACCTAATACAGCCCCGTTATTATGCAGTTAGGCTCTGACAAATCATCATCTGGGATCGTTTCCTAAATGTTCCAAGCACAGAAAAGATGCCATTGAGTGCTCAAACTTCTCCTGATCTAATCTGTCCTGCTTCACCCACTTTGAAAGAAGCTCAGGATCCTCAGGAAACTTAAATAAGCTGATGACATCCTTATGGGGAAAACAAGCAACAAGCTGCAACACAACACAAAGACATAGCTGTATCTCAATCCATGAAAGGTTCAGCAGCTGTTCATAGTAAATCCACCTCTAGCTTGTTATGGCATATACGTCCCTTCCGCTTTCTCCTCCAACACTTTGTTTTGATAAAAGATTGTTTTATGAGGGTGCTCTTGAAATTATTACATGTTCATCGGTATTGATCATGATGTTTTGGAATCATAAAAATACCAGCAAATGTTGATAGTGTCATCACCACTTTAAAATATGCTTTGCCTTGGTCATCACACAGATATGAAAGCTTCAGGAGTGCATTGACACATATCCCATCCCCTCCAAACACACCCTCAATCACTATTCACTGGTCTCTAATATAATGTATAACATTTACCTTAGCAAAACAAGCTTTTTTTTATCCTGCAAGAGCTTTTTGGATCCTCTTTGATAGCTACATTTTATTCCAGAGATATTTGAAGGTATCTATGAGGTATGTAGGACATTGGTGGTCTTGAATAATCTTGTAAAGAACTAGTCGTTTCATCTTGCACTGAGACAAACCAGACTTGGTCAAATAATTGCTTTGCAAAACATAAATTAGGCAAATATTATGCCATAAATTTAGAAGATTAATTTCCTCTTACAGAACTTAAAATAAATTATGTATAATGGGTGACTAGCTGTATTTACACAGGCCTGAGGGATGTCACACAGCCAGGAAAGTGAATAGCTTACACAACTTTGTGTAAAGTCACACAGCAGTTAAAGCAGAGTATAAATTGTGTGCATTGTTACATTTAATGAGTCTTTAAGATTTAGGATCTTTTCAGTTGCGTTTTACTATTAGAATTTTTATTCAATCGAATTCTTTGTTCAGTATCATAGAAGGGATTCTAGCTGTTGGTGAGAAATTGCATTTTTATGAATGTCACTGGGGTTTAAAGACTAAGATTTGGATTTATGAGGAATATATTTTGGACAGCCATGGAATATTTTCATGGCACTGGACTCCAAGGTGGGTGAGTGAGAGTACAAATATTACTATGGGGTTTTTGGTGCACCCCCAGACCTTTGCTGTGGTCTTTCTGGTTCTGCTGTTTAGACTGTGGTATACTCATATTGTCTCTGTGTTGCTTATTGCGGTCAAGCACCGGCACCTATACCAATACCTCTGCAGATTTGCCTGCCAGAAAAACTTTTATGATGAAATGTGAGGCATGGAAAAGGGAGGTGAGGACAAACAGTGAAGCTGTTTTCTTTAAGCCTCTGTTTTGCTTTGCTAACCAGATTCCAACATCTACATTTGCCTGTCATTGTAAGCACGGGAGAAGGAAGTCCGAAGGAATTAGGATGTGCTTATTCATCAGTGTTCATGCATGTAACATGTGAGATTGTAGATACATGTGTGTTCAGACTATTTAAGAATGTATGCAAAGCCAGGCATGTGTTAGAATAGTTTGCAACTGTGCCAATTGAAAGAAAACTCACATGTGGCCAAGAATCATTATCTTATCAACCACAAAATCTTGAATGCATATTAGGGTAATTTTTCAAATGATCTGGCGTTGAGTGAGGAGTACCAAAGTTTCTCTAAGATTTTTTTTTTTGCACAATGGGATAAAATAGATATTTAATGTCTTTTTTTATTGTTTGCACTTAATTGTTAACTGAACAGGATCTATTTATCATTTCTTTCTACACAAAATGCACATATTAATACTATATATATATATATATATATATATATATATATATATATACACATTCCTGTAATAGAAAAATGTAGCATAATGTGGGGACTACATGTTACACTTTTCTATTACAGGACAGTTAACTCTAAAAATCTAAAAAATATGGACAATCATTTTTTGTTACTTTTTAAGAGAACGAAAAATAGATTGATTTGATGGAAGGGGAGAGATCTACTTTTCGAACAATATAATAACCCCACAGAGGTAGGGCAGGTTGAGCTGAAGATGGTTAGATTATAGAGTAGAATCGGAACATAATAGAGCTTATATATATCATGGTTCTCATGATACGTTCACAAACCTAGATATAATTGTTATGTTGTATTTTCAAGGATTTCATAACTTTCAAAATCATTGCAAATTAAAATCTGTTGAATATGTCTTTCATTTCTGTTCAGATATGTGGTATCCTGATTTTTGCACTCCCTCACAGGTTATTTCACATCAGTAACCTGTACTTTGTTTCAATTTAGTTCAGTTTATTTACAGTATATAGCATCAATTCACAACACCTCATCTCAAGGCACTTTACAGAAACAATTCAACCAGATCATACAGTCAGATTGGTTCAAAGTTTGCCATCTAAGGAAAACCAGCTGATTGCATCGACTAATTGACTTGAAGGCAATCCCTCACACCAAGCCTGCTTGTAGCGACAGTGGAGAGGGAAAAACTCCCTTTTTTCAGGAAGACAACTCCAGCATAACCAGGCTTGGTGTGATCAACCACTTGGGGTTCAAGGAGACCGAAGCAGCCATACAGAAAGAAGCAGAGATATAACGGTAACTGCGAACCGGCTCCACAGACGGCCCCCTCCAGGAAACACACAGTCAGGCAGATGAGCTCCGAGCCAACTCCCATGTCAGAGGATGAAGAGAGCACATCCAGTTATTCATCAATTTTCCCATCAACTCTTACTAGCTGCTTTCCTTACTAGAAACAAGCATTTCCACAGCTTGATGCTTCCATAAGCTGTTTTATTTGGACATGGTATATATATGTGTGGGTTATGATTTATAACTCTACCAAAAATAGATTTGCACATAGGCCAAAAGTACAATTTTGCTATCTGTCTAAAGCACCTTATTTGACTTTCTAGCTGTGTCCTCTAAATGACTTACACACGGGAGCTTTGATAGCTTTATTTCAACAATGGCTCGGTTGTTGTCTCTCTTTTACAAAGGCAATATTTGTTTTTAGGTACTCTATAATTTTGGTATCAACAAAGTTACCCACATGAGCTGTGTTAACTCTCCAGCACCTGTTGCAGTTGTACCATTTTTTCTGTTTTAATTTTGTGTAAGGGCCTGAACAATGCTCAGTAAAATATTCAAAACACTGGATAGTTCACTCACAATATAGAACCTTGTCCTGGACCTGCTTGCTGTTTTTATCATTTGCATAATGCTGTTTGTTTACTAATGTTATCTCACAAACCTTAAAGCCATTTGCAGAGTACCAATATTTGTAAGAAATCTTTAGTAAGATTTGAACCTTGACATGATTTATAAGTGCAATAGAGATGGAGATGGATTTTATTCAGGCAAAATAGAAATATCTACAATAGTTCAGTATTTTTCGGAAAAAAAAAAAAGTTACTGTTTACTCTAACACATACATTTCAATTAAACTACTTTAAGCTTTGGGGTTGTAAGGTGAGAAAATGTGGAAAAGGTTCAAGAGGTATAAATACTTTTGCAAGCCACTATAACCCATCTGAAAAAGCTAGATGAGGTTTACTGTTCAACAACTTTTCATGGAGCACTTTAAGCCAGTGGTAGATAACAGCCTCTCTGTTGTGTTAATATCCTTAAACCAAATGAACTAAAATGCCATGAGCTCTTTTCACCCTTTCTCACTCAGCTTGCTTTTACCCTTTCTCCTTTTCATTCAATCATCTCTGCCTGCTCACCTGTATCTTTCTTTCCTTGTTTCTCATGTATGCTTTTTGGCAGCGACGAGTGCTTAAAGGGGGTATTAGCACGGAATCTGTGCAAAACCATCACAGCTTAGCAGGCTAGTGAAGGTGAGACAGCAGGGATTTCCTTTTCGGCCCCTTTGCTACATTTTTGCTAAATTGCTTCTTGTCAGGTGAAGTTGAAGCATAGAAGGCCTGCCTTTCTTTCTGTCATACTTATTGTGGACACAAATATGCATGCTCATGCACGGCAAGCTCCGTGTGTCTATCTAAATGGTATAATGTGCACACACATAATGAAAGTACAAAGGATTAGTGATATGCCTAATGTGGGTGTATGCTTGTGTGTGCAAATATAATTTGGGGAGGACAGAGGCATTCTCAGTATAGACTTTGGTTGGCTGCCAAAGAACCATCTTACACCTGGAGCTCTTGGCTGGCTCATAGTGATATAGCATTAGGGATACCTGCAGTACTCAGAAAAACACAGTGTCTTTCAATTTTACAAATACAGTATAAATAGTTTAAGCAAACAAGTCAGCTAAGGTGTTACACTCTTCTCTTTCTGACCCAATTGGCATCTTACTTTTCTCTAGTGTGTAGCTCATTTTTACCCTATAATTTAGCAGGTTAGTCTGACCTAAAGTTACTAAAAGATTAAGAACTCTTTCGGGGGACAAACCCTTGGTCAATGGATTTACTTCATAAATCCCTTTTCTATTCATTCCATACTTTAAATTTTTTTTTTGCACATTATATCTGCCTTCAACCAGCTGCATTCATGAAAACACATACTTTCATACACCAATATGTAGATTAGGAAATCTGTGGTTTAGTGCCTTGCCCAGGGCACATCGGCATGTTACAAAAGAAAGCTGGAATTGAACCAATCCAAACCGTTCTGACATTTCAAAACAACAACTCCATTCAGTAAACCACAGTTGCCTGAATAGCATGTACTAAACCAACCCTTCCATATCTTTGGAAGGTGTTCAATGTTCCACATGAAAAACAAAAATCATTGTAATTACAGGTTTTAACTAAACTAATAATTATGATTTTGGTTGCCAATAATGGCATAACAGTTAAAATTAAGAGATAACTTTTTTCTAAGTTGAACATTTTCTTAGATCAGGTCTTTGTTATTATTTGGCTGAAAGTAAATTAGATATGTATATATGTGAGACAAAGTAAAATGCTATAAACATCATTGGAGAAAAATATAGGTGGTGGAATATAAATCCCTTGGTGTTGATCTGGACAACAAATTGGATCAGAGACGCAACTTTGAGGTCATCAACAAGAAGGGACAGAGGACATTGTACTATTCGATGAAGCTAAGGTTCTTCAAGTCTTTGCAGCAAGATGCAGAGTGTATTCCATAAACTTGTTGTGTAGAGTGTAATTTCAGCTGCCACAATCTGTTAGAATGAATGACTTAAAAAAAAAAGCTCAGCAAGCTTGTGAGGGAGTCTGTCTATGTTCTGGGGATGATTTTACCAAAAAAAAAAAAAGAAAAAAAAATTATGGCCCATCGCTCTTTAGAAGATTGTTAAACCACAGCAGCATCTTTAACCAAAGGTTTTTCTAGATATGCTGCTTAGAAGACCATTAATCGAGGTCCTTTGTTTTTTCAGCTCTAAACATCTACAACAACTTGTTGAAAATATGATTGAATTATGACATTTAATCTGCCTTTGAGAATTAAAAATTATTTTTGTATTTCATTTTGTGTGTCACATATGATTCTTCTTAGGCACCAGTAAAATTCTATCTATTATTTATTTATTTTTGTATTAAATTGATTGACCAGGAAACAGACTAAAGAGAAGGGGGCAAAAAAACGATAGAGGTCAATGGGCCAGAACTCAAACCCATGACAGCTGATTCAAGGACTGAGGCCTTTGGGCATGGATCAAACACTTAACCCCTGTGCCACTGCTACATCCATCCCATATGATTTGATTGTATTTTCTGTTGTGGTTGTAGTAGAATAGTGTGTAGAACTGTTAGGGCTGTACTCTTTTTGGGCATAGTACACAATCACTGCATTACAGTATATTTCCATTACCTTGCCAACCATCTTTTTATTTATTATCTTCACAAGACAAATATTCTGATTGATAAATGATCAACTTGTTAATGAAAGGCACTTACTAAAGTGTGAAATCAGAAAAGTAAATTTGTGTTTAAACTATCTTGAAATATCAAATAGATGAACTGTAACTAAACTTTAAGTTGTTTTGCTCTACATGTTGCGAAGCAAATCTTGTAAGAGCAGATACTAGGCTCTCTTTTACTGTCTCTCTTTGTTTCTCTACAATTCACATTAAAGCGCAAATCCACATGTTGAGTTTAAATGAACTCATTCTGTGTAGAGTGACAAAAGGAGCTTGGATAGAAATCAGTAGTTGAAGGAACAGAATTTCCACTCAACACGCCAGATTAAAATGGAAACGTGCATGTGGATCGTTTTAGTCAGTGCTTCAGAATGCTAATGCCCAACATGAGTTTTGGATGAAGCTCAGATATCTCTCAGTTCTTTGCACAGAGCCAGATACAGAGGATTTAAAAGTGTGAGTGTGAAGCAGGTGAGCAATGTGATCTATGGCAGCGCCAGGACAATCATGCAACACTCTCAATAATAAAGGATAGAAATGACTTTAAATTCCCCTTCCTTAACACATATTTTTACACCATCACTCTGCAATGTTTTATACTGTAAATATTACAAGACTTTTACTACTTCCAAATATCAACAATTAAGTGTGCTGAAAGATGTGGTTTCTAGAATTGACCACTTAAGTGTGACGAGAGAAAATGTGTAATAAAAAGTTTTTTAAAATCTTTTGTTAATCTGTTTTCCTTTCCTGTACCATTTGTTGTAAATCCTATTTCGATGATTATTCTTACATTTTCTTCTCTCGATTTATAATAGGTGGATGCTCTGCGAGTGCGCCTCGAGGAGAAGGAACAGATCCTGACTAAAAAGTCGAAGCAACTGCAGGACTTAAGTGATGAAAAGAGCACACTGACGGGAGAAATCAGAGATATGAAGGACATGCTGGATGTCAAGGAGAGAAAAGTGAATATCCTACAGAAGAAGGTAAAGAGTTCAGCCAGTTTTATAATACTTTGATTATTCATCCTCAAAGTATTTTTATTATGATTAAGAAGTCTAACAATTGTTGGACCTTGTTTTAAATCGGTCATTTTGGGGAATTTAGTTAAGTCATATTAAATCAACTTTTCTTAGGTTTAGGTTTTACCAATCTAATAATTGGTATTAGCCTTCAAGGAAAAGGATAAACCTAAGGTATTAAATTAGGTTTAGGTATTAATTAAGCTAAAGCTTTAGTTTTATCCTAAACTGCCAGTCAGGGGTAATTTGTCAAAAAAAAAAAAAGTTAAATTGGATTATGAAATTAAAAAAGTAATTGCTCTAAATTTTGAAATAAAATGATTTAACAAAACATATTCAAAAATTCAGCCCAATTAACCAACCTCTATGCACTACACTTGTAAAAAGGGCAGCAATGCTTTGAAGTCATAAATATTAAACAGTAATGAAACAGTTAACATGCAATGTTAGGTCTGTCAGTTGTCATTAATGATTCATTTCTGCTTGAACACTCTCTCAAACGACTTGGTTAAATGTTATTTACAGTATAAGCAGATGGTCATTGTTTGGCTGTTCGATGTCTCTGTCTGTGGGGCTATTTAGGTATGGATTCAGAACTTAACACAAAGACATGATCCCATTGTCTCAGAATTTTCTGACATGGATGCGTAGAAGATCTTGTAGATGGTGTACAACAATGCAAATCTCATTTATTTGATCTTGGATGTCGCACACGCCACATGCTTGTGATGTCTTAATGACTTTTATGAGGGTAGCTATTCAGACAGGGTGTGTTGCTACCTGTGGTGTACATCTTGGCCATTCTGCTATAGACCAATTACTCACACATAATGGTCTTCACTTAGCTTTGTTGTTTCCTCTGTGTCCTTAAATTAGAGCTTCCTCTCTCCTTCCTCCCTCCCTCTTACTGGGTTTAATGAAAATGCTCTCCGAAGGTCATAAACATTGCTACAAGTCTGTGTATGCTGGGCTTTTGTGATTCAAGCTGGATTATTGTGTTCATGCTGTACTCGCAAAACTGTACATAAAATAGAGCTTTGGACATTAAATAGCTTATTATTTAAATGGAATTAAGAAAAAGATGAAAGAAATAAGAAAATTAAAAAGGAATTGGATTATTTCATAAAATGAAAAGGAATCATGTTTGGAAATCAAAAGCAAATTTATTTGGCTTCAAAATCGATATCAGTATTTTTTTTTTCCTTAGAAACCCCTTCACATTTTTAATGACACCATGTATAAAGGGGTATAGCAATATACTGCTCACAAAATATTTAATTTGTAGTTAAAAACCCATTCCACTGCTCTGCTGATGCCTTATAACAGTTCCTTATGTGGCCAGAGCTTTTAAGGTTAAGATGAAGCCTTACTCTATTGAACGCAAACAGTTCAACTGACCCATTGATATAAGAAAATGGAGACTTTGATGCAAATTGTCTGTAATTGCTACCTAATACCAAGGGAATAAGTCTTTTACATGTTTATGTTCAGGTAAAATATTTACAATAATAAGTATTGTAGGTACTATTGTAGTATTGTAGGTCACAAATCATCACATGGGAATTTTACATTTGGTACATGGTTTTCAAATGTGACATTTTGTTACTTTTGTGCAAGGGGCACTAAGAGATAGATTAAATGAAATGATGGCAAGGAGAATGCCAAAAGAGGTTGCATTTAAAGCTTCCTACAGGTTATGTAGGGGTAAAAAAAAACATGTCTGACTGCGCTGGTTAGAGGTAATAGGAGTTTGCCACACAAACCCCCTTACCAAACCATTGAATAGAAGGAAAACCTGTAAGAAGCTCTTAATTTTGAGCGGGTACCATTTACCTTACAGTATCACAAACACCAGGAATATATAGGCAGGACTGCAATAAAAGGGTTTAGATCAAAGCATATTCACTTAAGGTGAGCTGGAAGTACATATTTTAATCTGATTCAAAATTTGTGGCAGTTCTGAATACCAATGTTAACTGTTGTTCTCCATCCAATCACACTGAGGTTAAGCTATTTAGCAAAGAATAGGCCAAGCAGTCACAGTCCATAAGTGTAAAATTCAGGCTATATAAACTTGTGCCATACTCCTCAATTACTCTGAAGTTATTTTCCCATTCTGCTTCACAACTTTGTGGTACTTCTGATGATTGTTTTTTTATAAAATCCAACCAAAATACATAATGTTGTTTGTGGTTTTAGTGTAAAAAAACTGTGAAGGAGATTAACCCTCTACAATGCTCTGTGTAAAGAATTCTTAAAGGCAAATGTACTCGTATAATGTTTCTTTTTTTTTTTTTTTCTAAAATACCTCTGAATTTTTATATGTATATAAGGAATTTTTTAAAACTGCAATTTGAAAAAAAAAATACAGATTGGTATTAGCCAAATACAGATTTTTGGGCTTAACCTAAAAATACATCATATTGTCCAGGCATGAGCAGTATAGCACCTTTAAAGACAGTCTTTAGCTGCTGTAAGTATCCTTAATTAGTTAACTGCTTAGTCTTAGGAGAGTATGAGGAATACATCTACTCTTTCCAGATGTTATTTGGACAGTCAGCACAGTTGATTGTATAGTTGCATGATGTCATTGCTGTAGCTTAACGCACAGGTTGATCCTAATAATAAGAGGCTCAATACGTCTGAAAATAATGAAGGAATGGTCTTTGAAACTTTCAGAGAAAGAAGAAAATGTGAACACACTGTTCTTATGTATCACAACACAGAACAGTGGGGACTCTGTTCACATCCTTGGTCAATCAGACCATGTCAAATGCATAATGATGCATTTATTTGTTTATTTTTTCCATTTACATTTCTTTTTTTCCTCTCCCTTTGGCTACGGGGGAAGGGCGGGGAGGTACACATGCACAACCGGTTGTGGTATGGTTTTGGCATAGATGTGTTATTCATGTTCAAACATTGTGGTTATCACAATCCATATTCATACTTGTAGAAAGGCTTTCTGTGTGCATAGAAACATCGTATCCCCACTATCATTTTCCCACTATTAGCAGCCTCAGAGACAAAAAGCTGTGGTTGTGTCTGACTGGGCTAGATGATTAAGTTTTTATGTATCCATATGGAAGGATCCTCCATCCACACATGGCTCTCCCATTTATTATGTATTGTTAGTTTCTTCTGGCCTTTGAGGCCTTTTGGGGAATCACACTGTGTTCTGGCGCTGGCTTTGCAAGAACTTATTATGGCCTGCTGATATAGCTGTCTTTTGCCTAGTTTCATAAAACCTTTCCTGTTGAGAACAGAGCGGACAGCAAGGCTGATGGAGATCCATATTCTTCTGTCTTCAAATGTTAGGTTTAGCCCTAGGTGGGTGTTGTAAGGGTCTGGGTAAGGCCATACAAATTCAAATAATGCAAACTGAATGGAAGTTATGCAAAGTGCCGTTTGTATAGTGGGCCATAACGTGTGTGTTCAGTCTTGATAGATCTGTGATGAGGCCACCAGTACCTTTCATCCTAATGGATACCAGCTGACCAATCAAAGTACAGAGACATGGCCACAGATAAGACCATTGGAGCAGGGGAAATTCTGGTAAAGTGCTCACAAAAGGGGACCCCCTCTCTTCCTATTCTACCCCTCCCCCTCATTGCTGCTATCAGCAATCAGCCTGGGTTAATAGTCAGAGCCCAAGGCTGGTTGATTGAGGCCAGCTACACATCCGACAGGACGGAACCCCAAGTTGGGTCACAAAAAAGACCCCAGCCATTCACATTGAGTTTTCTGCCTCATCAAAATGTACATACTTCATTTCAGGAGGCAAAATGTGTTTTATGATTTTTCAGAAGATGAGAAACTGAAAGCTAAAGGGAATCCTGATGATACTGCACCCTGACTCAAGCTGGCCTTTTAACTTTTTGGCAGTCTACTATTTTATGCCTAAAGATCTAAGAAAGGCACTTAAGGCTAATACTCTCTGTGGAAAGTGAATCACAGTTTGACTCTTGAACTCTGAGTTAAATTGTATGACTGAATGCTTTATTAAACTTGTCCAACCAGATCACTGTAAATTGGACCTGGGTCAGAAGCTACAAACAGCTGTTGTGGTCCTCACCAGGTGGCCACACTTTCAGACTTCTTTCTTGTTATCGTGCTCTTTGACTGCAAAGCGAAAAAGTATTAATGTTAATGGTGCTGGAAGGAGATGACTGAAGCACTATTGTAATCACCCAGCAATCTTTGCAACATTCTGCAGCTGGGTTGGTTCAGAGAAAGAGTCTTAAGCCGAAAGAGTATGGACATTGATCAACATCTTGAAAGAACACTGACACACAATTGCTCACGTATGCAATAGAGGTTGCACATGTGCATTGTCTCCTTTTTTTTGTCCTTTTTTTCTATCTTGGATTTTGCTTTATTTGCTTTGCCAGGAAAAAAATACCATGAAAACTGTTTCCTTGTCTGCATTTTCTTGTATGTGTGCATTCATAGTCAATTGATATGTATGAATGCAGTGAAAGGTTTCTGTTGAAATGGCCTTTGGGAGGCAGGAATGTGTGTGAGAAGAGGGGAGGCTGTCTACCTGTCAAATGTGTCAGTGCTATGTGCTGCTCCCATTGCCTGAACCTAGCCTGACACTAGTGATAATAATCACACAGACTGAGTAAAATATGTGACTTTTCCACAATGTATGTTCGGAAAAGCCATAAATCCTAATAAACTCACAAAATTAAACTGCAAACATGCATTCTTGTTTGTACTGGTATAAAGTATGAAGATTTCATGTATATAAATGTTTTTTCTTGGACTTTCATAGTTTTAATCTAAGTACCACTAGCCACAATTGTATTTTATTTTTCATATGCTTTATGGTAATGAACCTTCCATTTAGGTTGTATGATGTTTTTTTTTTTCATTTTTACATGAGAGGAAAAATGAGTAGCATAAGACTTAACGAAATAATAAGGAAGATAAGTTATGTAGGTGTACATTAAAATAATTTTTTACCAATTTTGACATAATTTTGGCCCAAAAATAATAGACAGAAAGCTTTTACTCAAATGTACCACTGTGTCAATAATAACAACTTTTACATGAGGGTCTATTGAGTTGTTTTTCCAAGGGTTTACCTTATTATTTCTTTAATTTCTTTAATTCAGGACCAATCTTATGTCACTGAATCAATATAAATTATGTTTTATTGTCAGAATGGCACAATTAAAGAGATTTACCTGTACCTTGTTTAATTGTGTTTAGTGTGATTTTTTTCTACTGTTGTGCATAATTGTCAAAGGAAAAAGGAGAATCCTAAAAAAATGTTCAATATTACACCTGATAAATCAGTAAATAAAAAAAAAATTAAAAAAGGCTAGCAGCTGAAGAAGTAATTTATTTAAAATTCAGTTCCTTTTAATTCCTTAAACTGAGTTTGCAATTTGAAAAGAAATTAATAAAAATTTGTTGCCAACATAATTTTCTTTTATTTTTATTAGGTCTTCTTTTCATCCTCCTCTTCTGGACACCAATCGATGAGATAATACAAAATTGGTACCCAAGATATTTGATAGGTTTTTTAATCTGCAATCAAGCAGAAAAGCATGTCCTTTCATGCTATAGGTGTGTCACTTTAAACATTTACTTTCCCAAACAACCCATTAGTTTATAGTATTTCACAATTACTAATTCATAATGCTCCCTTTTTATACATTGTCTGTATCTTTGCAATAAGGTGTTTTGATAGGTTTACCTGATTATGAGTTAGATTTGGTTTGTCAGATACATTGGTCTGTGAGATGAAGACGAAAAAAATAAAAAATACAAACCCAAAATTTTGGTTGATTTGTGTGACTGAGGGCAATATTTGATGAGACATGGTCGAAGTTGATTATTGTGCCAATGACTGCTAACTGCCACATGGAGGCGCCAACTTACACAGTATAGCCTCCTGGCACTTGTTTGTTTTAAGTTGTGTGTTTTTTTTTTAGTGGATATAAGATGGGTAAAAGACACAGGTTGATGAAGCAAGGCCCTGAATTTCATGCATTTCCTTTCCTCTTTAGGACTGAACAATATCAACTTACATACTATGGGGAAAAAAAAAAATCTGTGCAGGGCTTTATAACTGAAATTATGCATTTCTATTTGCAGAACATTATTTCCATTAGCTGGCCTTTCAAACTAATTTAATGTTTTGACTTTGTCATTAATTTCTGCTGGTAAAGACACGTTTTTACTGTGTATCAGTGAGTCCACTGTCACTGACCCCTCTGTGTTCAAGTGTCCACTAACATAAAAATTGATGCCAGGATCTCTGGGTAATTTTTTTAGTCGCTGACAAGAAAATGCTTCCCTGACACAGTTACCAATTATTTTTTGCACTTTTTATTAGTCCAAAAGATATCTAAAATGAAAAAGCTATTGGATACTCACGGCGGTCACTCTCTGTACTGGCTCTTTTTTTGTTTTGCAGAAAATGATTCATTTTGCAGCTACAGAGTTTTTCTTTTTGTTTGGATGGCAGACAGAAGGGTCGGACAAATTTGTAGTTCTGCTTAGGGAAAAGGCTGCTTTTAGACCACAGTTTGTTCATTTTGTTATGTCTGTGTTTTTTTGTTGTTTTTATTTTCCCAAACACTGCGTCTGATATCTCCTACCCCCTAAATTATATCGTTTTTGATAACCATGATAGATATAGAAACGTGATATAAAAGTTAGCAGCGGAGTTGTAATCCTATTAAGGAAAACATTCAAATTTTTAAATAACTGTAACTTTACATCAATATAGCTTAGATGTTATTTGCGACTTAAAACTTGTTTCCTTAAAAGCTTAATAATACATGTCAGTTTGTTTTCATTTTTATAAATAGGGTGAATTATCCCCTATTTATATCGGATCACACAAATGGACTCGACAATACTGACAGTGTGAAAGAGATCTTTACATATGCTACATTTCTTCTTCAGGTTAAATCTTCCTTTTTTGGTTTGTACCGTTGGTCTTCTAATGACACATGAGTACAAGAGACTGTTTCAGCACTTCCCACTCAACACAGTTTTTTTCTTTTTTAAATCTAAATATAAGAAACATTTCTCATGATCTCTGGATGGTCAGGGTTTGGATTTTTAGATATTTTCCCTGCTGTCATTAGGTAATTAATTGTTGTAAGTAAATTTTCCTAGATTTTCATAGTTTATTATTCATGCTTTACCTCTTGATTTACTTAAGTGATAAGATAAATTCTTGTATTACTATTCAGCTAGGTTTTTTCCTTGCGTTTCTCTCCGTCTGCTCCTTCTCATTTGATCCTTTCCCTCAGCTCCCCCGCTCCATCGGTCTCAGCTGTTCCTCATCTCCTCCTGATTACATTCACCTGTTTGCCATGCCTTCTCTGCACTCTCCCTTGGTATATATTGCCCTCTGGTTGTCTATGTCCTAGCTGGTTTCTTCTGTTTGATTTCCTTATTCTCTTATGCTTTTCCTCATGTTCCATTGTCTCTGTTAATGTGTCTTTTGTCGTCACCAGTTTTCTCCGCCAGTTTGTGCCTTGAACTGTTTCCCCAGTGTCCCCTCTTAAGCTTTTTTAGTTAAGACTGACTTAGCTTTTACTCAGTTCTACACTCAGGTCCTCCCTCTTTACAACATAACAGGTATTTATTTCTCTTTTTCCACCTTGCATGTACACATTATGAATTTTTGGACAACTTTGTTAATATTTCCTTTTTTAACAACACCTATGTTGTTAAAGCTTGAGTAGCCATACTCTCATTGCTTACACCAGATACCAGTTTTTAGCTAGGGTTAGGGCATTTAAGAACAACAGGCACTTTTACAAAGTAGGGCTGGATACCAAATAAAGACACACCCTAAGATAGACACCATCTTGGCGTGATACCAAGTTGCCGTATGTATAAAAACCTTTTTCAGGGATCTTTTCTATTTTTTTTGACTCCAGTGAGGACTTCTAGACATTGAGTCTAACACTGTTATACTATACTATTTCTCAGCTAAACTTAGATTAAATTATGTTAAAGTTTGAGTCCTGTTTAAGAGTCATTCACTTTAGGAAGTGTTACTTAAAATGTTATTGCGAGAGTGTTCCCTTACACTTCACTCTAACACCTTCCACTAGGAGACCCAAGATATCAGGGTATGTCCAGCTTGCTCATAAAGGTCCAATGTCCTGCACGTTTTGATTCAGGTGCTTCCACATCCAAATCAAATGGCTGTATTACCTCTTCATGCAGTCATTTTTTCCAGAGTCCTGCTAATGAAGTGATTATTTGAATCATGTGTGTTGAAGCTGAGAAACATCTGAAAAGTGCAATACTTTAAGGATTAGAACCAAGGGCCCTACAATATTCCATTCAAGCTGAAATGGAGGATATAGTGGCACGTTCAAAATCCTACAGCTGTACACAGAACCATAAAAAGTTGGTTATCTTGGGTAAAAAGTTGTAAAAATGGGTCTACAAAGGAATGAAATAGCAAAAAGACAAAATTATGAGGGCCCTGCCAAAGCTTCCTGTCAAAAGGCAATCATTGACCTATATTTTCATGAAGTTGGATAGGCATTTGAATAAGAGGAGTTGTTAATGCCAACCCTGACCCATTTTTACAACTTTTTACCCAAGAGCGATCCTTGGGACCGTAACTCACCCAGCCAATGAGATACTGAAGGTCGCTGTGCTGTCGATGAAGGACAAATTATTTTCCTGACAAAAAATAGCATGTGTCTATCGATATCCAGTAAGGTCAAAAGGGGTCTAGAAGGAGGGCTAAAGGGACTAGAAAACAAAGGCTTGAGCAGAGAAACATGTAAAAAAAAGTATGAATCTTCCATCTTGGTCCCTGGTCAAGACGTAAAGAGATGGGGCTGAGAAAAGGGACAATATAACAGGCACAAATAAACCTCAAAGCAAGAAAGTTTCTTATTGAAAGCCTTGAGATTGATGTCACTTGTTGAGAGCCAAACCTCCTTACCTGGTCCAAGGTGTAAACACTGTGCACCTGAAATACATAGCGGTGAACTACCTGCGGGGCTCACGGAAATCACTGCATTCTCTGTGAATGCACCATAACACTGAGAAATCAACACTGAATAAATGTTTTCATTTCAGGTTCATGACGTCGCTAACATATGACTTTCATAATGAATGTTGATTCAACCGGTGGAAATTGACTGACAACTGGTACTTACAGACTTAAATAAGTTTTGGTTGAATTTCACTTGCCATCTGTGTAGCTTGATGGCCTGAAATGTAAATATTTCATCATGAAAATGCATTTTTTTCTTATCATACTCTATACCTTAAACTGCTCTCCACTTTTTAGCTCAATGTGCTCCTCTTCCAGTGACTACCAGACTCACTAACGGTGTCAGTAGCTAGTGCATTGTAGTTACCATAGCGATGGTTGGTGCTGATGATGGCGCGCATCACATTGCCCAAACCCTGGAGCTACTGTTTTATTAAACAGTCATGCTACTTTTGTCTCTTCAAATATAAAACACCTCAAAGTTTTTTTTTTGGGGAGACCAAGATCATCGTCCTATAGGCAGTTTCGGTTTAAATTATTTTTGGTTATATATCACAACTTAAACAATAAAAAATACTAATAAAATACAGAGGACCTCAGTCCTCAATGGTATTTACGGCCCTGGTAGCCTCTGCAGCCTCTCCTCCCTGAGAGGTGACATTATTATTGCAGTGATTGTTAAAAATTGGTTTGGCAAAAGGAGTACCTAAAAACTTGCTGGGTGTGCAGCTGGTAGGACTCCAGACCTACAGGCTTTGTCCAGTTTCTCTCACAGTCAACAAAGTGGCAGACCATCATAAGTTTACACCAGGTTTAAGGTGACATTTGTTACCATCCATCCATTCATCAACTGCTTGTCTGTCAGTCACAAGGGGGTGTTTCCTATCTCCAATAGTCTATGGGTAAAAGGCGGGGTACATTTTGGACAGAATGCCAATCCATCAAAGGACAACATTTGTTACTCATCCATCCATCTTCTAATACTTGTCTATCATGGTAGGGGGGTGGCTGGTGCCTGTTTCAATAGTTCTAAAGGCAAAAGGCAGTGTACACCATGGACAGGTTGCAAGTCCGTCTCAAGTCAACATTGCCCATTTTCTAAAATCTTGATTGCTAATCTTAAAACAGCCTGTTCCAAAGAATGCCACAAAATTTTAGGTTAAATAATAATACATCAGCTGTGCTGTGCCTATTACAAATTTGCTTACAGAATTGCATTGATAGCCAACTTTTGTCCTCTGAATTCTGAAAATGTACCATTTGACTCGAATTCAGCTTCTACAATATCTGTCAATTTCAAGGCCAGTTGAAGGCAACTGTAAATCATCACTCATACGTTAAGAAGAACCTGGTCTGGTCCCATCAGCCACTTAGATAAACTTATCAGAGTGAAAACATGGAGTCTGTGAAACTTTAGGGTGCTGTGTGCTTGTGTGGGGGGATGACTGAGACTCACGTCATGTTTCCTCTGGAGGTTAGAAATTCATGAGCCAGACAATCCACACCACAGTTCTTGGTTTGAAAGCTGCTTATCGTAGGTGGTCTGCTCCAGTGGGAGGTGGGTTTGGTTGGAGAGTAGGATGACATATGCTCCACAGTTTGGTGATAAAGGCCTTTAAATGCACACACAAGAATGTCAAAGGAGAAAAAACATGAATACAGTCCAAGGAAGCTTCATGTACTAAGAGATAAAATGAATGACTGGTGTCTTTGATAAAAGTGGAAAAAAAAATCCCAGTTTTCCTGGCTTCTTGCCCCTTCAGTAAAAGCAGTTTTTAAGTTAAAAGTTTTAAATCATAATTGGAATTTTGTACCCTCTTTCCCATATCCACAATTCCAAAGGCTGATCTTTGTGAAGAAGCAAAAGCTTTAACTTATATTTAACTTTTTAAATTTTTTTTCTGCAAAATTTCACTGAAGGCCAAGGGATGTGGCTAAACATTTCAACAAGGGGTTGCTACTTTGTGAATCAGGCCAAAGCAAACTCAAAGCTGGTGAAGAATGTAATCATTTATCTAAGGACCAGGGGTGACATGCTCAATTTGTTCCAAAATAGGTCTCTGTGGTGCCCACAAGGAGATAGAGAAAGCATGTGCATAAGTAAATGTGTAGGACAAGTTTTGTTAAGCTTCTGGACTACAACCAGAGGCCAGAGAAAAGATACAGTATTTTGTTTATTTAAAATTCCCCTTTGTTTAAAGCTCATGGAGCTAAGCATGTGGAAGTGTAGGGTCTTCTTTTGGTATTTACGAGTGCTTGCTGCCATGGAAGTTGAGTGGATTTTTGCTTATCTTAGATTCAGATTAATCCAGTAAAACTAGCACTTCAAAAGAACAAAACATGAAAGAACTACTAAGGAAATCCATTCTTTCTCATAGCGTCTAGCGTAGAGCCCCATCTGAAATGCCCCTGGTAATTGCAAATTACTGGGTATTTTATCGGATTCTGGTAGTGTGAAGCTTTCCCATCATTCCCTAAAGGCTTTTATGTCCCTATCGGTTGTGTACCAACCTACCAGAGCCTGTAGCTTGGTTGTTTAATGACTGCCATTAACATATCAAGATCTGCCAATGGGTGCTGGATGCTTTTTCCCACCCCTCCTACAACTTTCTCTGGATTGCCAAAATTGAAAAGGCTCCTTGAAGTCTTCATTTAGGCCCTTTAGGGAGCAAAGAACATTAAGGTCTAATTGGATTTGTTCGCATATTCGCTGTGTGGACATTATCTTACCATGTACCCATGACTATGCATCTTCCCTTTGGGTCATTGCTTATCTGTTAAAACTCTAAATAATAAAATATGAATAAAATAAAATTTGATTCACTTACATTGTCTGTTCCGAACATTGACTAATCTTAGTTTTGATAGTAGGTTGATGGCAATTTGTCTAAATGAAACTACACACAGTTGAAAAAAATAAACGCTGGTTTATGAATCTCAAGTAATCCATCAACTCTTAGTTTTTTTGTTTTCATGAGGAAAATATTTATGCAGATTTTAAAGAACATATTTATGCAGATTTCAAAGGAATCACCATGAACTATCAGCAGAGATCTCATCCCTTTGAAACTAATTTGTAGACCTTAGCAGCCTCATTGCATGGTTTTGTCTTCGAGCCTGGCTGCATCTGTTAGCATTTTGTTTGGTTTAGCTCAGAGCTCTCTGTGTGCTCCTGTGTGTGTGTCCATTTGAGCTTACATTCTGTTTACCAGATGTGCAACAGATAAAGGCTGTTGAATGGTACACTGTGTATTACACCATCACCACTTTAGCAATATGGGGTTAACAATGGTAATAAAGATGCAAAGACGGTGTCCTTGCCATGAACATGGCAGATTCTAAGTTTAAATAAAACTCAACAAAATTCATAACAAAACTATTGTTTGGTATTTTCTTGAAGTCACATTGTCAGAATGACACTGCAGAATGACAATATATGGCAAGCAACAGTATCACAAGAATAAAAAAAACAAAAAAGACAAGCACAATTGTGTAAAAGATGAAAAAATATTATAATGCCACTGTCCAATTACTTTGTGGTGAAAAGATATATATATCTTTTCATCAATCATCTTCTGCTTGTTGCAGCAGCCTCAATTTAGGAACCCAAACTTATATCTAGGGATCCAGGTGTCCAGCGGTCATCCTTTCCAGATGCCTGACTCACCTGAGGGCGCAGCAGCTCTATTCCAAGTCAATCCCAGATAGACGGACATCTCACCTTGTCTCAACGTGAAAGTCCAGTTACCCTGTGGAGAAAACTCCTTTTAGCCATCTGTATCCACAGTTTCATTCTTTTAGTTTACATCTTGTTATGATTAAATAGAGTTGTGAGGACATAAGCATTTTCAGTTAACCTTTAAGGTGTTGGGCCATAATGAAAAAAATCATCTCTGTGCTGGGATCATTTTGATTCATTTTGTGGCACCATATGTTTTTTAGTTAGGTATGTAATGAAAATACCTTATCATGATTCGTTCAATCTCAGTGACTGTTATCTACTTTTTTCCATGATTAAATCTTTTTCTGTTCCTTCATCTCTGTCCTTTTCTCTCCAGATTGAGAACCTGATGGAGCAGTTAAAGGATAAGGACAAACAGCTGGTTGGATTGAGAGAAAGGGTTCAGGGCCTTCAAACTGACTCAAGTAACACAGACACAGCCCTGGCTACCCTGGAAGAGGCTTTATCAGAAAAGGTATGAGGGGGACAAGGGGTTGGCAGGGCAATGCTATATTTGCATATTTAATTTTTGTTGTATTATAAGAAAGTTCACTTGTCTGGGAAATAATCAATATTGGTCCCCTTTTCATAATACAGACTTAGCCTATAGCAAAGTGTGAGATTAGATAATGTTATCGCTAAGTTTGATTCACAGTTATGAACAAATTGTAATGAATGTTTTTATGCTTTAGTGTTCTGTTATGGCAAAATGTCTTTACATAACAGATTTAAAATTTCCCCTGCTTTTTGCCAGATTATATTTAGCAGACATTTTCCAGAATATTAAATCATTGAGGGAAATAATCATTTTAATGCAAAAATACAGTAACTTTTGTATTAATGTTATATGCACAAAATAGACATCAAGCTAGTGAGTAGATTGGCATAGGATTTAAAGTAAAGAAAACAAACCTACACCACCTATAGCTGGGTTTCTGTTGTAAACATTCCTGAATTTGTTTGCTGACAACTTGGATGAGCATCTGGTGTCTATAAAGTCTTACCTCAACAGGAGTGAGGCATTTTTTACCAAATTAAACCAATTGCTTTTGCATAGCTCCCTAGTAGACACACAGTAAAAAAGTTTAAGCAATTAAACTCCTTTATCAGTTTTTATTTTTTGTCATATTGATTAGTTTATTTTTTATGAGCCTTCTAATACTTTTTGATGAGGGAGGAGTCACTGTTTCCTTCAGATGAAAATGGGATGAATATGATGTTACTTTGTTCTGACTATTATATAGCAGATGTTTCATT
Source organism: Cyprinodon variegatus (assembly GCF_000732505.1). NCBI lineage: Eukaryota > Metazoa > Chordata > Actinopteri > Cyprinodontiformes > Cyprinodontidae > Cyprinodon > Cyprinodon variegatus. The sequence goes on from NW_015150624.1 coordinate 66,198, forward strand.
CCTGTCTTGAAATAATAATAATAAAAAAAAAAAATCATTGAACTCACTAGCTTGATGTCAGACTGTTTCCATCCTTCTTCTGTGCTCCACATTTTTCATACTAGCATTTCTAAAGGATTGGGTTTGTTTTCTTCAGGCTATAAAAAGTTTCCATTTTCACATTTGTACTCTAAGCTGAAAGATGATTACTGGTGTGTTATTTATTTGCTTTAGACTTCCTTGGTGAGACAGATGTGTACAGTATGTCCAACCAGTAAGCTTACTCACCAATAGAATAAACCTTTGGTGGATTTTTGATATTTTTGCATTAGTAATTATTTTGTAAGACTTGCTATGTCCTTCCAACTTTACTGTACAGTTAAAATAATCAATAAATCAGAATCAACTTTATCAGCTAAGATTGTATGCACTAACAAAATAATTCAACTTTTTTTCCCCATTGCTTACATAGTACTCTACTGTATAAATCCAGTGTGTAGAAAACACTTAAATTACTGTTTTAGTGCTTCCAATAACAGAACACCCTACCAGTGTGTTAATATTTAATTAGTAGAGAACAACAACACATGTGATATTCACATTTAAATAAATAAAAAAAAATACCCAGTGTTTTTTTTAGAGTTGAAAGAATTTTGATTTTTAATATTGCAGCCAGTGTTGACTCCATTTTATTAGAAGTCTCTGTGTGGTAGACCAACTCAAAGTAACACATAGCTATGAAGTGGGGGGGAAAAAAAAAGAAAGCATGGTTTTGGAAATTGAAACAAAAAATGAAAATATCAAAAGGTTTATTTTTTTTTATTAATGCAACTAAATATATTTATCAAAGCTAATTGCATTTAGAATTTAAAAAGTTCACAAACTGTTTCCTTTCTGCTGTGTTGGGTGAGTATAAATGCAACTCTTTTTTGGTGGTTTCAGTGTTTTGCTAAAGGACTTTAGTGAACAAACAGCATAATGGAAACCAGGCAACACACCAAACAGATCAGGAATGAAGTTTTTGAGAATTTGTCTAAAACTTGGTTAACTTGTATTGCAACATTCAAAACTTTAAACATATTACATTGCACTGTTCAGTTCATCAGCTGAAAACAGAAAGTGTTGGACACATCTGCAAAGCCATAACAGAGTTGCCTTACTATGCAGACAGCTGTGGCAAAGAAGGCTTTCATTTAGAAAGCAGCCAAAAGCAACATGGTAACTCTGATTACGTGGCTAAACCGGTTACATCCACAAATCTGGTGAGACGACTATTAGCAGTGGACTCCATAATCTGGTCTTTATGAGAGGGGAGAAGAAGAATGGTACTGCCTAAGGAAAGCTGTAATAAGTATAATTAGATTTTTTTTTTCACAGACCAAATGAGAAATAAAACCAACAAATGGAGGAAGGTAAACTGCTGAAATAGGAAAAACGATACACGTTTTCAGTTCAGGCATAATGCTCACTGTAAAAAACAGCTAATACTGCATTTCACTTTGAATAATCAAATGCCTGGTGGTGGCAGCATCATGTTTTAGTTATACCTTCTTTTTGGAGGTACAGTAAAATCTGATCTGGCATAATGCAGATTGGTACATGTAGACCGTATCAATCTGGAAAGCCTCATGTAGAACCTGCTCCTAAAATAGAGAGACATTCAATACAATTCTTCGACCTGAGTGGATATCTGCCTCCCTTGTCGAGCTTTTAACCAATCACAGCTGACGTATTACATTCTTGACTTGCTTAACAACTAGTAGAGTTAATGATAAATCAAAATCTTACAGAACCAAATCCCTGTTCTGCCTTTGGACCTCTGAGCCTGCCTGTCCCCGTTCTGATCTGTTTTCTTGACCTGTCTTCGGACTCCTCCTGGATCTCTGCCTGTCTTTGTTCTGAACGTGGAACTATTTTCCAACTCCATCTGGATTTCCCCTCCGCACCTTTTTTGATCTCTGATTTCTTGGCTCTCACTACTGAGCACGTCACTGACACCGGCTTTGGCTTTACACCCTGGATCGTCTGCTCGGTTCTGATCTCCTGCGGGTTCTCCGACCTCTGATGCATCAGCGTCTGGAACACTCTGGGCAGCGCCCACTGCATCGTGTTTGTAGCCGAAAGGCTGGAACCAACCTCACCCTCTGGGCTCGAAATGAACTATAAGACCAGAAGGCTAGGCTTACAAGTTCCTAATCCGCTTCTAGAGAGAAGCGGTCATTGACCTGTTGTCTCCCACAGTTTCCTGCAGTAGATGCCGATGATGTTCACTGCAGTTCTATTTCAAATAAACATTTTCAGAAATCTGTTTGTCAGCCTCAGATACTGGATGCTATCGTTCTGAGCCTGACAGAATGTGTACTGGAGCCTCTCACAAAATACAAAATTACCTAATTTATGCTATTACTGAAATTATGGGAGAATAGATAGAAACGGAGATAAAAAAAAAAAATGCACAATTTGTTACTGTAATGATGGATGAAACAACAGACGTTGGTAATGCTGCATAGCTCGCACTACATAACATAATTTGTCAAGGTGCGTTTTATCAAATACAGTATTAGAATGAAACTGGTGGCAAGCAAGCCTATTACATTACTGCTCTTATTTCATGTTTACTTTAGGAATATGGATGTTTGGATAAAGTTTTAGTGCAGTGTTATGATAGTGCTGCTGTAAAGGCATCTGGACTAAATGGAGTGCAAGTGAAAGTTAAGGACAGGGCACCTATGACCTTATTCATTCACTGCAATGCACATCATCTTAATACTGGTCAAAGAAGCCTCAAAGCTTAAAGAATGCAAATTATTTTTAATTTGTTTGACAACCTGAATGGCCTTGCTGCATTCTGAAGATCTCCAAACCGCATTCAGCTACTGGATGATATCAGCAAGTGGCGTCTTCCACATGTTGCACCAACAGTAGGGTGGCAATAGACATAGAGATTAGTGAATGCAGTCCATAAGAAGAATATTGTGCTAAAGGAGTTGTTTGATCACTTACTGGAACATCATGATGAGTATGATAAGGAAATTGTGCTTTGTACAGATTAATTTGATAAGTGCCTGGATGATTTTGAGTTTTGTTTTTTGCTGATGGGCTTTTTGAGCATGTTGATGTGCTCTTTGGAAAGCTTCAAACCAAAACACTAGATATACAATTCTGCATAGCAATTCAAGTTTTCATCCTAAAGAGGAAAACTAATACTATATCTAAGATGGCTAAAACAACACTGCCCAGCAGGGACAGAGTGAGGAGATCAGAAGAGCTAACAAGAGTCTGGCTACTAAGAGTCTAAGAAGATACAGAAAATGTTCGCCCTGGAAGATTTAAAAGAAGAAGAAATATTGGAATATTTATTTACCTTACAAAGAGAAATTTCCCTGACATAAACATGTGGAGAAGATTGTTGGGGCCCCTTTTTCGATGAAAGAGAAATCCACAATGGTTAAAGAAATAACTTGAATCGGACACAAGTAATAATTTCAGCTATTTGGTACGGGTCATTATCCTGTTGAAAGAACCATGACTTGCGACTAAGACCAGATTTCTGACACTGGGCACCACATTTCTTTCTATAATCCTTTGATCATGTTGAGATTTCATTGTACCTTGCAGAGAGATTCGAGACACCCTGTGCCGGGCAAACCAAAGCAACCCTAGAATATAATAGTTTCCTTTATGTTATTCATTAAAGACAGTGTTCTTTTCTTGATGTGCTTTATTTTTTGGTCAGTGAACATCTATTGTGCTTGGCAAGAAGTGCCATTTTTGTCTCATCTGTCCATAGGATATTATCCCAGAAGTCTGGCAAAATCCAATCTGTTTTTTTTAGGTAATATGCTTTTAACAATGATTTCTTCTTAGCTCTTTTCCTATTAAGTTGACTTTAGCTCAAACTTTGATGGATGGTGCAATCTGACACTGATTTATCTTGAGTTTGGAACTCCCCTTTAATCAATGAAACAAGATTTTTATAACATACATCTACTTGGCAATATCTAATTTCAACATACAAAATCAAATTGTTATGCCGGGGACATTGCTAATGCTGTGTTTGTTGCACATTTTGATTCCTTGTTGACAGAGTAAGGGGACTAAAAATATATAATCTGATATAAAAAAACAAACAGATATTGAGTTGTGAAAATTAATATTTCACTGTGGAAAAAGTAAAATACACCAGCTCAGGTATTGTTGCATTTTAAGAAAAATCAATGCTTTTGAGAATTTCTATTTGAAAATATTTTGAAAACCTAGATTTATTTTCATTCTACCATTCACAATGATATGCTGTGTGTGAGTCTGTTTCTTGAAAGTTAGTAGTACAGTGAACAGTGTTGTTAAAATATGTTAGTGCAATGCATAGTTTTGCTGTACTTTGCCTTTAAGCACTTTTTGCCTATTTTTACAGTTTATATAGTAATATTCTTTTGTACTGTTTTGAGTGGCTTTATGCTAGTTCTAAGTAGACTAACAAGGGTGGGAAACAAATTGAACAAATTATTCAATTGTATATTGGTAGGTAAATAACTATAGTTAATTTTGCTTTTACGTAAATTTCTATAAAACTGTGCTATTTTACAGTTGGATCAACTAAATCAAGAGTCTCTGGTTTATTTACAGAAACATGTCCTTGTATATGTTTTGGCTTTGTTTGAAATGAATAGAAGATGCAACACAAATCTGTTTTCATATGGATTTTTCTCTCTGCTAACCTTTGTTTGTGTTGCCGATGGACTTTGAAATGAACAGCATAATGGTGCAATAAACTGTAAACCCCTTTTCTGCGTCAGCCACTCTCCTTACCCAAAAACCACTTCAGATGCAGCCTACATATAATTCAACTGTGACGAGAAGAACATGGGCAAGTTTTTCAGAGTTTGAGGTCAGCACAGGGTGTGTGTAATGTGTTTACAAGGGCAAGTGTGTGTGTTGCTAATCACAAACTCGGTCACAAACCTGCTCCTGGAGCCAGTTGCTGGCCACAGCACTGTGGTTCTAATTAACAGGCTGGGGCATTGTGTTTACAGCTAGCCCTACGTGTTAGTGGATGTGTGTTTTGTGTTGACTTTTCTCAGATGTAATGTTTTTGATTTATTTTGTTTGCAGGATCCAAATAAGACAGCTCACTGAGACATACTTTATTAACACACACTGGTCTTTTTCTCTAACCCCTTAAATAGAGATATTTACAGCAATAATGTGAGTGAAACACCCAGGATTTCAAAAACAGTGGTCTCCATCACATCCAGTCTACACTGCTGTACCATGACTTATTCATTTATATATATTAGACTTAGACAGATTAAAGTCTAAGTCATATATACACACTATACATATATATATATATATATATATATATATATATATATATATATATAGTTATGTGTATGATCACTGAAAACATGAATACTCTCCCTACTCTCCCATTTTTGACATGCTCCAGCAAAGCAAATCCATCCATTGGGCACCATTATGCTATGTTGATTTACAGAGGACATGACCTGCAATTTGACATACTTGCAAAATTAACAATGAAGACGAGCAAACAGAAGAAATAGTCTTGTAAACACAAAAATTAAACTAGCAAACACTAAAATGAGGCTAATTCACACGCAGACAAAATGCAAGCAATGCTGCATTAGAGAAATGCTGCAATCACAGTAAATGCATAACAGCAATGTTAAAATGACCTACAAATACAAAATCCACTGCGTAGACTGCTAAAAAAAATTCAAGTAAAAACATAAAAAACACACTGATAATAAATTTCTAATGCTTTTGTGAAAAAGGAATAAGACGACAGGGGGAAATTATTGGCAGTAAACTAGACAATAAATGATTGGTTCTGAAGGAGGGACCACGGACCAGTTCTCTGCACTTATGATATCTGGCTGAGTTTTTTGGTGACTTTGGATGTTGGTGGTGCTCTCTCACTCATGGTAGCATGAGACTGACTCTAAAATCCATACAAGTGGCTCAGGTATCAATATACCAGCTTATCCAGGATGGCACATCAATGGGAGCTGTGGCAAGAGGTTTTGCTGAATCAGATTGAGGACATCTGGCACATCTTGTCTACAACATAAGGAGAATGCTCTGGCATTGTAGAAACGTCATACAGGCACATGGAGCCAATGCACAATACAGAGCCTCAGGACTGAAGCTGAAGGATTTTAGCCTGTTTTCTTGTCCGGTATTATTTGTGATTATGATCGCCTCCCCCTAGTAGTATGGGGCACTTCTGATATGTGAAGCTAGTTTGCAACCTTTCTAAACTTAACTTTAAAAAAATATATATATATTTTTTTGTGGCTCATTTCTTTTGCATGTGTAATCTGTGTTTGTGTGTCAGCATCACTTCTACATTTGCAGCAGGTTTAATGTTTGGAACATTTTTGCAATAACTTTGCACCTTGTTGCTCTTTATGTTCTGTAATTGCAACAGTCATTTACTGCAGCACGTTTCCTTGGCATCTGTTTTTTTTTGTTGTTGTTGTTGTTGGTTAGTCCATTGTTTTGTTTGTGTCTAATTTTTTTGTGCCGCTGATTGTCCGCGGAGCGTTAGCATTACAAAATCTACCAAGCACCCTATTCCGCAAGTGTTTCAGAGAGTATCATCTCGGAGCGGATGGACTCAGATCATAGGGGGAGTTTATTACACACAAGCAGTATATATATATGTAGGCTTTATATATATATATATATATATATATATATATATATATATATATATATATATATATATATATATATATATATATAGATAGTTGTAAATTTGATACAACTGGTATCTGGCATGCCTGCTCTTTATCCGTTCAACTTACCTCTCAGCCCATGCCTTTTTCCTTTTTGGTGTAATCTTTATAAAACAGGGGAGTGTTTTTTTTTTTTCCTTGAAAAATATACATTTCACAGTCCAGATGTATTTGCTTGGCAATTATGTATTTGCATCATGTTTGCACCCATTGACCAACTTATTGTACACTCCATTTATTAAGTCATCAGTGAGATGCTTTCCCACATTTATTTGTTGGTTTTTGGTATGTCTCTCAATATTGATCATCTGGGACAGGAATGTGATTTTAGAAAACATTGCACACATTTTTATGTAGAAATTAAATTGGCTTATGAACTTTTTTTTATGTCCTCATCTGTCATTACAATGACCAGTACAGTTTCACACTTAGAGAAATTGAATGTTTAAGAGAAATTCTGATGCAATTTGTCTATAAATCCCAGCCTCACCATCTGCATTAACACTTCCTCTGCATCCCAAATGTGCATACTCTTTACCATTTGCCAAAATAGGCATAAGGGATCACTTAATTTAATGCCAGGTCTATTGTTTATAGATCAGAACCCTTGCGTGGAATGTGGCATATGCAAATTTCAGGCCTAGTTTTGTGCATGCGCAGCCTTAATGAATGACACCCCAAATATTTTTTCAATAAATATTTATTTCTCTGAAATCTTTAACCTGTTTTCCTTTGTTCTACTTGGCTCTGTTCTCATGACTGTTACTTTTTATTGCTGTATTATTTATAAAAGGAAATGTGAGATTCTTTTTGGCACTACTACCTAGAGTTTAGTAGTGTTCTGGTTTAGTAAGACATTCATACTTTTCTGGAAGCAAAATAGCATCTTTGTTCCCACCTTACATTGATGATTTGTTTTGTAAGTTTTTTACAACATTTTCTTTGAATTTTAGGAGCGGGTGATTGAGAACCTCCGGGACCAAAAGGAACGAGAAGACAGGGTGAGGCTTGAAGAGATGGAGCAGATGAGGAAGGAGAACCAGGAATTGAAAGAAAAACTTGCAGCCCTGCAACCCCCAAAACTGTCACAGAGCCAAGTCACTAACTCCAGCTTAATCCAGAATCAGAAGCCTGATGCAGAGGTTAGTGCAGAGTGAATGTAATAATCTCTTTTCTAACTATGTTGTTGTAGATTGTAAAAACTATACATGCATCTAAAAGAAATTAAATATATATTGTAAGACTGCTGATTTAACTCTTTAAAAAAACAAACAAAAAAAAAAAACCCTTTTTAACCCATTTTGCAGCCCTGGGCATCCTTCACAAGTGGATTACAGTAAAAGGTGTTACCCTGTTTGTGGTCCAAAGAAATTTATCAAAGAAGCTTGCCGTTTTCAGAGAGATGGGTTCAGTCTTAAAAAGTTAAGCAGAAGAAGTTGCTCAGAACAAATAACAGGCCTAAGATGATAGCAAAGTAAATCCCATTCAGTTATTATCAGGAGACATTTGCTGTGCAGTTGTATTACCCCTACCAAATCACATCCACCTTTTAGCCCATATCTGGGATAAAAATAAAAAGGAACTGAATTAAAGGTTAGTACTTCTCAAATAAAGGTTCCTTTTGCAGTAAGGCTACTAGTCAGTAGCAAGACTGGCATAGAACATAGAGAATGTTCCATAGTTAGTCATTACTGGCAGGCTCATGATTTCTGCTCGTGTTATCGTATGTTTCCTACTATGTTTCCAAACTAGATGCAGCTGCAAACAGACTAAGTGGAAGTGACGATCTATGCACAACTTTCAGCATGACAAGGCTTCTTCCAACACTTCCAGACTTATACCTGTTTTGATATGTGGGTTAACCCACAGATAATCTATAGGTTATTGGCATGTGGAAGATGAGAAGGACTGAACTGACAGCATCCATGCCATTGCTGTTGCTTGATTTATAAAAAAGAAAACCAAGCAATGTATTTACTGTTGTACTGTATATATACAGTGCAACACATAAACTTACTTTGCAGTAGGCGAAAACTTGGATAGATACCCTAATGTAATGATACTTCAGGTGATTAGAGCTTGTTTATGTACTCTACTTTATTATTTATTCTGTGTGGTCTACAAACAAACAACCATGCACCTCGTATTAACACTCTTCATTCACACATCATTGGTAGTTCTTTTAAAGAGAAGCATACAAGTGTAATGTTCTCTTAAGTATGAGGATAAGAACATGCAGCTGACTTATACAGATAACAATCCCTATTTCCTTGTTTTAAAGCTTTTAAAGCTTTATTTTGAAAGCATTGCTACTTTTTTTTATCTGGTCTTTCATTCCTTTTCCTAAGCTTACAAGCCTGGACAGAGTCTAGTCCTTGCAGAATTTACGAGATGTTTTTTTCCTCTTTTTTTTAATACCCATTAAAACAGTACACACATCTCATTCCTGCGAAATGATACCTTGCTTTATGTTGATTAGGCACCACATAAAAGTGACAGCCGCTCGGCAACTCTGTTGCAAATCGATTTACACTTTGACAGAAGTTTTGCCATAATCAGACTATTATGTATGCTTTGCAGCAATCAGACTTTTTATGTAAACTTGCAGAGATTTATAAAGGCAGATGGTGCCTGTGTATTTTTTTATGTTTTTGTGTGCAAGGGTTTTTTTCTTCTCTGCTTGTGCCTGCATGTCTGCACAAAACAGCTGTTTATGTGTGCCTGTGAAGGTATTTGTGTTGATCTATTGATGTTTGTTGATCTTGCTGGTTTGCAGTGGCCTAGGAGAGGCTCTGTTGCCTACCGATCAGTTGAGGTTGACAGACTGGCCTTTACCTCAGGATAAATGTTGGCCTTCATTTCCATAGTGATAGGCAATATACAGTCACTGCTAAATAGTTTATTCATAGCCATAATAAATACCACACATTGGGAATCTCCATGTAGCTGTGAACATTGGACACTAAATTCCACTTAAACAGGATGTTTAGAAATAGATTAAATACAGGGGAGAAAATTCCACTTCCTGTTTGACATCTGGTACATGGAATTGCCCCTTATCGAAAGATAAGAGATGAAACAACATTAGAAATCTGTGTTAATGTGACCCATTTACATCATTAAAACTTTTATAACCCAACTGTGTAGTTTTTATTGAAGAACAGAGTAGAATAAAATGATCTTTGTTAAAAGCATAAGCACTACCTCCTCACGTTTGTGCTGTTTTTTTTGTTTTTTTTTTGACATATTATATATTCCAAAGTTTTATTTCAGAGGACTGATAGGCTTAAGTAACATTTTTATTATTATTAATCCTTTAGTTAGTCAGGAAAGTAACCAGTGAGATTAACAATCTGCCTTTATGATAGACCTTGCAAAAAAATAATGTGTAAAAACAGGTACAAGACATTATGTATAAATGGCATCCACAAATACTATTTACAAAATGAAAGCTGTTTGTAAAATGTTATATATGACAGAACTAAAACACTAATAGTTTAAAGAAGTTATCTCTAAAGGGCTGGTTATACTCCTGCAGCAGTGTGTTGTAGTGAGCTTGTCGCAGGTATGACGCAGATATTTTTGATTTATGCTCAATTTTGAAGCATGTTCTGCGCTATGTTATTCCACGCTACAATGCAAGAGGGTATATGACGAACTAACTGTGGGTCTAGATACGGCCAAGGCGGTGAGGAAGTAGAAAAAAAGTATGGGGCAAGTTTGTGCGACTACGGATAGACATGAGGGCGAAGAGCAGGGATCAGGTGGAAAAAGGGTCCCAGCGTTCTCGCGCACCCCGTACCAAACAGGAAATACGCATAGTGTAGAGCGGATTTAGAGTTGATCAATCAGAGGCCTCCCGTCTGCGGTACTGTCTGCAGTCACCTACAATTTTGGAGAGGTGCACCAGAGTGTCTGCGGAAAGGATGGGGGCATATCTGCGTTCACTGCGACATATGCATACAACCTGGTTTCTGAGCATAAACCAGCCTTTTTTGATGTTGCATTATTTTTTAGGTGTGTTGCTGTGGATGAGTTAGTTAACATGGTCTGTGTATTTAATAAAATCAGACACCACACTAAGAGACAGCCAATTTTTTTCACAGAGGAACTGTGCCAAAACCTGAAACTTTGCCTGCAGTCAACTGACCTCAGATATGGGGAGCTGTATAAAAGGCAGAAAGAGGGATGTACTATGAGAATTCCCAGTTTCTTTTATCATTGCAAACCTATTCATGGAGGAGGAAGAAAAAAACGTTTTAGCATTGTTTCCATAGAGACAACTGTTAGGATAATTATCAATGACGGGGCACAAACAGAGTAATATTATTGATGCTGTTAAGTTCCAGGAGGTCTTTGACCAGTTATACACCAGGGGGAAAAAGAGAAGCCAATGGTCAAAAGAATGGCCCAGTACAGAAGAGCGACATCATTAGACCAAGATTCTGTGGTTTACACTAATCTGCAGGCCAGCAGTCATTCTTTCATTGATGAAGATGTTTTCATTCTGGATAGGGTGGAACGCTGGTTTGAGAGCAAATCAAAGTCCAATTCTCCCCTCTAACAACACTGTTATTGCAAGCATGACTCAACCATCTGGGAACAATAGGTGGTCAACAATGATTGGTTTTAACTCCTCTTTTGAAGATGGACAGCTATTTTCATATGCCCTTTTTGAACTTTTTTATCCACTTTGTGTTGAGATTCCCCACTATAATGACCTAGTCAGTACACAAACCATATCAGAAAGGAAGTCTATCTAAATTGAAGCCCCTAAGGGAACAATAAAAAATAATAATTTTTTAGGCTATCAAATTAAGATGGTTCAAACTATGGGTTGATTGATGAACTTAAGTATTTGAATAACTCATTAAATCAGACTTAAAAGCTTGTTGCTAAAGAAAGGGGGATTAATCTATGTGCCATGCATGATGCATACATGGACAAGTTGGTGAGTGATGGATAGATCGTTTTAGTTTCATTGATAAATAGATTGAGGGATAACCTGGAATTTTTTTTAACTAACAGCTGACATTTATGACAAATTGTTTATCTTGATAACAAACAGAAACTAAACATTGTTAACAAGTTAGTTTATAAAGTCATTGTAGGTGGCAGAAACATGTTTTAGTATGGAACCTTTTTGTAGAAGAGTGGCGTTTAAGTGGCTTTTTTGTGCTACAGTAAGGGTTTATGCTGCACTCTCTTATTATTAAATCTGAAAGCTAGATGTTTTACTAGATATGTTTGAGTATTTATGTCTCAGTTAAATAAGAAATACCAGATTACTGATGTTTCTTTCTTCTCCAAAGCTGTCAGTTTAATTTGCATGGAAAAAACCCAATATCTCTCCCATTAGAATAGTTGTCTAAATTAATAGATTTTAGGTAGTGTAGGATGTTCTCAAACATCTCATCCAAGTATATCCAAATAAACAAGAAAAAAATCCTTAAATGTTCCACTGCAAAGTCCAGAAAGTTGGTTTTATATTTGAACAATAGCTACTAATCCTGTTAACAGAAAATAAAATGAATACATTTCTTAATTCTTTCCTGAATTATGTTGTAGCATTACAAGAATGACTTATACAAGGACTTTTTTTTACCTTTGTTTATATTTGACTTATTATAGAGAAAACCAACTTGCTATATAAACACTCTGTAGAGAATTAATTTGTTTTGTTTGGTTACGTCTATTTAAATTCCTTATCAAATCTCTTCAAAAAGTTGGATAATAACTATTTAAGGCTAATGTAAAAATAATAACACTAACAATGAATATACCAGTCATAAGGGCAACAAATATGCAGAAGATTTATTTTTCAACATGTTTTTCAGGGCTAGTTGAGGAAATGTTTTCAATATAATGTCCTCTGAAGTTAGTGAAATGTGACTGTGTATACAAGTGTTTGTGCACATTAACTTGATTTTGTTTAAATTAGTGGCCTCTGCTGTCTCAACAAGTTAAAATATCTTCACAAACACAGTTGACAAGGAACGGTAGAGTCTTCGGGGAAAAGGAACAAGATGAGAGGAGAGTAATTTTAGGTTAGAAAGTACCTCTGGGATATTTTTCTCAGAGAAGAATCGATTTAGTGTGGTTGAGAAAAAAGGAGGTACCCAGACCAAAAAAATCAATAACACTATGATGTGCAGTGCTCTCATAAAATCACAGTCAAAACATTATAGGGAGTCAGTAATTTTGGAATGTTAATAACTAAACTCGCAGCTCTAGATGAAAAATTGCCCTGAGGATGCAAAGGATTGAAGTAAACCTTGTGAAAGAAGACACTGGTGGGGGTGTGTGTGGGTGTGTGTGGGTGTGTGCGTATTGGGGTGTGGTGGTGGTCACAATAGGTTCTGGTGCATTTTATTGAAGCAAAAAAAAATGAAACAAAAAATAAAATAAAATATGAAATAATAACAACACATAAAATATTAAAGGATAATAAAGGCTTGCTGGTTCTCATAAAACTATTTTTGTATTTATTTTTAATATAATTTTTTCTGTTGTCTTTAGGTCCAACCCAAAGTGGATGGGCTGCCACCAATGTGCCCTAAGGTATGTATTTCATTGTTTTTTATTTTGGTACTATTGACTATGTTGGTTTACCTATATCAGGGCAATCCAAACTGTTCAAACTAGTGTTGCGCCGATGCCATTTTTTGGCCCCGATACCGATATCCGATACCTGGCTGTGCAGTATCGGCCGATACCGATACCATAATAATGTAAAATAATTGCCATCATGGCTTTATCAAGCTGCTGCCTACCTTTGTGAAGCAGTAAAAAATCTAATACAAAGTGAATCCAGTAGAACTTTTTATTAAAAAGTTCTACTGGATTCTAACTTTTTATTAAAAGGTTCTACTGGATAATAAAAATAAAAAGTTTTTATTGCCTACTAGCAGTGGGTGACAATAGCTGAATAAACTTATGGCTCTCAAAATGGTATCGGTGCCCTATTTGTTGATACTCACCGATACCGATACCACCATTTTAGGGCAGTATCGGGGCCCCGTCCGATACTGGTATCGGTATCGGTGCAACACTAGTTCAAACCCATATTGGACCAAAGAAACACAAAAATCAACTCTGTCTGGAGTCACAAAAATGTAAAAGTCATATAAGCCTTTTATGGCAACATGGGCTCTAAGTCTATTAGCCCACTATAAAAAAGGACTACAGTACCTAGGCTTAAATATATAATAAGCATTCATAATTAAATGTTTATCCTGAGCAAATGTCACAACATGTGACTACCCTGCTGTACGATATTTGGTGCTTTAAGTTTAAATCCCATTGCAATAGTAATGTATTAGGTTTTATTGCATTGATGAAATTATAGAAACACGATAAAGAAATCAGATTTTTGGTGTTATTTTTATTTCGAGGATTTGGGGGGAAAAATGGATGAACATTCACATACCTGCATAAGAGCGCTACTTGTTTGAACTGTGAATGGTTTTCTATTCTTGCAACAAAACTGGTAGCAGTAGTAGAGTTAGGAGATGTAATCCATTTCTTAAATCTATCTTTGCACTCCTGTAATCTCTCCAGAAGTACTGCAATCCCTTTTCTTCTCTCACTCCCAACTTGGTGTTCGGCTGCATATTTAGGATGTCTTCCCTGGAAATGCCGTTCAAAATTACTCTTTTTATTATTTGACAACTTCTCATCACAAAGTAAACATGCAGGCAATTGTTCCACATTGGTAATGAAAGGAAATTATTTGCAAATTCTTCTTTGAATCTTCTGTTCTTGCTATATTCCTTTTTTTTCCCCTTTGGGATCCATGACCTTGGACACACCCGCCAATTTGTTTACAACAGCCACCTGCCTGACACCGCACTGCTCTGAAAAGTGTGTTTCAGAATATGACGAAAATCTTTGTTAACAAAAATGTTAAAATATATGGTATAAATGAATTTTTTTCTACAAGTTTTTATAGCATTGGGAACACAATGAAGTTTTGATTGACCTGCACGCTATATTAAAAACAAACTAAACAAAACAAAACATAAAAATCTTTTCCCATTTTCATACATTTTTTAAAAATCCACTCTGGAGCCATTGGTTGCCGACCCCTGACCGATATGCACTTGCATTTCACATGCATTTTAACCATGTCATCCTATATCATTTGAAATTAGAACACTTTGTACAAGATTTTTTAACAGGTAGAATTATTCTCAAAATTAGTCTATAAGTGTATCATCCTGGAACTTTTTTACAGGATTATACATATATTCTGGCTAACTGAAGGAGAATACTAATGGACTAAATGAAAGGGAAGGTACATTTAGTCAAATGACAGTTTTCATCAAAGTTTATCTCCTCGTAAGGTATGGCAAAAGTATTTAAACTCTGAAAGTTTTTTACATTTAGATATAGATTTACAGATACAGTCCCTCTCTCTGCAATTGGAGCTTTTATAGGAAGGCCTTTGAGGCTTTATAGACAACATTAGTGAACAAAAACCACCATGCAGATCAGGGAATACAACAGAAAGGTCAGGGGTGTTTAACTTAAAGCATGGTCGAGTTGCATAACCAATATCTTGATCTTATGTCTCACAGAGGACTCCTGTAAACTAGAGGTAACCAGAGTAGTAAACGCAAACATCCAAGAGGCTTATGGGGACTCTAGAGAAGCTGTAGAGAAATACAGGCCTGGGTGATTAATCTGTGGACCCTTCACCCTAAAACTGAAATCTTAAATTCAGACCTTTGAGGAATATTCGTAGAAGAAACATATTATTGAAATAAAAGCTGTTAATCCTATATGGTTGACAACAAGCTATCCAAAGGGTTTTCTCAATACAAAGCTAGTGAGAAAGAAGGTCCAGCTTTAGTTATCATTTTTTTAAATCATTTTTGAAGTTTCCATGTCCTTGATGGCTGAAGATTTTTGAATCTTTGACAGTTTTTTTCTGATGAAACACTTTGTGCTTCTTACTGAAATTGCAAAAGCATTTAGTGGTACAGAGTATTGAGTCAAGAGGTTGAATATAAATGCATGCCGCTCATTTTAATTAAAAAAGACAATTTAGTTTTTTCTTTCCATTTCTTAATCATGGGCCACTTTGTATTGATATGTCACTTAAACAAACACACATTTCCTAATATGAATGCAAAGAGATTTTACAGTTGTATTACGTATATTGTGGGAATACTTTTGTTAGGTGCTACGTTAGGTGTTTGATTTTCTGTTAAAAACGCTTGTGTCAAATACATTCTCTTTTAATTGTCCTGTTCTCGTCAATGTATACAGAAATATAAAAAGACATGTACTGCCTAGAACAGTATTTTAAGCTTAATACTACTTGTTTAGTTAAATTCGTTTGACAAAATTTCTCTGTCTTTTTACGTGTTCACAACAATTACACAACACCTACATAAAAAAGAACCAAAATCCAGAGGAAACTGTCAGAATCTGTCCAGACATCGCAGATCGTCTGAGACTTCTCGAGCAGGAAGTGGCCCGCTACAGAGAAGAGTCTGGGAACTCCCAGGCTGAGGTGGAGAGGCTAAAGGGAGCACTAAAGGAAGCTGAAGTGGACAAATCTTTCAAGGAGAAGAAAATTACTGATCTTGAGAGGTGAGGTTCAAAAAGTCAGTGACTTTCCTGACTACCCCAGTGCATGTACCATTTGGGTGTCTTCAAAGAGATGTCCTCTTCTTGCTGACCGGATCTTATAAGATCTCAAATCATTACAAAGTGCTTTATTTATATAAGACTTAACCATCAGATATAAACTGTTCAGGTTGTATATTCTTTCCACTTGAAACCACTTCCACCAACTCATCTTTCTTCCCTTACGTAATTCTTGTCTCTGAATACATACTTTGACCTGGTTTTTTATCAGATTAATGATTAGATTTTTCTTATCTTATTGCTTGTTTCCGTAATACATCTGCAGACCTGGGTAAGTAGATACTCAATGTGTCTGTTAAACACATTTTCATACACTGCATGTTCATGTGTGCTCTTGGGCTCCTGCCATTCCTATTTATTTTATTAATTAAAGGAGCAATAAGCAAAGATTAACTTCTTTAGATTGAAAGAACAAAAAATATTGATCTGAAAAGCCAGATGTATATTTTTTAGATGGAATACGGTATAAAGTCAAACACCACCTTTTTGTGTTGTTCTCTAGTCTCATGTTTGTAAGCTGGGCCAGCTGGGCATGCATGCAAGTCTATGTGAGTAGTTGCCACTCCTGGTTAGCTCCTCCATGCCCAGAGACAGCAGCGCAGTGGCATAATGACTGAGAGCAAATCCAGTAGATCAAAAAATTTACCCAAAGACGATCAATGGCCAAAATAAAATTTTGTTGCTAACAGTATTATATAGTTATGAGATTCTAATTTCTTCACTAGACATGTCCCTCCAAAAGGCGATGCTGTTTTGCTGATATTAACCTTGCATAACGACGGTTGGGGGTGCATTTGGAGCTGAAGTGGAGATAGAAAAAATTGTCACTTGTCACACATCTTGTTTTGGTCTACAGTCAGTGCTCAACATCCCCACCTGGTGATACAATTTCACTTATTGCTCCTTTAAGTACGTAGGTTAGTTGGGCCTCATTTCAGGGACATTAGTGGCACTGTTAGAATCTTTATGTTTTAGGGTTTTACTCTACATTGTGTTGACTTTTGCAAAGATTCTTCACATTTTACTGCTATCTCATGGCTTCTCATATGTGTATTTTTCCCATAATCATATAACATTTGTTTGTTTTTACACCAGTATCAGTGAATTTAAAAGATAAAGAGTTCTGCTTCTGGCTTTGCATTGCTGTTTGTTCACTGTGTGTATTTGTTTCTAGGTGTGTGTGTGTGTGTTTGGGTTTTTTTGAGTTTACCACGCGGCAGACCGCCAGCGGCATGCCAGTGGGAGGTGGTGTGTCTAACCCAGACACTGGCTGTTTATACTGCTCTGTTTATTACTGGCAGAGTGCTACTCAATTATCATTTGATTTATGGATTGGCATGGAGTGTATATGTACCTGAATAAGTAGTTATTTATTGTGCGTGCACTTTGTGCACACTTTTAATTCAACTGTGTCTACATGGAAGTTACTTAAAAAGTCTTAGAAAAATCTTTATACCTTTTGAACCATATTATAGAAAAATGTAATTGATCCACCAGATTTTGAGTAATACACTAACAAAATGTGATGCAAAACAGTGAGACAGAAAATGCATTGTTTAAAGTTTTTATTTACAAACACAACTGGGAAAATTGTGACATGCAGTTTTATTCGGTCCCCCTGATTCACTATTTTTTAGTTCCAACTTTCATTGTAAAAACAATTGAAAGATTTGTGACTTTGGTGTATGGCTTTGTAGGTTTTAATGGACAACCTTTTACCTAGCTTTAGTTTCAGGACAGTTGTGACGCATACAGATTGGATGCAGAGAATCCATAAACATTTTTTTTTTCTTTTTCAAACATTAAATAATTAAGTTTGGACATTTAATAATCCATTCAAACACATGTATAGTATTTTATTTATATAATTTCATTGTAAGCCAAGCAGCAGATTTAATGTCCAGCTGCGACATTTAACCTACTGCCTGACATTAAATGTCAGTATAGACTGCACATCCTGGATCCACCACGGTTTTCTTCCTCATTTATTATCCATTCTGCACACTTTCTGCTTTGGAATAGTGTTTGAAGGTATGCGGATCAAATATTATAAGAATACAGTAGCTTCTGCACAGCCACTGCATGGATCCTCTGCTGTGTTTCCATGTTTGTGCATTCATTATGCCTCTTGAACGGTTGCATGCAGCTGTTGTGAGCTATCCAGCAGTCCTTGAGATAGTTTGAAGGGTTTCCTTTTCCACTCAGCTCATCTATCTTTTCAGGGGTGCTGTCTCATTAGTGTCAGCTAGGCTCTCCTATCAGCTCAACCCTTCCCCTCTGCTCTACACACACAGATCAAAGGTCAGAGGCAATCCAACCACAGGTTATCAAAGAAGGATCCTTATAATCATACACTGCAGCTGCACACCTAAAATAAAATATGTTTCCAAAGTAACAATAACAGACACTAGTTCTTTTGGCTGCAGTACGACTTTTTCCATTTTTGTTTAGATAAATACATTAAATATTTGCACGCGAGTAGCTGTGCACATGTGTTGTGTGACAGCATGGATGGAGTGTGTGTCTGTGCTGAATGGACATCAGTGTCAGAGCATATGATATGTAGTGAGTCTGAGCAAAGGATGAATGTGTTTTTAATCACATTGTTTCTGTTGGATCTACGTTGGCTGACCTATTAACGGTCATTAAATAGAGGGGAAGATAATAGATGAGACACATTATCATTCATTTTGAAACAAAGCAAAGAGAGGCATAACGAGCAGGTCATTGTAATAAATAAACTTTAGCAAGGCTATTGTACAGCTAAAGCTAATATATATGTGATTTAAAGGAGGGTACTTTCTCTCTCTCTCTCTCTCTCTCTCTCTCTCTCTATGTCTATCAATTTTGCAGCATGACATCTTAAAACGCCATGTTTTATTTTATTCATTTATGTTTAATCCCCCCCAAAAAATATATCTAAGGGAATATATATCACAATTTTAGATATTAAGCCATCTGCAATTTTGAATAATTTTCAATAAATAACAAAATGTAAAAAAGAAAAACAGTTCAGCTTCCTACACCTTTTAACTTCTCAGCAGTAAGGGCCCAATCCGAAACTGGCCCCTTAACACTCCTCCACACACTTACCCTCCCTTTGCATTTTCCTGTGGAGCCTCTGTCATGTTAAGGGCCGCCCCAAACCATGTAGGGGGTAGATCCGTTCAGCCCTTAAAAAGCAAGTCTGCATCAGTGCAGAGTATCTGGAATCTTGACAGCAAACAAAAGCTTCTTAATGGTTGAGGAAACACTTGTATTAAAATGTAATTTCTACTGGTTTATTGTACTTCGTCACAGTGACAAAAAAAATCACAAGTTAGGAGGCAGGAAAAAGAAGTCAAGGGAAGATTCTCTGAAATACTTTTATTAAGCTTTATAAATTTAGTTTCAAGAAAACAGCCCAGCAAGGCAACAGCCATGGACATTGGGTGGCTCTCTGTTGCCAAAGCAATGGCTGATTTCCTTTTCTGTTGGATACCTTTCTCATTTGTACTCTGGAGAAGGAGGATGCTGCCTCATTGACCGAAGATGCTTAAAGATTTGACTGACAGTGGGCAGTTTTCCCCATGAGACTCAAATGAGAGATGAAAAAGCAATGATTGTATATATATTTACTTATATATATATCTATAAATGTATATATAGACACTATGGCGTAGCGACACAACAATAGGCCCGTAAGCAACGTTACCTGGTAGGGCCCCATATAATGTGCAACACCCCATTCTTCTTTAATTTTTCTTTTCTGGAATGCGCTTAAATACCTCTTTTTGGTATCCATCGTTCCTAACACATTGTACGTAACGGTTATACTTTTAATCTACACTCTGGATTACCCATTTTATATTATATGAGTGTATTTTTTACCAACCGTCTAATGAACTGATACATAGTTATTAACATAGTAATTAAAAGTACCACTGTGTGCTTTGCTATTGGGGTCGTGTTTAAATGGCTCACCATTATGTTGAAATCTGGTCTGTGTTGGGGTATGAATAAGGTCAGGTCAACCTGTTTAATATCAGATGGGTTTAATACCACTTTTTTGCACCATTACATCTGCAAAGAGACGTCCTAATCCACAGTTGCGTAGGGGCTCCTACCAGGTGTCATTGATGGGGCCCCTAAGAGGTCGGGGGCCCCTTGGCAACTGCAGTCTCTGCTTACCGATAGTTACGCCATTGTATAGAAAAATATATATATATATATATATATATATTTATATATATACTCAACAAAAGTATAACCACAACACATTTGGCTTTGCTTACATTTTTTATTGTTCACTCAATGATCTAAAACCTTTACCGCATACACAATACACACCATTTCCCTCAAATGTTGCTCATAAACGAGTCTAAATCTGTAACAGTTTAATTAGGCTCTAATTTGTAGGTACCGATCTGTCATTAACATATTTTAATTTGACAAACCAGATCTTCTTAACTTTTCCTGTTTGGGGCCATTGCAATTGCGGGTCTTGATCCGAAGTGGAGCAAAAAATAGCTCGCTCCGTATTGGAATCTGGGGGTGAGACAATTTCTGACAGTTTATGCGGAAATTCTTTGATTATGTAAACCAATTGTCTCAGCAGCTGTCTGAGTGGCTCAGACAATCTTGGAGGTCAACATCATGGATGGTGGTCCTGGGCTGGTGTGGTTACAAGTGGCCTGTGGTCGTGAGGCTGGTTGGATGTACTGCCAAATTCCTTGAAACGCCTTTGGAGACGGGTTAGGGTAGAGAAATTAACATTCAGCACATGAGCAACAGCTCTTGTTCACATTCAGTGTGTCACCATACCAATTTTACACTCCCTCAAATCTTGCAACATCTGTGGTTTTGTGCTATGTGATAAAAATGCACCTTTCAGAGTGGTATTTTGGGAAATCTAAGGCACACCTGTGCACAAATCATGGTGTCTAATCAGCATCTTGATATGGCACAGGTGGGATGGATTATCTCAGCAAAGGAGAATTGCTGTCTATCACAGATTTATACTGGTTTGTGCAGCTGTGTCATACAAATAAATAATGAAAAGAATCATACATTGTGATTTCTGGATTTTTAAATATTTTTTTTAAATTATGTCTCTCACAGTTGACATGCACCTACGATGACAATTTCAGACTCCTGGATGATTTCTAAGTGGGAGAACTTGCAAAATAGCAGGGTGTTCAAATACTTATTTTCCTCACTGTATATGCACATATACTTATTTTTTTATGGGTGAATATTGAGGCTCAAGGTTTTCACCTAAAGCCATCATGGTTCTACACATATAAATAAAATAAATCCAACTATGTGTTGGTTGAGCTAAACTTTTTAAATAAATGAACTTTTACCTATCAGAGAAACTTACATAAAAGGCTATCTTGTATGATGCCGATTTAAAGAAAAGGAAGGTTGGCGTGTAGACGATGCTTGTGGAAATATTAGTTTGACTGTGCCAATAGTTAGACAGGGTATGGTCTGTATTTTGGGGGAAATTTCAGACGGTTTCACATGAGGAAGAAACAAGTAGTTGGTGGGTAACACATTCATACAAACAAGTATTTTCATGCGCACTAACAAACAAGTATAACTTTTGGCCTCTTTCCTGAGATTATAATCAAACACCAGGTGCAGTAATGCCTGACTGAATGCCAAAACACACACAAACAGTTTCAATTTCCATAATTTCTCTGAAACAACATTTGTAAACAATGTTTCTGTTGCAGGTGTTGGTGTAGAAAAAAAAAGCAATTTTGGGTTTATAATTTCCTTTTAGATTTCCTGTTTTACTGGAGAATTAAAACAAGTGGCACCTGCAACAAAGATGACTGCTGAATTTATATCATCACTTTATTTGATTCCTATTGTTGTTTACTCCAAGATCACCTGTGATGCAACTATTTAGTTGTCAAAAGTAGGTGAGCTTTTGTCCTCAGGCTAAAGTAGATTGTACAAATATCTTTTTTATAAACCACAATTAACCCCTTACAGTAAGTATCTGGATGCAATTTATTTTACATTTGAACATTCGTCTTATACAGGATTATTGATCTTTGGAAATCAGTGTTTTTCTTTAGAATCTTTTGTAACAGATAAACAAGGCACCTTCAAGCACCTGGAAATTGTACCCAAGAATGACCCAAAATCTTGGAGATTAACAGTTATCTTCTAGATATTTTATATAATTCTCTTGAAGTTTCTTTTGTTTCACCGAAGACGGTGTGTTTGAGGTTATGCTTGAAAAACAACAAAAAAAAAAAAACTCAACAACTCAATCTGAGGTTGAGGAAATGGTTCCCTGCTACTCTCTTGCTCTACATTTTATCCACAATTGCAAATGAAAAATGCATATTTCTGCAACGAGCTAGTCTGAATCTTCCCTCATCCTCCTCAGACAGTAAGCTTAACACTAAGTGCCCTCATATGCCTGCACCTAGGTCAAAACACTTAAATTTGTATTGCACTGATACCTTTATAGGGGTATATCAGCTATCAAACAGGACCAGCTTGTAAGTTTGTACACCTGTGCCAGTGGAGTTTATGTTTGTGATAAACGATATGCCCTTATTTCAACTTTGCTCTTCATGGACATGCCTCTGAGCTTATACAACCAAACACAGAGATCTTAATCAATCAAAAAAATCTCTCTGGATGAGTATGTCTTTACAAGGAAATTAAATATATGTGCATGTAATCATTTAAAACAACTACTTATGTATTGGATTAAAGCCATTGTCATTTACCTAAAAATAGATATATGTTATTACATACATACATATATTATATACATATACATATTACGAAATATGTTATTTTCTTATGTGCAGCATCAACAGATATATTGAGGTCCCTCCATGTTATAATTTCTTACGACAAAAATTCCCCTTAAATATTTTAATAAAGCACTTTTATGAGTGGCAAGGTTGAGTGTGGCAAATGAATACATCAACTTGTTTGCAATACTTCATACTTATTGCCCACCAACATCAATCATACCGACTGACGCATCAGTAAATACTCACCTCATTCCTAGAGGTGTGACAGCAAATATTTGCCCACATGTGGGGGCTTCTTGTAGTTCTTGCCAAGAGTAAACACACCGGTGTGGATGTAGAATAATAATGTGGTACACCTTAACAGCTGCTTGGTCACAGCTTATTAACAAGGTTTGAGAGTTCTCTTAAGCACTAATATGTCACTGTCAGCCTTCTTGCATACATACATACATACCTACATGCATATATAAATCTGTATGTGTATCTTTTTTCTTATGGTACTGCTATATTTTTTGGGGTATGTGTGTTTGTGTATGCACATGCTTGCAACACTGCTTTTTTGTTTTGTTTTATGTTGGTGTTGTTGAAAGATTTATATTGCAGTGTTACACCTCTATGAGTCGAGTCTTGTCTTGCCCATGTTTGCCAAGTCACAATGAATCAAAACACACAGTCTTTGTCC